>NC_054375.1:72677808-73033433 GCF_017654675.1 Xenopus laevis
AAATGGTAGGCAGATATATAGCGCCATATGTAACAAATAACAAGGCACTAAGTTAGCCTAGGAACATTAACCAATATAGTGTGTGCATTTAAACAGGTGCCCAGTAAATGTTTCCTGCCGATTGGTTGCTATGGGTTACTGCTCCTAAACTAAACTTAGCGGGGGTCATTTATAAAGTTCGGGCAGAGCATATTTTCTCACAAATGGTTGTATTGCCCGTGTTTTTTTCTGTACGCTAAAAAAATGCACTGCTGTGCCCATATTTCCGTTTTTTGCGAATTCACATTGTGAATAAATTTTCGCAAATGGCGCGCTAATGAAACGGGAGTTTGAACGAGCGCACCCAATGTGCAAGGTTGTTGTGCGCGAAAATAGCATTGACAGTAACTTAAATTCGCCCTTTGCGAAACGGTTTTGTGAATATTTTCTCCACCACCAAGTTATGGCGTAATTCAGTTGCAGAGTGTGCGCATAAATATTCGCAATTTTGCGAATTTTTGACATATTGAAAAAGCTCTTAAAGACATTCGCATTGTGAAAAAAAATTTACAATTCTGATTACACCACACTTATTCGGCTTTAGAAATATAACCATGCACAGGGCCAATATATTCACTTTGTGAACCTTTCTGCCTTGTGCGAAGTTTCTAAATGACCCCCAGTGTCTTTTATTACATAACCCAGTAAAATCTACAAAATACATAACTTTGCACTGGGGCCTACGTTGTAGATTCACTGTATTCATTGTAGATAAATGCATGTTAATGCAGCGAACGTTTAAATTATACATGTTACTTTCTCCATGTCATAAGTGGTAGAGCATTTTAATCAGATTCATTTCAGACATTATTGAAAATAATGGTAAAACTGGGATTCTCAACTTCTGTGGCATAGCTTCAAATTCCAGCATCTCCTGAGAACCTCTACAGCTTGTGTGTGAATTCACATTTCTTTTGATTTATCAGTTGAAATGGTAATCTTTCCATTTAACAGCAAATGAAACCAACATGAAAAAAAAGACTAATGAATAAATCAGATACTTTGTTCCTTTCCCTGGGATGGACAAAGTCTATTAGCGCTAGCATATACTTTATAATAATTTGATCTTCCTTTATAATTGTATAGTATAAATATAGACAGAGGGATTGGTGCTGAATAATTTACTCATCAAGATACTCCTGTTTTAAGTGTTAACATTTTTTAACAATACATTATGAGGCAATTTTATTTAGATGCTAAAAAAAGTGCTGAAATACAACAAACATTGCCACTTAAATGCTGATTAGTCCATGTAATACCAGGCTTATTAAAAACACTGTTTATTGATTTTCTGCAAATGTATAGCTATATGTAAAATATGGGTGTAAAATAACAAGCAAAATGGTGTAAACAGCTCCATAAAGACTGCACTGAATTCTTACTGCTTTATTTATAACAACATTTTACACTTCAAATTAGAATTTTGAATATTTTTTTTGGTATAAAAATTTGAATTTTAATTCCCCTATTCAAATGTAAAATTTATCACATCTCGACTGTGGAAACAGTCCTAATTCAAATATTCACCTCCTAAAAACCTGCCGAGTTCATGGGCAAGTCAATGCCAGAGGTCCGTTGAACCATTTGGAGATGTTAACAGCCTTTCTGACATTCAACTTTTTATAGAGGGAAAACACAAATTAAATACGAATCGAACACAAAATGAATTTTCGGATCATTCCTTTTCGATCGAATATTAAACATTACATTTTTTCTTAAAAACTTGTGAGTTGTGAATATATACAAATTTAAAAAAGTTAAGAAAAAAATCACATGAATTTGAAATTCAATCTTTGATAAATCTGCCCATAAAACTAACACAGGAAATTCTTTCCTGACTGAATTTGACTTTGATTGATTATGCCAGGTAAAGTGGCAGCATTCTTTGGGGTAGATCTAGCATTAATCAAAGAACATATATTTCCTAATAAATATAGATATGGGACACGTTATCCATAATGCTCGGGACCTGGGGTTTTCCGGACAATGGATCTTTCTGCAATTTGGATCTTTACACCTTAAGTCTACTAGAAAAGCACGTAAACATTAAGGGGCACATTTATCAAGGATCGAATTTCGAAGTTAAAAAACTTCTAAATTCAACCATCAAATTGGCCAAATTCGATAGTCGAACTTTTATTTTTGAATTTTTTTGGCCGTTCTCGGTCGAATTAAAATTGTTCGATCGATCGCAGAAATTGTTCGAATCGAACATTTAATCAAACGATTGAACGTTTTTCAAAAAAAATACTATATATAGCCAACATTTGGCTAACATAGCAATTCGGCAGGTTTAAGGTTGCGAAGTGTCGAATTCAAAGTTTTTTTAAAGAAACAGTACTTCGATTTACGAATGGTCGAATATTAGAAGTATTTTTCAATTTGAACCGAAGTCAAATTTGGCCTATTCGATGGTCAAAGAAGCACTTCAAATTTGAAGTTTTATCATTTGAAAATTCACTTCGACCCTTAGTAAATGTGCCCCCAAATAAACCCAATCCAATAAGGATTAAACTATATCTTAGTTCAGATCAAGTACAAGGAACTGTTTTATTATTACACCAAGAAAAAAAAAACATTTTTACAAATGTGGATTATTTGAATAAAATGTCTATGGGAGATGGCCTTTCCATAATTCGTTGATTTCTGGAAAACGGGTCCCAAAACTTCAATTTTATCTTTGTAATTGATTTAAACGTTATGCCTTTTTTGGATTCGATTTACAAATATGTACTAAAATGTGAAAAGGTACCAAGGATACACACTTAGCACCATAGAACAAATGAGGCAGTCAGAGAGTACAGATTCATTCTTCACTAGTCCTTCAGTGGTTTTTAATTGATCAGAGTAATGGATGATTTGTCACTTTGCCATTTTTAATTTTATATCACAAACCTACTGTACTATGGGTGGGTGAAAGCTATTTAGAAGAACAGGAATCATATATTATAGGACATTGATATATATTGCATAGTTAACTTATTCTCTTTTTCCCTTTTAGCAATGTTTTTTAATGTAGGCTGTATATGGTTGCCATATTTATAAACCATTTACATATTAAAATGTTACAGATAAATATTGGCCCACTTACATATACAGTATGTATTTTAAGCATCTGATAAAATTATGTTATGCAACAAAAAACGACATATTTTACAACTCTTTTAAAATGTCTTTTATTAAGTGACAATGTTGCCATATATCTCAAATTCAAAATGAAAAGTTCAAGAATGTATTCATTGAAATAAATAGTTTAAACAGCACAGGTTTGCAGTCTGCCTTTTATTGTTTTTGCTAGAAACATTCTCATTTACAGAGAGCTACCGTTATTATATGTATAATGTAGTACAACATTTTAAGTAATTTTTAAGTTAATTTAAAATATATGATGCTCTGTACAATAAAACAAATGTATTAAGCATTGTGGTTAGACTATTGTTTCTCATGTACAGAAATGCCCAGACATTAGCAGAAACAAACATACTGCATAATATGAATAGCAAAAGTATTTTGCATTTCAAAATAGGACATTAAAGTACTATTTTTTACCAGAGAAGAATATCTGAGATGTGGAAGGAAATTACCGTATGATTATATTATTATTGAAAATATTCTTGCTGAATTTCTTGTGCCATTAGTTTCTGTGGATTAATGGCATTGGCATCACAAAATACAGCCCTCCTTCAGAGTCATTGGTAAAGGTCTGAAGGAAAGTAATGGGGTTGGGGGCAGGTCAAGTAATTTCCTCTGGGGTGTCCTGAAATTGCATTATAACTATAATTTTTTTTCTAGTAAATGCTAGTGCACTTTCTATAAATATAGAAACATATTTAATCTAGAAAGAGGGATGAAAAGTATTCTCTATGGGGAGAAACTAGGTACAAAATATGTGCATACATGATAAATATTTGCTCCTTTTTGTCTTTTTTTTTGTAACTCTACTATAATAATATTTTTTCCAGAAATATAGCAGAACAAGACAGTCATACATGTAGGCAAGAAAAAGAATGATCCCAAACATTGAAAATAACTGTAGGGACCCATAGGGTTAATGTACCCCTATGGCTTTAAATCCCTACACTTCCTCATTTTCCCTATTTGATGGGCAAAAGCCCATGTATCTATGTAATGACCACTTTCTGCCACACTTTAATATAGTGTTTGGAAAGGGGTGGATCTTCCTCTTTGGCTCCTGGTGTCCTAACCATCTGGATGTTCTCACTGAGCCTGGGTACACCAAGGACCAGTAAAGTCCTTTTGCCCTAGAGGCACCAGTACCTCTAGAGAGACAAGTCGGGGAGCGATGACCCCATGAACGAGGTTAGCTAGAGACAGTATTATATCTGTAATAGTACTCTCTAGGAGAGTAATAAAGTGAGGAAAGAGAGAAAGAGCAGATTTGTGCTCTATCAAGGATTGTAGCAGGGAGTAGATTCCCTAGGCTCCTAGATGCCTACAGTGAAGGGACCACAGTGGATAGGGTGTCAGGCTTAGATTCTTTTCTCTGGCCACTCCACTGGGTGGGATCTGAACAACCTTTGAGGTATATCTGTCTGGAGTTATGCCTTACTACTTGACTACATCCACAGGGGAGTCACATTCTCATCAGTCTCATCCAAATGTCTTAGCCTGCTAATGTTATTCTGTATATGCCTCATTGATGTATAAGTAACCCTGTGGATCATTTGACAAATAAACTTTTACTTCTTTGTTTCACTGTAAGAACCTCCTGGCGTCCATTATTTTACATTTTTATTGCACAGTAGCCTGTGGGAGTTGTAGTTGCACTACACCACACCTTTATTCTTTCACATAGCAAAGGCCCTGCCTTAAGTGTTAGGATCACATGAAACCCATGCTCTAAGTACTAGCTGGATATTAACACTGTTTGGCCAGAATAGCCCAAAATAGTGTTACACAACTTTCAACATCTGTTGAAATGTATGTTGTATCAGATATCTGAGGTGATATTTAAAATGGAGATGTAAATCCAAAAAGTAAATTAATGTAAATTTACTTAGAATGCCCTTCAGAGCACTTCTGCAGTTTGCATTCACTTTGATATCTAGCACATACATACACATACCGACCCCTCTATACACCAATATAAACTATACATACTAATATCTATACTTAAAAGTATTAGTATCACAATAGCCTTTGCTATTATGTCTGTTCAAGGAATCATCCAAGTCACTCTTAAAAGCATTAATAGAATCAGCCATCACAACATCACCCGGCAGTTCATTCCATAACCTCACTGCCCTCACATTGAAGAACCAACTATGCTGCTTCAAATGAAATTTCTGCAAGTTTCCTGATAATATAGTCTATGTATGTAGCAATAGAACTGTGTATACCCTAAAACATTGACAAATTTCACTATGTCCCGTCATATTCCAATCTACAATACACAAAGTAAATACATCTCCAGAGCTATGGCTCAATAAAATGACTTTTGTACTGCAGGCCTTTCAAAATCCTAGTTCCTGTCCTGTCATGGAATCAATATATAGATGATGTAGGTTGGCTGGTTTCACATTTTAGCTCCTACTTTATTAGCTGTCATTTTATTCTTCCTGTAAGGCTTCCATGGAAAATTAATTATACATTAATTACAAAGGTACACACAAGATCCTTCAGCATATTTTAAGGCTATTTAAATGCATAGGGCTGCATAGTATTTTACATTTATTTTCAATATATATTTTCACTTAGAGGATGGTGCAAAGGGATTTATTAGCCATTTTATGTGTTATGTCTACAAGATATGTGGATAAGGAAATGGAATTGTTGTTATCAAGAGGCTCATAATTCTTTGACAGCAAATACTGTATGTCACTCATATAGAGGCACAAAAAGATATAATTATAATACTAAGGGTGCTAAAGTATTCCCTGGTCTGACGACAAAAGTAAGAGCTGAAAAAGAAAGAACAAATGGAAAAATCTAGTTTTGTAGGCTTAGGTGATGTGAACATTTATACACAGGCACAATAATTAGGTTTTAACTAGAGATGCACCGAATCCAGGATTCGATTTGGGATTCAGGCAGGATTCGACCTTTTTCAGCAGGTTTTGGATTCGGCTGAATCCCTCTCCTGGGACTTTTTGTCACAAAACAAGATAGTAAAAAATGTTTTCCCCTTTCCACTTCTAATTTGCATATGCAAATCAGGATTTAGATTCAGTTTAGTATTCGGCCGAATCTTTTGTGAAGGGTTTGGGGGTTTGGCCGAATCCAAAATAGTGGATTCTTTGCATCCCTAGTGCTAAATTTTTGTGACTTTTCGGGGAAAATATGGAAACACTTTCTGGTTTTGTATACATTTTGTATACATTAGAATTATATATTGCTGTTGCTTAATTAATTACAGAATTTGGAAGCCTCCTTTGAATCATAGACTAATATAAGGGGCCAAAATATTATTCTTTGTTATTGTCAATATATATTTATATTCTAGTACAGAGTCACATTGTTAAAAAAAATGACTTCAGCTATCATTACCCTGTTGATGACCGTAAACTTTACATGCCCCCTTCAAAAGGTACAATGAATTGGTTGCAATTATCAGTGCAGCAACGTAGGAGTGCCAATTGGCCAAGCCTAAATCCTTAGAAAACAGTGGCTCCTATGATTAGCCTATCCATGGTGAACAACAGTACCTAACTGCAAATATGGAGGTTCTAAATTCTCTATCTACATGTATGAATGGATAAGTACCACATTCACTATACTTGAATGCAAACTCTAATTGAAGAAACTTGTAACAGCCGCTACCAAGTCCTTTTTACATAGAATACCATTAAAATGTTTAAAAGTAGACTATGAATATTGCTGGTATTCACTTTTTACTTTTATGATTTTTAACCTATTTCTGCCTATTTTTAACCTATTATTTTAACCTATCTGTTCTGCCTTTCTGTCTGAATTTTAAAATGACAGTATTATTGGTATTTATAGGGTTATTTATCAAAGGTTGAGTGTTAGAGTTTCTTATACCTTGAATGAACTCAAAACTTGAAAGGTATCTTACTTAAGAAAAAAATTGAATGGCAAAAACCCTATTCTGCGAGATTGAGTCCTGCAACCCGAAACATTTTCAACAAAAAAACCTTAAATCTCTTGAATCGTTCACGTTTTCAGGCAAAACCCTCCGGGAAAAAAACTCAAACAGCAAGCAGGCTGTTAACCTCTTCAAATGGTTTATAAGGGACCTCTGCCATTACTTCTACATGACCTTGACAGGTTTTAGGTGGTGTATTTTCAGATTTGAGCAATCTCCAGAGTTGGGTTATAATAAATCTTGCATATTCGAGTTTTCTTTTAAAAACTCAATTGATTGAAGTTTTTTTTGTTTTGTTACACGAAAATGTGAGTGTTGATCCAAAAAGTACAACTCAAAAACTCAAATATTCGTGGAAAATCACAACTTGAACCATAATAAATCTGCCCTTTAAAGTCAGTGACCTGGGCATCCAGAGATCAGATTCATTGCAAGGCTTGATTTTTATTGCTTTGATCTTTCTATTGAGAAACTCTACAATTCATCTTAAAGTCTGTCCTTAACAACCAGATAACCGTTTTCAATTCCAAACTGGGAAGCTGCTGAACAAAAAGTTAAATAAATGAAATACCAAAATGACAAAAAAAAAAATAAAAATATAAAAAAATTTGTACAAATTGTCTTTGTCTATATAATATGTTAATTTCAAAGTGCACTGACCATCTTTGGATCAAATGAAAAAAAAATACCAATACTATAAGGGGTCATTTACCCAAAATGCAGCACAATTTCAGTATAACTGTGGCCACAGGGATTTTTACCTGCCACAATTGCACCCAATGTGTTAAAATACTGCATATGGAGTTGGACATTTTTACAATTCAAATGAAAGTTTAGGTATTAAGGATTAAAGGAGAAGGAAAGCTTTGAAGCAGTTTATTGCCAAAAGATTAGCCACAACAGTGCAAGCTATAACACTATATTTATTTTGTAGAATGCTTTACCATACCTGAGTAAACAGCTCTAGAAGCTCTCTGTTTGTTTAGGATAGCAGCCTCCATATTAGCTTGGTGTGACATCACTTCCTGCCCAAGTCTCCCCCTGCTCACTCATAGCTCTGACCTCAGATTTCAGCAGGGAGGAGGAGAGGAGGGAGGGGGAGAGGGAAAGAGGAGCAAACTGAGCATGCTCAAGCCCTAGCCCTGGAGGTTTATGCTGAAGACAGGAAGTCGGATACAGAAGCCCATGTGTACACAATTGAAGGAAAGAAATGCTGACAGAGGACTCAGAGCAACATTACTTTGAGGGTTTACTGATGTATTTATATAGACCTTTCTGATAAAGCTTACTTAGTTTTAACCTTTCCTTCTCCTTTAAGTCAATTTCACCATATGGCATCAAAACACTAATGTGATTGTTTTGGTGTAACTTTGCTGCGACTATTGACACAGACACAATATGGAAACCTGTGAATACTGCCACATTCAGGCTATTTATAGCACTGGGGTTCCCTTGCATCGATAGGCAACTTGCACATGATTGATCAAAGCAGACAGGGAGCATGAGCGTATTGTCCTTAGCACAATTATGTGAATGCAAGAAGCATATTTAAAAACAAGTACTTTTAATGAGTGTCATCCGTATGTGCAATGTTTGTCTATTTTAGTACAATAGCACTTGTGGCTGTGTTGGTACACGAGCCCTCATGTTTGTTAGAGTACAACTGTAACTAAAGATAAAATACATAATTGCACATATTAATGAGAAACAAACCAGTGAAGTCCTTATCCTAAATATAGCTACCAGCAAACAGAAGATTTCCTGTAGTTGGACATGCACACTTGTGTTGCCACTCACGATTAAGATCAAGGATAGTAGGCAAAATGGAATTGATCTTGCACCACACAGGGACATTTTAATATAAATGAACCCTCTTCATTTTGGCAGAAATCTGTATAAACAACTGTTGCCAGCACATTTATAGTATTAGTAGCCATTGGGGCGTATTTATCAAAGAGTAAATATGGCAATTCACCCAATGGAAACTTTTATAGAGATATATACATACACACAGGGAGTGACAGTTAACACAATGATGAACATGCCCTTAAAAGTTCTATACAAGTGAATAGAGAGCTAAGGAATGTAGACCTAGAATTTTTTTTATACATCCTTGAATGCAGCTCAATTGGTAGCTAATTTCAGTTCTCATATAAAGATATTATTTTACAGTAATAAAATGAAATTGAATCACACTCAAGCATGATGAATGTGATATAGAAGAAACTGATCATATCAACAAGGCACCCGTCCACTGAAAACATTTTACGTACTGCCCATTGTAAACAAGTTCCTAATGATTTACAATGCTGACACTCCATTCAAAAACATATCTTACTGCAACAGCTCAACAAGCAAAATCATCCTCTAATAGATTGTGACATGTTCTGCATATTGGGGAACAGCTGTCATAATCTCTTCACTAATCAGTGACATGGAATATGTACCTTAGTGATAGATTCCTTAGAGATGCCGACAATTTTTGGTCAGAGTAAGCCTTTAGGCCTTCAAAGCTGACAGTGAAATGATAAGAGGCATTTCATGAAAGAGCCTCTGGCAACTGCAAGGGCTATTGCTGACCCTTTTAGCACCAATACTTAAATTATTTATGTCACCCTTCTTGTGTTCATGAAAACATGATAGTAATACCACTGGAAAAGATAAAATCCTCTGTGTTCTGAAAAAATGGTTACTAATGGTTTGTAATAAGAACAGTAAATATTTTAGCATGAGACATATTTTATAAGACTGCGTTTCATAAATAAATCCATGTCTGTCCTATCTTCTTAAGCTCCATCAATCCAAAAAAAAGAAAAATATACCGTATGTATGCAGAATTATATTTATCTTAATGAATTTAAGCAGTCTTATTAATTCCCCCTTTTTAGTGTGAGATTTTAGGTCTTCTTCTACAGATCGTGCTGCATCGTTAAAAAATAGGGTTGCCTGTATTCTAGAGCTAGGAAGCTACGGTTATGAAGTTTTCTGTGCCATTACAGAATCTTTCACTCATCAGTTTTTGCAGCCTTGCCATCATCCCAACTCCATAGTTATTCTTTACTGGATTATTATTTTAATAAAAGATTTACAGTATGGTATTTACAGGAATATTTGGCTTAGAATATCCTTCTCAGTCATAATGCAGCTGCTTGCTTCTGTTGTAAAAATGCTGTTGTAAAAATGTTGTAAATGCTAGGTTATGGTGCAGAGTGTGTGGTGTTGTATGCAGTCGCAAATTCGAAGAACTCAATAAATATATTTGTTTAGCCACAGGAAAAAAAGGTTTAAATATGAATTAAAAAGCTATATACAAGAGCAAGTTGCAAATCAGGATGGTCATAGCCAGCCATGGCAGACATGTCTCTAGTGTTTCTGCATAGAGGAAGGATTGGACATAAACAGGACATGGGTTTTGTGTGTCCTTTGGAGGCCCAAGGAAGTAGTGTCCAGAAAGGCAAGGCACTGCAGAGCATAGTACTTAGAGCCTAGTAGAGAACCCAGGCATAAATTAATACAAGAATTTCTTGTTCCCATGACTTGTGTTGTGCACCAGATTTTCAATTTCTTGGCTCAGTTACTACGTTAATTTGTATTTTGCCAGTTTATGAAAGACATTCAACCCACATATTGAAACTATTTAATGTATCTGCCAGTACAATAGCTATGGGGAGACAGTTCCACAGCTTCACAGCTCTTACTGAAAAAAAACAATTCTACATCTTAAAATGGAACCTTTCTTCTAATGTGAACTGATGCTCTTGCATCTGCTGGAAAGACCTGCTGTTGAGTAAAGCACCAGAGCGTTTATTGTATGGACGCCTTGTATTTTTGTACAAAATATTCAAATAACTCCTTAAGTGCTTATTTTCAGCAACAACAGTTTCAACTTTCCTCATAGAACTTTTATTTTGCACAACCTCTATTTTTACCCGGTTTTATTTTTACACTGAACTGTTCTTTTAACTGCTGGAATTACATGAGCTAGCCTCCAGTCCATTGGTACCTTACCATTTGAAAGAAAGTCTGAGATGAGAAAAGCAGAAAAAAGTGTTCTGGCTAAAATTAAAGTTCCCAAGGGTGTATTCCATGAGGTCCCGGGTCTTTGTTAATGTTAATCTTGCATTAACATTTAAATACCATATCATATGTCAGCCACTCTAGTTTGAGCTGAGCCATGAGCACCTATATAAAGTTGGTCCTGTAACACTGACTACTACATTACAGTACATTGAGGAAAAGAACTGATAAAGCACATTTGCCTTTAACTACATTATCTCAATTTCCTAATGGAGCCAAACTCTAAACCTGCATCTTTTTACTATTAATATATTTAAAAACTTTTGGGATTAGTCTTTGCTTGGGATGCAACCAGGTTCTCGTCTTTTATGTCTACTTTCCTGATTGCTGCTTTACCACACTTGCTGAAGCACCTATATACCTATATATCCTAAAATAAGGATCTATCCCCTTTGATTTATAATTCTTAATCAATTGCTTCTAAATGCCTATTAACTTCCCTATATTTGAGTTAAGCCGCATGGTATGTTTCTTAATGATTTTACATTTTTTCTTTTAGGGAATACATTATATATATATATATATATATATATATATATATATATATATATATATATATATATATATATATATATATATATATATATATATATATATATATATATATACATATATATACACATATATATATATATATATATATATATATATATATATATATATATATATATATATATATATATATATATATATATATATACACACACACACACACACACACAATATACATCAAATATTAAATAAGATACAATGTATGGCCACTATTACCCTGATGTTCGAATACTTTTACATCTTACATCTGTAATTTGTTCTTGGTTGTTAGAGATCACTAGATCCAACATAGTGTTCTTCTGATTGTATGCTAAGATATATATCACAAGAATAATAACACCCGTGGACCCATAAATGTATGAAGGCAGGATTAATCACAAATCTAAGTGGTTAAAAAAAGCAGCACAAATCCTACTGTTCAGTGTTTTCTATGGTATTTCTCAAGGGTTCCAAAAGCTAGACTGTAGCAAGTTACTGTAGGTAGCCTTGATGCACCGATGGGAAATAAATGAGCATCCTTAGGTATATTCTCTAAAGAGGTAGATTTCAGGGATATCAATAAACAGAACAGATATTATAAAGACTGAAGATATTCATTAGACACTGTATCAGGCAAATTGTTACACTCTCCGATTCCTTTTTATATTCAGTTAAAGCTCATTAGGCATTTTTAAACATTTTATTCTGTCAAGAGATATTTGATTCACTGAGCTCTCATCATAACAAGTGAAAGCAGTAAGACGATATAGAACTTGTTACATTTTCGGGCACTATTTTAGAACATTATTTGAAAATTGCTAACCTGAACGCAGATCTGTTGCTTAGGTGCCAAAGTTTTATAGTGATCCGGAGGGTCATTTTATAATATTATATTCTGTGGTTCCTTCCCCAGACATACATTAATAGTTAGGTGAGATATGAACTAATATAAATTTGTTGGACGTTACAGTATAAAATTAAAAAATGGCACTTGGCACAGAACGATTTAATTTGAGAAGATGCATTTGCCTTCCTGTGCCATGGCCTTCTGTAATGAAAGGACAAGCGTAAACTGAAATGTGAGAGCAGCAAGCACACTGGTTATGAAGGCTTTTAAATGTATCCATTACAGAAATTATTATTCTCCAATCTAACATTATCATTTTCTTTCTGATAATGGAGGCAAATAGATTTGAAAGCATGTTACATTATTCCAAACTTTGTTCTCAGATGGATGATGGTAACTCTTGCCGATTGACATTCAAATGCAAAATAAGGGTAAATAAACTGCTGATTTTCTATCAAATAAACTACAAATTATGGGAATTCACTCAAATCGCATAAGGGGCAATACCCTTTTCAAGACAAAAAAACAACAGCAATGTCCAGTGTAAATTAGGCTATTTGTTAGGTTTTTCAACAGGCAGGCACTTTTGAATTTACAATGTAATGTTCATTTTGACACCAAAACAGACTGGTCCACTGATAACCTCATAAACTTGTTTTTGACAGTGTCCCAGCAACTATCAGGAAAAAGTAATTTAATCAAAATTACAAATATTTTATTCCCTCTACTCAGTTGAGGCTTTTGCTCCATCAAAACTACACAAGCTGATTTCCTATTTCCCACTTTCTACTTCCTGGATAGAGAGCTAACCCCCTTACTTTATCCATCAATGCCAAGATATGTACTGGCTTTTCCAGCCACAGCGAGTATGCCTCGGCTATTTTTCATATTTCATCTGTCTCATAGAGCATTCTGTGAGAAATATACGTTCCCAGCTTTTGTGCCCAACATACAGTACGTTGATATGGATAAACAACACAATATCAATGAAAATTAGGTATGAACATTTTTTTCTCACAGTACAGTTTCACAGCAAAATTTGTAGTTTCAACAGCATAGAAAATTATTTTTTTGTGAATCCATACTCAAATGTAAAAGCACAGACATCATTATTATGCACCATCAGCCAATGGAATCTGAGCCCTTCCCTGTCTATCTAAGGAGCTACGGGAGAGAATAGGAGAACATGTAAACAATATATGCAAAGGGAATTTGAAACATTCAGTATCAAAACATTTTTTCAGAGAAACATAAAAATTCCGAAAGTCTGAAATGTATAGGCATTGGGAGGGTTAAAAAAGATTGGAGAGGAGGGGATCTGATGAATAGAACACTACAAAGAGAAAGCTGGTGGATACACAGGCTAAAATCCCTGTTCCACTTGGTCTAAATATTGATTTCAATCTGAGGGCATTCTTAGAATTGTGTAACAATATATGATGCATAATGTAATTTTATTGTAGAAGTATCTTTTTATCATGGAGATTGTTATTCTGAAAGTGAAACAGGTGTCTGTAACGAATCACTTTGATACATCATTGACAAGGAGAAAATGCACAGGATCAATAAAGCTATTTGAAAATATACGAAACGATTGTGGAGGATAAAGAAGTGATGAGCAGGGGGACCTCATCGCTCTGAGAGGAAGCCAGTTTGACGAAACGCGTCAGCAAAGACGACGACACTCTGAATCTGCGGAAGCATGTCACCGATATGTGCACTGGATTCGAAGGGACGCAGAGAAACCAAAAGTGCAATACGGAATGCACAGGACACTTTTTTTAATGCGGTTTGACAACGAATGTTTGCGTGTGTGATTTTAAATATTTATTAGACTTGTCAAAAACGCTTCCGCACATGTCCATTTATCTCTCCACTTTAAGCAGATAAAGAAGAAGCTTAAGATCAGGAAGAAATAGATTTTAATTGACGCCTTCCTTGTCTCACATCTAGTGAGTATAATGTACCACTGGGGGCACTAGGACTCTAGAGGTGGGTTGATATATCACTAGCTCCCTAGTTAAGCACTCATACTGTGTTAAGCTCCCTAGTTAAGCACTCATACTGTGGGAATCACTGCACATAGCACCTTACGCTCAAAGAGCTAATGTGATTGGTTGGGCTTTTATGCTTTCACGGTTTTAAATTGTATTATATTAAATCATGGATTGTTTTGTCAAATAATTTTCACAGAGAAATTATTAAGTGGTTAACAAGTGCACTGTTGTTATAGAGTTATAAACAATCACCAAGGGTGAGATTTGAAGTTTATTTTATAAATACTACTCTTTATAAAAACTCTCTCCCCCTTGATAAACTTGTTTTTGAGGGATACAGCAATTCATATTTGAAGACTATCTAAGGAGCTGCCTGGGTGCTGTGTTTGGAAGAAATTAGAAGCATCTGAAGAAAACACGGGGGCTTTTTTTGTATGAAGAATATAGCATAGTAGAAAGAGCTTCTCTAATAAGTTAGGGCAATGCATATGCTATTACAGAAGTAAAAATGCCTTAACCAAAATGTAATTTTGCCTCATGGACTCCAATAGAGTTCAGTAAAATTTTGGCATTCTGCGCATTTTTCCACTGTTTCATTATTATTTTGATGAGCAAAACGTGGTAGTTTCACTCATTAACAATTTTTTAGATAAACTAATAAGGGGAGCATTGTAAAGGCAGACACAATAACTGGCCAAACTTCAATACAAGCAGCAAGCACATATATAGTACCTATGCACAGTCATAACAAAATCCATGTAAGGGGTTCAGAAGAGCGTGAGCTAAACTTTTTTTGAATCACCTATGAAATGTCATTGGCCTTATTCCATTACATGGTTATGACTTCCTTAATCAGTAATTACATACAAACATAACTATTTCTTGTAGTATTTATAGTAAGAGAACCTGTAGTAAGGACCTAGATACAGTAGTACCCTGTCTCAGGTCTGTGCAACTTATTGTGCCTAACCAGAACAGCATCTTGTAGTTCTATTCTTTTAGAGATATTTCAATGCATGCGCATCAGTATATAGCATTTCCATTCATACACACAGTATGAGCAATGTTACAAACAAGGTAGCATTAAAATGAAGGGCTATATTCAAAGGTGTGATGAAAGCTGCAGTGATTGGGCTGCATGTATGTTAAGGGTTGAAGAAACTCTTAATTAAATGTAAGATTCATTTTTATAAAGAAGATACAGAACAAAAAAATTAGATTGTAACCTTTAAAGTGGCTCTATGCCAATGAGAGTTTCTCACACGGCAGTGCATCAAATAGAAAGCTCTAAATATTAATGAAGTTATTATTATAAAAGATAAGAAAGGAAGGTCGGCTATCTGTAAACTGTCAGTCAAATTTAATCATCTAGAAAAATGATATGTGCCAGAAAACTTCAAAATATGATTTTCCCTATACAGAAATCTTACAAACAATAAAATAAAAAATCCTATACGCCAAAAAAATTGCAATTTACTCTTTGGGTTTACTGAATATTAAAACATTAATAGCCATAATTAATGTAATACAGGGTCAAATGCTGAATATCCAGTGCCGCATTAATAGCCTATTAGGTCTGGAGCTGAAAAAATATGACAAGCATATTTGAAAAATATTTTTATTATAGATGTAAAAAAGTGAAGGCTTTACTGTACATATTAGGAAACCTTGACGACAGTTTAATTCTTTAAGGTTGATTAATGGATTGCTTTGATTTAAGTAGACCTGTTGGTTGTGAATGTGTTCTGCCGCCATCACTTAAACACACAGCACATGGCAAATATTTGATTCTGCAGATATTTGGCACCACGTTGTGCCAAACATTATAGCCACAACAAAACCCAATGGAACTTCTTGTTGTTTACTGTTCTTATTTTGATTATTGTGTAGGGAAGAAACAAATACACAGGAGCCAAGTAGAATGTATCTAAGAATGAATGCCAAGCAACAACAGGGCAACATGTCGTTCTTCCAACATATCAAGAACGATCTCAACTCACCATCATGAAAATATAAAACCTGATTTCATTTATATACACATGTCAAGTACCCATCTGCTTGTTATGACCAGAGTGATGAATGATTGTGGATACATCATTTTACTTGCAAAAAAACATTTAGAGTGATCATATGTTTAGCCTTGCTTGTCAAACCATTGATGAATGGATGGATACTGCATGAGTGGCCATACACTTGTTCACTGTTTTATTGTTTTGTTCATTTGGACTGACTGCACAAATAATCAGAACAGCAGAAACATAGGCTTCAGAGGTCCACCAGGATCAGAGGAGTGTAATTGTATATGCTCTGATAAAGACAGGGCATATAAAGTCAGAATAATTTGGGGAAAGATAAAAACCTAATTCAAATTAGACAGGACCCTGATGAAAACAAGCTAGATAGTTGTCCTTCAGCAGCTGAGATTCATTAAACCACTGCTGTATAAACTTCCAGACACCTTTTCTCTGAGACCTTTAAACAGATATTTATCTATGATTTAAGGTATCAAGAATGCACAAGGGCCATGGAAAAAATATCAGTAGATACTTTTATATAAAGACACAATAAGATGATCATAAGGTCCATCTTTACTAAATGCAGGGAAAAGTACAAAAAGGAAAAAAAAGGCACAATCTGCCATGTTTTTTATACTTTGCATCCTGCCCTGCACATAGATAAATTAGAGCAGTTCCGTGCACACCAAAATGCAACACAAAGGGGCACAAAGGGTCGAATTTCGAATTAAAAAAAACTTTGAAATTCGAATTCAAAAAGACCAACCCAAAATGAGTCAGTTTTTTTTTTTTTTTTTTTGCTCGAATAGGTCCGTTTTCATTCGAATAGGTCCATATTCCGCCGAATTCAAATCGTATGAATCGAAGGAATAGCTCATTCGATCTAATTTTTTCCCTTTTTCATAGTCCACCAATTGACTCCAAGTAGGTTTTAGGAGGTCCCCCATAGGCTAAAACAGCAATTTGGCAGGTTTTAGATGGCGAATAATTGAGACAGTACATGATTTTGATATTCGAATTTTTGAATTTTTTTCAAATTCGAATCGAATTGGGACTATTCCCTAGTCGAAGTAAGCAGGGTCTAGGTAAGCAAAACCCTTCAGGTCTTCCCATCATACTTCAATGCAATGCTAGAAGAATCTGCCAATATCACAGATATCACAAATTTCTAGGCATTATTCCTGGAATATATTTGGAAGAGCCTTTCAAAGTGAAAAATGTATGTGTATGCCAGGTCAGAATGGCAGCCTCCAAAGAACTTGCAAAAAAATTATTATTGATGATTTTTTTAATTAAAGATGAACAACAAAGATAAAAATGATCAACATCAGTTATACTCATTATTTAAAGTCAGGACATGTGCTTCAGCAACCACTTTGGAAAGAAAGTGATGCGATCTTAAGGCAAAGAAAATGTTATTGCTTTCAACAATGATCACGTAAGTAAGGGGACTATAAAAATATATTCAGTGTATATAGTAGTTCACTTCACACAACCTAGGCTAACAAATGACTAACGTTTTATATAACTGTGTTTCCTTCTCCTTTAAACCTATGACATCAGTGGGACACAACATTATGTACGCTTAGAGAAACTCAAAGTCGGGGGAAGTGAGAAAGTGCAGAATGACCTAAACTGAGAAAAAAGAAAAAGATGCAGCTGGGTAAAAGTGTAGGAAACTGCCAGAAGAAAAATATGTGTTGCAGAAAGTTGTGGAAATAATATGAAACCCCTTTAGTTAGTGACTGTCGTGGCAGAGCAGTCATTTTCTAGCATTGAGAGGTTAACCTTTTGCAGTCACGTATGCAAATCACGTATGCCTGAAGCGTGTAGGTGGCCATATGTGACACATGAAGGGAAAACATTTAGTGCACAATTAAGTGGCAGAAACCTAATGTTCACATTTGCCAAGAGAGTTAAACTGAAGTTGGGCATAATTTTATCTGACATGAAACTTGATATCTTTATTTTACCGGATTTTAGCTTTTGATTGGACTATTAGGAAATGGCAGACTACAAGAACACAGAAATCCAGGTTACTATTTAACTACAATATAATCGCCTTTTAGGAATGGAATAATCAAGTACCACAAAACTAGCTATTACCCTAGAGCTATGAGATGAACAAATATATATTTAGTTAACTGAGTTCAGAGAGAAAGCCTTAGCTAACATGGTCCTATTAAAAAGTAAAAAAAAAAAAAAAGAAAAGATTTATTGACTAACATCTTAGCTTTTAAAACAAAGTATTCCAAGAATAGAATGGCCTTAATTATGATAATGTACAATGGGTATTACTTTAGCTGTAAGGAAATGTGAGCTACCTATGAAGTTATAAGCCCTAGGGAAGCTTAGATATGTTGCTTGACTGAATGCATTTGCATCATGGCAGTCAGATAGCATAAGATGTGATGAGTTTTAATTGCTTAGTCATCCTTAGGATAGGGTAAAAAGACATTTTTCATGAGACCTGAGAGGGACATTGAGAACAAAAATATAGATAAAGTTTAAGAGACATATTTTACAAAGACCCAGACAGAAATGCAAATGTTCAAAGGGATGCAGGAGCCCCTCAATTGCCTATCTGTATATTTCTTAACCCAATGACTCATAAATAATTAGGGTTACTTCCATGCTTCAAGGCAAAGTGACCTGCTGCACTGCTTGTAGTATTATTCCCTCACATGTTCTTCACCTATACAATTTCAATTAACAAAATATTTCACCCACATATAGTAATAAACTTATGGATCATGTGAGTACATACACTATGCTTTACAGTTAATACAGTTATATCATTTGTACTGCAGCAATTGCCACTAGTCAGATGTGCATAACATTTTGTGGAAGCCATTAATCTGCGCACCTTGCATTTTTTGAGAGGGAAACTTTCTTTAATTTTTTTGGCGATATATTAGTCCACTGATTGTTAAAAAAAAAATAGTGTCTTTACATTTTTGGCTCTTCTTGTTGATTTGCTTCTATTGTTGGTTACAGTGGTATACAAAACATACTAAATTTTTCATCAAACAACTGATCAACATGATTACTTTTCAGGGGTAGGCTTGGGCGAATCTGACCTGTTTCGCCAAAAATTCAAGCCGGCAAAATGTCGCCGACGCCCATTAATGTCTGTGTGCGCCAAAAAAATTTAGTTGCTCTGCGAATTTTTTTTGACCAGCTTCATTTTTTTTGACGCACGCCATACAAGCATCATTTTCACGGCGAAACAAGACAAAAAAATTCACCCATTCATCTGATTATTCTTTGCTTAAATTTATTTTGCATCTTTTGCAGACTAATGCTCTTCAGTGTGCTACAGTTCATGACAAAGCACATGACTAAACCTACAGGTATTTCCTGTACAAGTTGGGCTAAATGGTTGCTACTAGCCTGTACCAAGAAATAAAAAGCAGTTGGCTTCTGCAATACATCAGAGATAAGAAAGCCACCCCCTTGTATATACTGTATAGACCAGGAGTCCCCAACCTTTTTTACTCGTGAGCCACATTTAAATGTAAAAAGAGTTGGAGAGCAACACAAGCATGAAAAAGTCCATGGGAATGTCAAATAAAGGCTGTGATTGGCTGTTTGGTAACCCCAATGTGGACTGGTAGCCTACAGGAGGCTCTGTTTGCAAGTACATCTGGTTTTTATGAAACCAAAACTTGCCTCTAAGCCTGGAATTCAAAAATAAGCACCTGCCTTGAGGCCACTGGGAGCAACATCCAAGGGGTTGGTGAGCAACATGTTACTTGTGAGCTACTGGTTTGGGGCCACTGGTATAGACACAAGAGGTCTTTGTTTTTATGTTGTGGGATTCTTATTGATTGTTATACATTTCAGGTATATATTTCCCCACTGTTGGCACCAAATCCCTTTATATAATTATGCATTGCCAACTTTGGCTTCTGGATACTCAGATCCTGCTCAAGCCTGTTACTGTACTGCTTCCTGATTTTTGACTCTGGCCTGATTTTAACTTTGTTTCTTACTGCCTAATCTGATCTTACCTGATCTTGAGTACTATATTGCCTCCTCCTAGTTTCTGCACACGCTGTTTTTCTCTTCACTCAAGTAACGAAGGAGGAGTTCACATACGGAAAGGAGCTCACATTTATTTATGCCTATTTCAACTCACATCTTGTGAGTATTCTATACCACTGGAGACATTAGGAATTCAGCGGTTTGATGCTATTTTCCCTTTTACCCATTCAGTTATGTGTCTAAAGAAGTTTTGCATTTGGGGGCTTTGGACAAATGGAGTATGTGTTAAATGTAACCACACTATAAATAGGCAACACGTATAGATATTGAGGTCTGTGTAACACGTGCATGCCAGAGGTTAATTGAGAGGTGTGGAGTGTTTTTTCACAAGGTGTTAAATAATTAAGGCACTTAACTCACAAAAGGTGAGATATTTTTACACTGAGATACTACACTATATAATCCTTACAGATTTTTAGTCTGACCTCTGAAGCGAGTAGCTTCCCTGGTGGTACGGTCTGTGGGTATTTTAGCAAGTCCTCTACACATTTAAATGACCATCTATTTTGATATGTCAGTGTATCTATATTGTTAATATTCACACACAGTTATATATTTGCACCATGTGCCAAAACAGCAGGTTGATTCATTAAAAGGTTCAAAGTACATGGTTTAAGGATGTAAGAGAGGCCTAGAATTAAAGTCTACATTGAGAAGGAAGTATTGTCAGGGTTCCGATTGTGTATGTCATCTACACATGCAACTGACAACCTGTCTGATCTAAAGAACCACATGCTAGTGCCATTTCCGAAACTATGAGCATTTCTGCACCAGAAATGACACAATTATCACACACACTGACACTGGCATAACACAACAGTAAGTTGCTGAATACAGAAAACAACAGCTTGAGAAAGGACCGTGTGGGTCCGAAACGTCGCTATGCTATCTTTGGAATAAAGGCGGTTTTATTATTCATCTGGAGTGCTGCAATCTTTGTATATCTACAGTTAAAGGTATGTGAGGATGAACACATTCCATTGCGGGCACCCTATAAAGGAAAAAACCTTGAATGTACCAAGTGTGCTGGACAACTAAAAGATTTTTACAGAAAACAAATACTGAAAATTGGGTCCCTTTGCTAAATCCCATGCTAATTAAGGTGTAGGCTATTTAGTTGGGATCTGCTATTCTGTTCTATTATGCTAGACTTCTGTGGAAAAGGCTGTGCTGTGGGTAAAATGCACATTGCACTTGTAAATGATTCCTTTAGGGTACCTTGAACAGTAAAGGACAAAAACTTTAAAATGCCTTTTCCCTATTTGGCAAACTATTGTTCAAAAACAGTTTCACTGTAAAATAGTTATAAGCTGCTCAGTAATAGAGACATTCATAAAAAGCCTTCTGATTCAATAGCCTGTTGTTCCTGCATACTGACATCTATCCATTCAAGAAACATTATTATATACAGTACATTTAGCCTCTAGTCCCAAAACACTAGTTAAAGTTGGAGGGTAAAGAACACTGACCCTTTCACATCTATCCTGCTGTCTGCCACTATTTATAGCAGTGGATTAACAGGTCTTAGGATCACTGTACACTGGAAAGTCACAGATCTATGACAAAGAAATATTTCGTTTTTTGCTGATGCTAGACATATCAGCACAGAAAAAAAACCCACAGCATCAAAGTCATAATAAATCAATGGCTCCTACATTGCAAAGTATACCATTAGCTCAATACACTTTGTAGATATGCTTATTTCTTTTATGCCCCAGAAAACAACGCACTCTCTAATAATGGGCCGGCTCTGATAAACGCTGAAGACGGAAAGCTATTTTCATTCAGGATGGATGAGAAAATGATGAACAGAGTGCAGTGACTTGGATTCCATTCGTTTAGGGTCATTACAAAACTGCAAATGAGGTGCTAGAAAAATTATTCTATTTAGGGAAAAAAAGTGAGCAAAATATGAAAAAAAAATGTAATTATCTGAAAGCATTCAGGAACATAATTTTCAGCACCTTACACCACACACACACACATTATTTATATATATATATATATATATATATATATATATATATATATATATATATATATATATATATATATATATATAGCAGCTAGTGTGTTACTGCAAGAATTTCGCTATGTTTGGAATAAATCATTTTGCTATTTCTAATCAGAGATATATATATATATCTATATATATCTATATCTATATATATATCTATATATATATCTAATAAAAGGGCAGCCAAGTTTGGGAATTTTACTTTGAAAGCAGCTAGTAAGTTGCAGGTAAAACTTAGTCCCTTTGTAAAATGTATAAGCAATAGAATTCTTAATGAATCAGATGAAAATTAAGCGTAGGACTGGCCAGATATGGGATGACTTTGACGTAGTTGGCCAGCTTAAATATATTGCAATATATGGACAAACACTCCCTGTGTTGTTTAAAGGGTAAGGCATTTTTTAGTAGCAGTATGCACAAAATGTCTCTGTCTTAAATATATTGATAATGGGTTGAGTGCAGAGGACCTCTTGTAGTTGACTATATGTATTTTGTGGTCACACCCTCATTGTACCCCCGCCTAATGGTTTTAAAAAATAGTGGTGAGCACAACTTTCCCTTGTTTGTTATAGTTCTACAGGAGCAGTGACCAGCTCCATGTTGTAGCTCCCACCCTTCCCAGCTATAGTCAGGTGATCCCACTGGTGTCTAATAAAAGGGCAGCCAAGTTTGGGAATTTTACTTTGAAAGCAGCTAGTAAGTTGCAGGTAAAACTTAGTCCCTTTGTAAAATGTATAAGCAATTGAATTCTTAATGAATCAGATGAAAATTAAGCGTAGGACTGGCCAGATATGGGATGACTTTGACGTAGTTGGCCAGCTTAAATATATTGCAATATATGGACAAACAATCCCTGTTTTGTTTAAAGGGTAAGGCATTTTTTAGTAGCAGTATGCACAAAATGTCTCTGTCTTAAATATATTGATAATGGGTTGAGTGCAGAGGACCTCTTGTAGTTGACTATATGTATTTTGTGGTCACACCCTCATTGCACCCCCGCCTAATGGTTTTAAAAAATAGTGGTGAGCACAACTTTCCCTTGTTTGTTAGAGATAGAGATAGAGATAGAGATAGAGATAGAGATAGAGATAGAGATAGAGATAGAGATAGAGAGATAGAGAGATAGAGAGATAGAGAGATAGAGAGATAGAGAGATAGAGAGATAGATAGATAGATAGATAGATAGATAGATAGATAGAGATAGAGATAGAGATAGAGATATAGATATATATATATACCTGATTAGAAATAGCAAAATGATTTATTCAAAACATAGCGAAATTCTTGCAGTAACACACTAGCTGCTAAATTTGAGAATCTATTCAGATAAGTGGACCTGCTGTACTTAGATACTGACAAATCTAATATTGCCATGGGCTTTTTGTTTAAGCAGACATTCTGGATTCTCACAAAAGGCTAAAACCAGCATATTAATTTATCAGCTATATTGGCCCAAGGTTTACTACATCTGTAATTCTGTTTCATGTACTCACCCCAATAAATAACAGTTTCTTTGTACACTGATAAAAACGTGCATGGCATTTCTTGCTGTTAATAAGGTCGGACTAATAAAAATGTATATTGCATTATTCTCAAGAGTAAAAGAATATGAACTATTCCCTTCTTCACACCATTAGTGGTAATTATTTTATGCAAAGTATATATTCAACTCGAATATTTTATGTTCATATAATCCAAGGAGGAAAGACACTGATTTAATTATAAGAAACGAAAAATACACAATTTTAGCATATTTAACAGAGTTTTTCAATCAGCATATTGGTATTTATATGGATAAACAGGAGTTGCCACATAGCTTTCTTCAGCTAAAGTTTCTACAGACATTGAAAGAGACATGATGGCTGATGCCTGCCTAGTACAACTCATATTCCTCTCTAGTCTCTAGATTTCAGAATTATTAGACTTGCTGGGAAGTCTGGGATGAAAAATGTCAGTGATTATCTTACTTGAGCACAAAATGCTAATGGGCACCTCTGTAACTGGGACAAATGTTATTGTTAACAGAATAAGCCTTCTGCTTGTAGACTCAATAAACGGTTTGCAAAAGCCAGCTACAGTACTTAGGTTGTAAGCTCCACAGAGCAGGAACATCCATCCTCTTGTATCTCATAGCACACAGCACTTATTCTTTGTAATTGGGTATATTTATATTTCTTTTTGTAAGTACTATGTACTTATTTACCTTTATATAAGCAATATAGATTTTCGTCATTACCTTTAGTTCTCAAAGAAGCTGAGGTATATCGGTATTAACTCATGACCTCGAGCTACAATAAGCTCCAAAACAGCACTCGTTCCTTCTACAGTTAACACACTATGCACCCAGTCTTCCAGGCAAGCTGTCCAGAAGTCACCCTGAACCCATTTCACACAGAAGACACCAATTAATTCTATTAATCATGTCCCTTCCTCACAATTCACAATTAAAACCTCCACTCTGACCTTCATTTGTCCAGATTAAAATATGCGGATTTGTTGATTTCCAACATTTTTTCCCCATCCACTACAACCTGCTACCAGACGTGCTACTATATCATTTAATACCATTCATGGTTTTTAATGCATACACCTATCTCCCTTTGCCTCCAATTCGATGGTATATAAAACATAAAAATTAAGTCCTACCTTCTTTTCGTCCAATTTTTAATAATCTCTACATATGTATTTTGTTGACTTTATATTAAGCTTTTGAGATGATATTGTCCATTCAATTTGGTGCATATTTGATTGTACTGGTGTACAGTATAGAAAAATCACTGTTCTCTCCTCCAAAAAGAGTTCCATTTTTCTGGTCTTCACTACATATCCACTCTACTGACACAACTTACTTTTGAGATAGCTCACATACTCCATCTTCTCTGTGTTAGTTTAGACCAGAGATCCCGCACCTTTTGAACCCGTGAGCAACATTCAGAAGTAAAAGGAGTTGGGGAGAAACGCTAGCATAAAAATGTTCTTGGGGTGCCAAATAAGGGCTGTGATTGGCCATTTGGTAGCCCCTATGTGGATTGTCAACCTACATTGAGGCTCTATTTGGCAGTACACCTGGTTTTTATACAACCAAAACTTGCCTCCAAGCCTGGAATTTGAAAAGAAGCACCTGCTTTGATGCCACTGGGAGCAACATCCATGGGTTTGGAGAGCAACATGTTGCTCATGAGCTACTGGTTGTGGATCACTGGTTTAGAATGAGCACCATACAGTTATAGCACGGATTTTAGGTTTTTAATTATTGTCATGCATCTGCTCAAGTCAAGTAGAAATATATTGCCATTTGTACTACAGCATTTCAGTACTACTACACTGGAATTGTTTTGTGCAGCATAAGACAGCAAGACATTTAGAATCTTACAATATATACAACAATAGATAAAAACAATAGTTAAGAATACATTAAAAGTGCAATGAATTTATAAGTTAGATTTTCCCATCAACTCAACCTGGGCTCATTGGCATCTAACTTTTCTTGGGAAGAAGCTATTAAATAATCTTTCTTCTAGTTTTTATGCTCTCAGGCCTTCTGTGCCAAAGGGCTTGTGTTAGATGAATAGTTCATGCCCTGGGTGACTTAGGTCTGTAGTTAGGGTTTTAATTATTCTTTTACATCTGGCATTGTCAAGATCAGATAGTGATGGACGTGTAGTATTGATATGTTGTTCAGCAGTTCTGAGTAAATTTTTCCTGCCACAACGCTGGTCTTTTGAGAAAATGAAGGCATTGGCATTCTTTTGGGTTATCTGCAGCCATTAGAATCATACGGTTACCCTTTTTAACATCCCTATTGGCTTTACAAATATACCAGTGTAACACACACGGCCTCACTGTCAACTTCAGTTGCCCAAGATTTTTGTCCATTGCTTTCAGTTCAAATGTACATTATAACAATACTACATACTAAATCCCATACTACATGATGACTTGTTTACAAAGCCTGGGTCTCTGCTTTTAAACATTTTCAATTACCTTTCATATATAGTTCTGAAAAATGATACTGTTTTCTATCAAAATAAACGCCACACGTCATATGATGATATATTTACTCTTCATTGTGAATTCATGAGAAAGTTACAATAACCGCAGCTGATACAGCAAAAATGAAATTATCAAATTAAAAAAAGGCTTCAATAAACTGTAACTGGACAGTTGTTATGCAAAATAAATACATATTGCAGAATTGCCAAGTCTACTCATTGTAATATGCCAAATTTGCATAAGTGCATTAATTAGCCTTTCTTTGTTTTTCCTCCAAAGACATATTAAAGTAACAGATGCAGCTACCGTGATGTGAGCTAAAATCTGTGTCCTTTATAATTCATGATGTCACTTTTGTCAGATGCAATTTTCAGTCATCATACTTTCAAAAAAGAAAAATTCAATCTGGCGTGAAGAAAATATTGCAGCGTTTCTTACAGCACTACGATCATTAACTCCTTTGCTGGTCAAAGCTATGATCCATATTGCTAGCAAATCTGCAATTATGTGGGGATGTCTTGGAGTTTGAAATGTATTTCCAGTGATGCACAAAGGATGGTGAAATGTGTTGGAAGACAATGGCCTGAATGATAAAATCAATTGGAACTATGAATGTGCTGAAGGGTTTAGCAAGTTGGCTGCCTTAATTATATTGTGATAAAATATTTTCTTGGGTTTATTGGTTTTGCACATTAGTGTCAGGTGCAATCAGCTGTGGTAATGTCATGCTATGCATGTATTTCCCAGGCTATTAGCGAACATAAGACGTGCTCTTACTGTATGTGTTACCGTCTCACTGCAGCAGTACTAATAAATGCCTTAAAGACCAGGAACACCAAAAATGGAAATAAATGTATTAAAACAATAAGCCTGTTATATGTCAAGTACGTGTAGAAAACATTTTCATTCAAGTGGAAGTGTTGCTGCAATGTGTTGGCTTCCCTGTCCTGATGTCTGCAGGCATTTTTAATCTGCAGCACTAAATCACCAGTTCTAAATGTATTGCTTTTAGAGGAGCTGTAGAAAACAATACTCAGGACTGGGTCCAAATAGTTTCAAAAGTTAAAATAAAGATATTGAATGCTTTAATGAAAAACAAGAGTTAACATTATGTATTCGGCATTCTGCGATGGAATAATGTATAACAGAAAAATACATGGGTCTAATAACTGGTAAACCATAGATACAACCCTTCAGCCCACATTTGCCTCATTAATTACAGAAAGTGCCTCTTAAAAAAAATGGGTTATTGTCTGGATTAAGGTCACTGCAACTTCAAAAGCACATGTAACGACATTTGTTTCTATGGAAAAACTGTGATAATACTGTAGAGATTTAATTGGGCATAGTGCTGCATGGGGATCCATCTGAGCCTATGTTTTTTGTTTTTTTTTTAGAAAGAAAATACTGCCCTTCACAATATTGTATGCTTTTTTTTATTTAAAACAATTAGCATTTGGTTTTAATTTTTTACTGTGGTTTTTGAGTTAATCAGCTTTTTTATTCAGCAGCTCTCCAGTTTGCAATTTCATCTGGTTGCTAGGCTTCAGGCCCGAACTGGCAATCTGTGGGTTCTGGCAAATGCCATAGAAAACCAGTATTTAGTGGGCTGGTGGGGCTGTTTGGGCCTCTGTGTGGGCTGAGTGGGCCTCTATGTACCTGAAATGCCAGGGCCTATTTTAATTCTCAGTCCGGACCTGCTAGGGTTCATATTACCCTAGCAACCATGCAGTCATTTAAATAAGAGACTGGAATATGAATGAATGAGAGGCCTGAATAGAAAGACGAGTAATATAAAGCAGCAATAACCAAAAATGTGTAGTCTTACAGAGCATTTGTTTTTTGGATGGGGTCATGCAGGAAAAACTGTTAAAACAATGCCAATAGCATTTATTTGTTTGCACCCCGCCACACACACACACACACATTTTTTTTCTGCTTGGAAACAATGCAGTAAAAAAAACACCCATTGACTCCAATGAGTTTGAAAAAAGGTGAGAAAAAATGCCAACGGATGAAGGATTTTTGAAATTTTTTCAGCAATCCGGGGGCAGTTTCACTCGTCACTACCAATAAATCCTATTTTTCTAGTGAACAGACATTTATTCTCACTTACATTTGAAATATAGACTCCTGGAAATCTCAATTGCAACTGGCCTGTGACAAAAGAAATTTCTAATTCTCCAGATGTCAGAAGCTTCTACAAACATTTTCTTATCATCTGGTTTAATACTTTGAGAGAGCAAAGACAGTTCTTGCCTCAGTGAGGTTTAAATAAGGTAAAATCCAAATTTTAAAAGCGTTTCTGTGTAGATCTGTCCAGCAATATTTAACATACCCTGCAGAATGCAGAGAAAGTGACATTTCCATTAACCTAACAATGGTACTTTGATTTAACAGTGAACCTAATAACTGTGAGTGTTTTATCTGCTCAGCACTTTTACCTGCTGCATTATTTTCTCTTAGCAAGCATCCTTTCACACATATGAGAACCTTTTCCCTTCCACCCATGTATTAGCAAATCAAGCATTACTTCAGTGGGGTGACTAACCTCTCTGGATTCATTTTTATGATTCCAAGGATTTAAAACCGCACTAAAATGTATACTAATGTGTAACAAGCTGACATATTACTAAACATAAACCTTTATGAATATGTGGCAACAGGGATTATGTAATAAAAGGCACTAAGTTTGCCATGGGGCAGTAACCCGTAGCAACCATCAGCAGGTCACATTTACTGGTCACCTGTTTAAGTGCCAACATCTCATTGGTTGCTATTGATTACTGCTCCTGGGCAAACTTAGTGACTTATATTATGTCAGGTTGTCAGAGATGAGCTTGTTAGCCCTGTTAAAGGAACAGTAACACCAAAAAATTAAAGTGTTTTAAAAGAATGACAATAAAATTAACTGTTGCCCTGCACCTGTAAAACTGGTAGGTTTGCTTCAGAAAACCTATTATAGTTCATATAACCAAGCTGCTGTGTAGCTATGGGGGCAGCCATTAAAGCACAGAATACACAGTGGATCACAGATAAGTTCTGAAGAATCCCGTTGCATACTACAGCTTATCGGTTATCTGTTGAGTATCTTGTGCCTTTTCTACTTTTTTCAGCTTTGAATGGCTGTCCCCATGGCTACACAGCAGCTTGTTAATATGAATGATTGTAGAGTCTCTGCAGCAAACAAACCAGGGGGCAGATTTATCAAAGGTCGAGGTGAATTTTCAACTTCAACCATTTGCCATCTAATACTTGCCGAATTATTGTTTTAGCCTATGGGGGACCTCCTGGAACCTATTTAGAGTCAATTGGTGGACTTTGAAAAATCTACGTTTTTTTTGTGAAAAACTTTGAATTAGATCGAATGCACTATTCCTTCAATTCGTACGATTTAAATTCGGCCGAATATGGACCTATTTGATCGAAAACAAATTAATTTCGGTTGGTCTTTTTGAATTCGAATTTCGGAGTTTTTTCAATTTGAAATTCGACCCTTGATAAATATGTCCCCAGGTGAATGAGTGCAGCGCAATCAGTACATTATGTTTTCATTACTTTAATGCACTTTAGTTTTTTGGTGTTACTGCTCCTTTAAAACTAATGTATTTATCCTAGAAATACCATTTTTCTCACTCGAGTCTAACTCCTCTCATGCATAGCCTGAGGCACATAGGAAGGACAAGTGTAGAATCAGTTGATGAACCATGAGCACTGTTTAAAAAAAGATACCATCTACTGCATATATATTTGGAGCATAGGTGGGAACCATAAAGTTGGATAAAACAGCAATTTTTGTTCTTGCACTAAAATTGTGTTCCTTATATTGAGAATATTTAAGGTTTCTCATACTATAATGGCTCTCTGCAGGTTTATATTTTGGTCTTTCATCTGCTCTGAATGCAGAAAATGTGTCAGACCCTTTTACAAATATTCTCATTAATATTTATACTAGAATGCCATACTGTTCACAGGTAAACAATATTTAATGAACCTAGTTAAGATCTAATTTAAGAAAGTAATTAATGGCCTCCTGTAGACATAAATTCACCAATAATGAAATCAACCGTGCAAGTTTTTTTTTTCCAGGCTCATATATTAAATTCAAATCAAGTAACCTATAGTATTGAGCCATATTTTTGCTTCCTATATCAACCGCACTTTATCTTAAAGTAAGAATGGGTAGTTTGATATTGAATTAATTGTCTCTAGGGCTTGGTTGAGAACCCAAGGCAGTTGCTGGCAATCAAACTCAAATTACCTGGGACCATATTTTAATCACGCTTTTGTGTTACAGCGATATTAGGAGGAAAGTAACACAGAGTAACAACTTATGTGATTCCCGTTTCCATAGAAGCTGCCTGTTAGGTCATCAGAAAAAGGGACATGTAAGTCATTAGACAGATGACTCAGTTAACTCGAAGACAGTATTTTCATTTCAGCTTGCACTTACCATATTACTTTGGAATCTTTTACAGTAGATGCTATATGTGATGTTTATTATTATTCACATGCAGCTCTATTTCCCTCACAAATTAAACCAGATGCTCAGCTTCACAAAAACTGCTTAAGAAACAGTCAAGCACACTTTTTGAAATACTATTTTCTAACGTAGGAGGACATTTCATTGCGTTTGAAAAACTATACTAACCCACCATAAAAGTTATGATGTCTCATTTTTGGGTCCCAACCCATAAGTTCCAAATGCTTGATAAACAGAGCCCAAAGGAGGTAATGGAAAAAAATTACCTAGTCACCAAAATAAATAAATGGTAAAGGGAACCACAGTTTTGCATATGCTTTCTATTTTAGATCTGGTGATGAGAAATGAGAATGACAACTGCTGTTAAAACTTCGTAGCTGTTATTGTTATTACTATCAGATGTATGCAGCTCTTTACAGAGAGTTTACACCATTCACGTCTGTCCCATAGGATTGGGAGTGTTCAATTACTCTTTTTTTAAATGAGAATTTAAAAATCTCCATGTTTGTGTGGTCTGGATATTGCCTCTTGCTATGTACGTAAATTGCACCGATACTCAAATTGTGTTACTTTATTCTATTCAAGAATTACGTCCAGACCCAATATATTCCTATTTAATCTAAGCAGATATTTTGTCACATGCTACTATATTTCTGATAAACAGAGGTCAATGCACAGACCAACTACCCTACATTGTGTTTCTATATTGAGGGAACTTTTTGGCCAGGCTATATTCAAAACACATGCACCGATCTGCTCTGTTTTGTGGCAAAAATAAGATGTCCAGGGTTACTGCAATGTAATAATTACAAAACCTTGCTATGTAGATATATTAATAAAATAATAAATTTCTATTAACATAAATGATCTAACATTTTCATGGACAGAAAAGGCAAGGAATAATTGTTTAACCAATGAAAATGTGCTTATCTTCGGTGGACTAGATGATACCTTATGTGACATAATGGACCATAATCATCCAGCAGAAATATTCTGTATTTTACATGCTCCTGCACCAGGGCTGTTAAAGGGACAAATTGTATTGTAAAAAGAGCTGCATGCATTCCAATTATTAAAGGGATACTGTCATGGGAAAAAAAAAATTTCAAAATATATCAGTTAATAGTGCTGCTCCAGCAGAATTCAGCACTGAAATCCATTTCTCAAAAGAGCAAACAGATTTTATTATATTCAATTCTGAAATCTGACATGGGGCTAGCCATATTGTCAATTTCCCAGCTGCCCCAAGTCATGTGACTTGTGCTCTGATAAACTTCAATCACTCTTTACTGCTGTACTGCAAGTTGGAGTGATATCACCCCCTTCCTTTCCCCCCCCCAGCAGCCAAACAAAAGAACACTGGGAAGGTAACCAGATAACAGCTCCCTGGCTGCCTGGTAGATCTAAGAACAGCACGCAATAGTAAAAACCCATGTCCCACTGAGACACATTCAGTTACATTGAGAAGGAAAAACAGCAGCCTGCCAGAAAGCACAAGTCACATGACCAGGGGCAGCTGGGAAATTGACAAAATGTCTAGCCCCATGTCAGATTTCAAAATTGAATGTAAAAAAAAATCTGTTTGCTCTTTTGAGAAATGGATTTCAGTGCAGAATTCTGCTGGAGTAGCACTATTAACTGATTCATTTTTTTCCCCATGACAGCATCCCTTTAACAGAGTTGATCATATATAGATCATATATATATATATATATATATATATATATATATATATATATATATATATATATAATATATATATATATAATATATATATATATAATATATATATATATATAGAATATATATATATATATATATATAGAATATATATATATATATATATAATATATATATATATATAGAATATATATATATATATATATATATATATATATATATATATATATATAGAGAGAGAGAGAGAGAGAGAGAGAGAGAGAGAGAGAGATAGATAGAGATAGAGATAGAGATAGATAGATCATATATAGGCACACCGTATCACATCGATTACCCGGGTGCACTAAGACAGCAACTAAGACAAAACAAAATGCCTTGTATTACACTACCACTTATGATGCCTGTGCTCCACTAATGAAAAATTATGTTTTACAGCATTGGCCTATCATTAAAACGGACAGTGCATAATGATCGAGTGTGTTTTGGATATAAGAGAAATAAAAATCTGAAAGAGCTACTGTCGTCCACAGATCCGGTAGGCAAATACATGAATGTACAACATGGGTTTCAAAAGCTGGGGTCTTTTAAGTGTCGCAATTGTGTAATGTGTAACACTCTCATAACAGGAGAGAAGTTTTTTCACCCACATACGGGTAAAACCTACCACATTAGACATAGGCTCACATGTACGTCCCGCAATGTAATTTATATTATTAAATGCCCCTGCGGGGCAACAGGACATATCGAAACAACCAGTAGCGCAACATTGGTTACATGCGAGACATCCAGCATCAGCGTTTAAATGTATGCCGATAGACTGTATTACGGACCCGGTTAGAGGGGGCAATATTGACAAAAGGCTACTACAAAGGGAAGCATTTTGGACTTTTGAGCTGGATTGCGTGGCTCCTAGGGGTCTGAATAAGGCGTTGCAACTAAATTGTTTCCTGACTGAAAAATAACTGTTGTACTCTCGGAATTCTTGTATACATGAGGTTCCTTTCTTTGACTGGATGGCGACACTGGAACTGTGTGGGATCCTTGGGTGTATTTGGATTTTTTGGTTAAACTTCTTTTTATACTAATCTTTCTTCCTATATCTGGTTTATTTTTAGATTATTGCTATTTGGGAGTATATAATTTAAAATTTTGTGTAATGGATAGTGACTTAGCCCCCGACAAACAAATAGATATACAGTGGGATGGATATCTTTGGGTATTCTATATATTTTGTAAGATACTGCACATTATGAAGCACGACATTCTAAATAATTTTTAACACTATTTTATAATGAATTATAACCTTTTAGGTACTTGCTATCATATTTTATAACACTGTTCTATTTATCACGGTCAGCACTTTGACATGTTAAAGTAATTTTTAACCATTTTTAGATATTGTAATTGGTAATTTTATGATTACATAGCACATGTCACTTTCTGATGATGTAATTTCCTTAATTGATCTATCACTATTGGCTACTTATACCCCTATGGGTATAGGGTGGAGTTGCCTTGAGAAAGGTCCCCGAGTGGACCGAACGTCACGTTGGCTGTATCTGCACTTATCTAAATACAAAACTTTTTTTTTTTTTATAAAAATAAAAGTGGTGTTTGATCAACAAATTAGTACCAGAAATTGGTCCGAGTGTAGCTAAACAATTTTTATTATCTGTGTTAGTAAATACATGTAATCTTTTATATCATTGAGTCATGACCCCTTCAATATTATTGATAAATAGAGAAAAGTATGTATTTATGACATGCTTGCGACTGCATAAATCCAAGCGAACATCTAAGGGGTTAATTGCTGAAATCCGAATTTATCTCATGATTTAAATTAAAAAACTCGACCAAAACTCCCATTCCGGATTCTTGCATTTGATAAAATAACTAATACATCGGATCGGGAAAAAATCTGTTAAAATCAAGCGAAAACCCAAATCGTACAATTTTTTCATACTTTTTCCGGCATCCCTTTATTTTTTGGGGGGTTTTGCACGAAAAACCCTGAATTTATTAGATTATCAGGCTAAACCCAGCACAAACCCCAATATCTTTAAACAAATTGGGATAGGAACATTTCCCATTGACTTGTACATGACTTCAACAGGTCTGAGATGTTGGATTTTCGGTTTTGCTTTTTCGCAGCATAAGGGTATAATAAATCTCGAAAAATTTGCGGGTTTATTTCCCATGAACATTTTTAGTTTTTGGCCCAAAAAGCCTTTCCAGAAAAATTCTAGCTTCAGTAACTAACCCCCCTTATGTGAATAAGCACTTAAAAAGTGACAGAACAGGGGAAGAAATCAAATTCAAATTGTTTGCAAACAGCAAAGTGACTAACATTAGCGAAAATTTGCCAGCATGACATCATTTCGTTACTTCGCTGATTTACTAACGGGCGCAAGCGTAACTTCGTTAGCAAAGGAGACTCTAGCGGTAATTCACTCCCTTATGCCTGTCGAAGTTGCGCTCTGACGAAGGGACATAACTATGCAAATTCACTAAGATGCGGTTTTTACTGAACGTTACTTCTTGCGCCAGACTTGCCTTTGCCACCTCAGACCAGGAGTAGATAGGAGTTACATAGTTACATAGTTAAATTGGGTTGAAAAAAGACAAAGTCCATCAAGTTCAACCCCTCCAAATGAAAACCCAGCATCCATACACACACCCCTCCCTACTTTTAATTAAAATTCTATATACCCATACCTATACTAACTATAGAGCTTAGTATCACAATAGCCTTTGATATTATGTCTGTCCAAAAAATCATCCAAGCCATTCTTAAAGGCATTAACTGAATCAGCCATCACAACATCACCCGGCAGTGCATTCTACAACCTCACTGTCCTGACTGTGAAGAACCCCCTACGTTGCTTCAAATGAAAGCTCTTTTCTTCTAGTCTAAAGGGGTGGCCTCTGGTACGGTGATCCACTTTATGGGTAAAAAGGTCCCCTGCCATTTGTCTATAATGTCCTCTAATGTACTTGTAAAGTGTAATCATGTCCCCTCGCAAGCGCCTTTTTTCCAGAGAAAAATAGTTGAAAGTTTTTCTAAGTCCCAAAAAACACTGGTGAACTTTCATTTTTCAGGCTGATAGGCTGCAAAAGATCGTAAATGTTTTCTGGGGTACCCAGCTTCCCCACTACATTTCCTAACATATGGCACATAAACTATACACTGGGCTCATGTGTAGGGCAATAAAACAACTCTATTTTATTTTATTAAGGTTTTCCCGAGCTTGTGTAGTGTAATGTATTGGCTGCTACATATACATCCATTCAAGTTTAACTTCCCGTCGTATGCAAATTAGGCAATGCTAGCGCAACTTCACTTCGCTTGCTGCAGTAACGCTAGCGATACTTCGCCAGCATTCTGCGCCCTGGATGCAATTTCGCATTTAAGTGAATAAGCGTTGTCCTGGCCTGCTGTTGCGATGTGAGCGAAGTGACGGTAGTGCAAATTTGGCCCTTAGTGAATCTGCCCACTGAACATTTCCTAAAACTGCAAAATGAGATAATAAACAATAACGTAGACAAAGGGCCATTGACATCTACTGTAAACAGTACACCACCGAAATGACCATAGTGACCATAGTGTCTGACTACATTAAGAATTGGCATGACTTCCACAAGCCTAATTTTATTCCTTTTACCTATGTAATTTTAATATATGTTTTTGTGGCTAAATTAGTTTTGAAGGGCATAAGATTTATAACCAACTGAAAACTGGGATTTTTTTTTATTAAGCTATCTGCTAGGCTGATAGTACAGAATGTAATCAAAACGAAGGGCGTTATTTATTGAAGGTCAGATGTTGAGAGTTTTTATACCTTGAATGAACTCACATGAATCCACAACTCTAATGGTATCTTCTTTTAAAAAAATCAAATGGAAAAAACTTGATTCTGAATTGCGAAACCCAAATTAATTGAGTTTTCCACTGGGAAAAACTCTAATTGCTCAAATTATTTGAGTTTTCGAGCAAAACCCTCCAAAAAAAAAAAAAACCATCATGGAGGCTAACATCTTCAAATGGTTCAAAGGACCCCTGCCATTGACTCCTACATGATCTCGACAGAATTTCAGATAGTGTATTTTAGGATTTAGGCTTTTTCCAGGATGAAGGTATAATGAATCTCAAAAAAGTCGTTTTTTAAAAAAAACTTTAAAAATGAAAATCAACTCAAAAAATCTATTTTTCGTGGAACACACAACTCAAACCTTAATAAATAACCTCGTAAATGTAATTGATTCTGACAAAACCTCAAACATCAACACTCATTTTAACCCAGATTCTTTCAGTACACAGCATTAAAGGAATCTGAAGATGAACTCAATGTATGTTAAAGAAAGGGTAAAGGCAAACAGTCTTGTTTTTATCCTGCTTTTACACATGAACAATATATGAAAGAAAGGCAATTGTTACTTCCCGTTGGAACACTAGAGAGAATATTCATTACAAAAATTAAACTAGGGCTTGTCAGTTTTCTAAAGAGAAATCTAGCCATTCTGTCTTTATTTGGAATTTGGAATTTTTGTGAGCATATTTATCAACGGGTAAAAGTAAGAATTGACCTCTTGATAAACATGCCTTTTATTATTCCATGGAAAGAGCAATCTAATTTCACTGTAGCAGGCTCTAGTTTATATTTGATAAATAAGCCCCACCATGAAAGATGTCTAAATTTATGTGTGTTAAAATGTACAGTGGTAAGGGAATTGCTGTGAATTAAAAAACTGAAGCATCCATGGAAGTCATAGGAAAGGAAGGAAGGAAAAAAGCTTAGTGATTCTGACACTAAAAAAACTATATAAAAGTACATTGAAAGTTGCCTTTGGGTTATATTGATCATTTTTGGCTGATTTTGTAACAGTATTTAGCTTTTGTAAAAGCATATGGCAAATACTTTTATGGCAAAATTATAAATAGCAGACAAAACAATGTTATGATACAATTTGAAAAACTTTAAAAAGCTTTAGCAAGGCCCTGTAGGGGGTAGAATTTTCCTTTGTCAATGGAAAGTGGTGATGTAGACATCAGCTACACTAGCCCAAAAATTGCTCTAAATTTATGAGCTGAAGCCTATTATACTGATCTAAAGTGGTGGTAACTCCAGGATTCCCACACAGAGGTCTAGTGATGCCTCCATCAATAGAGGGCTACCAGATTTAGACATTTTTCAATGCAACTCATCAGCCACAGTTGCGTCAGACACAACTGCAATTGACTGCAATTGCACTGGAAATAGGGGGGAAACTCTGCATTGTGTGTAAAAATGCTGATTTTTGTCATAGCATTCAATTCAGTAATCTCTCACCCGGATTATGTATCTGCCAGACCACATAAACCTCCTGCTTAAAATGTGAAGACGAGTGAATAACAATGAATACCAAGTTGCAAAGAAAAGAAATCATTAAAAAGGACACAGAGAATATGACAGCAAATATTCAGTAAGCACTTATTTGTAATCTTTGCATATAGTAACTACTTGAATAATGAATACCAATAGCGTTATTTACCGTATGCTTATTTACCCTGAAAATCTATTCAGTGCAGACATACCCTTGAGAATTTACCTAGCTGGCTTTTCTTTGTAATTACTCCTGTCTGAAGTTTAATAAGGACATTTTTTGTAGTTATTTGTTTTGGTGTACACAAGTAAAAAAGTACAGGAGCAAAACTCCCTGTATTACAAAAACAATGATGGATCATTTTTTTTGTTCCTTCATAGACCTTAACAAAGTGAATGATCTACCCCTAAATTTTAGAACACTTACTCAATTACTTTTGAGAAAATATATCTGTGACGACCTAGATATACTTTTGAGAAAAGTGACGGATCACATGCTCCCATTACCGCATATTTGATCTGAAAAATATCTACATAGGGATTTTAATTACATAAGTGATTGGAACTTTGCAACCAGACAAACGGTACTTTATAAATAGCTTTGATTAAATGTTGCAGTCAATTATCCTTTTTCCAGCTCTGCAGAGGATTAGTATTTGCTTTTCTCACTACAACAACTTGGCTAGATCCAACTTATGAAACAGAAAAAGTCATATCCAGTTGCAGAGTGTTAAGGACTCACTGTTTGCTTGAGCTTTGGAAGAATAGCCTCTCCTGCACCTCCACAATGAAACAGTACCTGGGATTGGCACAAGAATGGCCACGTGGAGGAGTGGCAGAAGTGCCGCAGCAAGGTCACTCCAGGAATGAAGTACAGAGTCGCTGGGGGAAAAAATCAGAGTTAGGGACAGGTCAAGGGTTAAAGGCAGGCAGCTCAGGGTCAGAAACTGGAATCAGGCAGAGGTTCAGGCAGATCAGAAGAAGGCTCAGAGACACGCTGGAAGGCAATGATCACTTCACAAGAAAGTGTAGGCCTCGTCATCTATTAAAGCACATTTTGTATGTGCAGAGTTTGACACACTCAAAAGCTGTGAAACTTTACAACACTAGCGTGTACAAATACCATTCCCGGCGCGAGTATGACGCGGCGGACCAGGACGACTACAGCCCAGTCCTAGCACCTTACACAGAGTGGCCTATTTCAATAGTCCTCTAATGATTTTTTTCTGTTTTCAAACTTAAACTTTTTATCTTGGGTACAATGAGAAACAGAGCATAGGCTTAGCCTCAGGTCCGGACTTAAAATTAAAATAGGCTCTGGCATTTCAGGTACACAGAGGCCCAAACAGCCCCCACCAGCCCACTAAATACTGACTTTCTATGGCAAATTATAGCGGTCCCTCTGGCATTTGCCAGAACCCACAGATTGCCAGCCTGGGCTTAGGGCCATTAGACAATGTAAGTATAGTGCATCATGTGTTTGAGAGCCTCTAATAATTTAAACAAGAGCCATCTATTGTTTCAGGGGGTGTCTAGGGGTAATGTTTCAAGTATAATAAGGGAACAGCAAATGTATTCAAGTTGTTCCTATTCTATACTGTAAGCATTTAACATCGAAATGCTAGATGGTCAATAACCCGATAAGGATTCAGATGGTGACAAAACAGTGACTCTTGCCGATGTGCTTTTAGCATCCCAAAATCTCCTAGAAAAACAGAGACACTGTAGTCTCAAAACAGCTATTTCCTTAATTGTGCATCGTGCAGATGAACACAGGTACAGGTATGGGACTTGTAATTCAGAATGCTCAGGAACTGGGGTTTTCTCGATAAGGGGTCTTTCCGTAATTTGGATCTCCATACTGTATGTCTACTAAAAAATTATTTAAACATAAATATAAACCCAACAGGGCTGTTTCATCTCCAAAATGATTAATTTGATCTTAGCTGGGATCCAGTAAAAGGTACTGTCTTACTATTACAGATGAAAAAGGGAAACGTTTTAATTACTTTATTGAAATGGAGTCTATGGGAGATGGTCTTCTCATAATTCAGAACTTGCTGGACAACAGGTTGCTGGATAGCAGATCCCATACCTGTACTAGACAGCAACTCATAGTAACTTAGGCTGAAAAATGACATGTCTATCAAGTTATTTTGATCACGTTATCTTTGTATGTGGCAGCTTTTGAGAATGCAGTTGTATTCATGCTTTTAGACAAATTGTTAATGCATACAATCAATCACAAAATTAGAGTGCTCACCCCTCCAATATCCGCTTTCGCAGTGCCAGGTGCTGAACTGTGAGACCCACTCCTGTCCTTGGGCCAAAATATCATTCAAGGAAAAAACAGCAGCACACCGGATCCAATTGAAGTAATGTGCAAAAATTCAAACTTTTATTAAGCCCATATGCAAAGGCAACGTTTCGAGCCCAACCGGTCCTTTATCAAGCCCATGTGTTACATCATAAAACCACCTTTTATAATAAAATTAGGGGGTGTGGCTATACATCCCACCTCCTAATTAGTGACATCATAGTAAGTGCTATTTTGCATATAAAAACATGTGTCTCATGCTGTGTTATCATGACATATTACCCATTCTCTTGTGAATCCAGTGAGAAAATTCCTCAATATTAAAAATTGAAGAAATTACAAAAGTGAAAAAGAAAAAGAAAAATAAAGTGTTCAATTATTCATTTCCATCAAAACTTGTAAAAAGTCCATTGGTGCACTTTGATATCAATAATAAAAACTCGATGTGTAAATCCGCTTAGTGTATCCATTGTTTGTGTTCAATCTTATATCCAAAGATCGTGTCCATCACATCCTTATTATAAAAATTAGTAACATTCTAAAACATTTTGAAACTTCTGTTGCATAAGTATATATGGTAATATTGACCATTCAATAACATTAATCTTTAGTATCATTTGAAAGATAATGATCCAGCATACCTGAGTTGCCTCAAATGACTCACTCTGCACATCGTACTCAGTACTTTTCTGAGACATCTGTGATATGCGAGGTGTTTGTTAGCACTCAAGGTATTCTAGCGGATCTTTAATGACCTAAGAGAAAAAAGATATAATTTAATAAAATGTAATTTAAAAGGCATCAAAGCATGTAACATCTATGCATATATATATACACATCCCAGGACATCAATAATTACCTAGAATATAAACTGTGATGGGGTATATTCCCTATTTAATCCGCGGGGCCAAATCGTGTCCAGTTTTTGTATCCACATCATTTCAAGCTTTTTTAACATAAGGAGTCTATTGCCACCTCTCCTAGGGATTTCAACTGAATCAATAACTTGAAATTTGAGTTGATTGATAGAGTGTCTAGCGGCATGAAAATGTGCCGGGATTGGTAACATTGTTAACTCTCTACGTATGGTGGATTTGTGTTTAGAGATGTGATCTCTTATTTTTTGCGTAGTCTCACCTACGTAAAGTAAGCCACATGGGCATTTTATGAGATAGATCACAAACGATGACTCACATGTAAAGTACTTTTTTATCTCAAATTTGTTACCACGGTGCGGATGGTAGAATACATTGCCCTTCGTGACCGAATTGCACTGAACGCAATGTAGACATGGGAAAGTCCCAAATTTAGGATTCTGCAAAAACAACTGTTTGGTGAGATCCTTACCCCCTATATCTGCCTTCACCATCCGATCCTTTAAATTTCTACCTCGATTGTAAGTCAGCATTGGCATCTGTTGGAAAACTGGTATGTTCTCATGACACGATTGTAATATATGCCAATGTCGGCGAATGATGTTACCCACATGCCTACTGGCTGTGGTATACTTACTCACAAACATCAGTCTGTCTCCCTCACATGACTTTCTTTTAGCTGGATTGAGTAAGACATCTCTATTTTTGTCTAGGACCTTATGCTGGTTCTTATTAAGTATCTCCTGTGGGTAACCCCTCTCCCTAAATCGGGAAGTCATTTCATCATTTGCTTGTCGTAACAAGCTATCGTCACTGATTATACGCTTGAGTCTTGTATATTGACTCAAGGGTAACGAGTCGCGTAACGGTTTCGGATGAAAACTGGTATAATGGAGTAAACTGTTTTTGTCAGTTGGTTTTCTGAATAAATCAGTCTCCAATTTCATACCGATCCTGGTTATTTGGACATCAAGAAAATTTACAGTATCTTTGTCATATGTGCTAGTAAATTTGAGGGAATCTTCCATATTGTTCAAAAAACCATGAAATTCAGTCAAACTGTGTACTGTTCCATCCCACAAAACCAGCAGATCATCTATATAGCGCACGTACATTATACAATGATCAAGAAAATGTGGATTATTGTATACAAGGGTTTCCTCTAAGTATGCCATATAAAGATTCGCATATGTCGGTGCCACATTACTTCCCATGGCGGTACCTCTCTGTTGGATATAATAATTATCGCCAAACAGGAAGTAATTTTGATGTAACACAATTTCGAGTAAATCCAATAGGAAACTCTTTTGTACTGCGGTGTAATCCGTTTTGTCCAAATAATAACCTATAGCTCTAAGGCCAGATTCGTGTGAAATGGACGTATATAAACTGGTTACATCAAAAGTTGTGAGCCATATGTCACATTCTGAAAGTTGTATTGTTTCAAGCATATTAAGTAGATGTGTCGTGTCTTTAACGAAGGATTTAGTGCCTTCTACCAAAGGTTGTAACACCTTATCCAAAAATACAGCAAGAGGACTTAAAACAGAATCCGTGCCTGCTACAATCGGTCGTCCCGGGGGTTTCTCCAAATTCTTATGTATTTTTGGAAGGGTGTACAGTACTGGTGTGATGGGATATTCCTTAATTAAAAACTGTTTGAGATTTTCATCAATTATCCCTTCTTCAAACCATTCAATAACATTAATCTTTAGTATCATTTGAAAGATAATGATCCAGCATACCTGAGTTGCCTCAAATGACTCACTCTGCACATCGTACTCAGTACTTTTCTGAGACATCTGTGATATGCGAGGTGTTTGTTAGCACTCAAGGTATTCTAGCGGATCTTTAATGACCTAGAATATAAACTGTGTTGTTTGACAAAGTTGTTACATAACAAGGAGATAATAATTAAGCCGGCTGATAAGGGAGGAGCATTAGTAGTTATGAATAAGGAATATTACATCACTGAGATTGCTTCACAGTTGGCACAGACTGAAGTCTATAGGAGGATGGATGCAAATCCACTTACCTCGATTCAGCAGTGCATAATGGATAGGGTGTACAGTGCCTTTGAAGAAGGGATACGACACATCTACTTAATATGCTTGAAACAATACAACTTTCAGAACGTGACATATGGCTCACAACTTTTGATGTAACCAGTTTATATACGTCCATTTCACACGAATCTGGCCTTAGAGCTATAGGTTATTATTTGGACAAAACGGATTACACCGCAGTACAAAAGAGTTTCCTATTGGATTTACTCGAAATTGTGTTACATCAAAATTACTTCCTGTTTGGCGATAATTATTATATCCAACAGAGAGGTACCGCCATGGGAAGTAATGTGGCACCGACATATGCGAATCTTTATATGGCATACTTAGAGGAAACCCTTGTATACAATAATCCACATTTTCTTGATCATTGTATAATGTACGTGCGCTATATAGATGATCTGCTGGTTTTGTGGGATGGAACAGTACACAGTTTGACTGAATTTCATGGTTTTTTGAACAATATGGAAGATTCCCTCAAATTTACTAGCACATATGACAAAGATACTGTAAATTTTCTTGATGTCCAAATAACCAGGATCGGTATGAAATTGGAGACTGATTTATTCAGAAAACCAACTGACAAAAACAGTTTACTCCATTATACCAGTTTTCATCCGAAACCGTTACGCGACTCGTTACCCTTGAGTCAATATACAAGACTCAAGCGTATAATCAGTGACGATAGCTTGTTACGACAAGCAAATGATGAAATGACTTCCCGATTTAGGGAGAGGGGTTACCCACAGGAGATACTTAATAAGAACCAGCATAAGGTCCTAGACAAAAATAGAGATGTCTTACTCAATCCAGCTAAAAGAAAGTCATGTGAGGGAGACAGACTGATGTTTGTGAGTAAGTATACCACAGCCAGTAGGCATGTGGGTAACATCATTCGCCGACATTGGCATATATTACAATCGTGTCATGAGAACATACCAGTTTTCCAACAGATGCCAATGCTGACTTACAATCGAGGTAGAAATTTAAAGGATCGGATGGTGAAGGCAGATATAGGGGGTAAGGATCTCACCAAACAGTTGTTTTTGCAGAATCCTAAATTTGGGACTTTCCCATGTCTACATTGCGTTCAGTGCAATTCGGTCACGAAGGGCAATGTATTCTACCATCCGCACCGTGGTAACAAATTTGAGATAAAAAAGTACTTTACATGTGAGTCATCGTTTGTGATCTATCTCATAAAATGCCCATGTGGCTTACTTTACGTAGATGAGACTACGCAAAAAATAAGAGATCGCATCTCTAAACACAAATCCACCATACGTAGAGAGTTAACAATGTTACCAATCCCGGCACATTTTCATGCCGCTAGACACTCTATCAATCAACTCAAATTTCAAGTTATTGATTCAGTTGAAATCCCTAGGAGAGGTGGCAATAGACTCCTTATGTTAAAAAAGCTTGAAATGATGTGGATACAAAAACTGGACACGATTTGGCCCCGCGGATTAAATAGGGAATATACCCCATCACAGTTTATATTCTAGGTAATTATTGATGTCCTGGGATGTGTATATATATATGCATAGATGTTACATGCTTTGATGCCTTTTAAATTACATTTTATTAAATTATATCTTTTTTCTCTTAGGTCATTAAAGATCCGCTAGAATACCTTGAGTGCTAACAAACACCTCGCATATCACAGATGTCTCAGAAAAGTACTGAGTACGATGTGCAGAGTGAGTCATTTGAGGCAACTCAGGTATGCTGGATCATTATCTTTCAAATGATACTAAAGATTAATGTTATTGAATGGTCAATATTACCATATATACTTATGCAACAGAAGTTTCAAAATGTTTTAGAATGTTACTAATTTTTATAATAAGGATGTGATGGACACGATCTTTGGATACAAGATTGAACACAAACAATGGATACACTAAGCGGATTTACACATCGAGTTTTTATTATTGATATCAAAGTGCACCAATGGACTTTTTACAAGTTTTGATGGAAATGAATAATTGAACACTTTATTTTTCTTTTTCTTTTTCACTTTTGTAATTTCTTCAATTTTTAATATTGAGGAATTTTCTCACTGGATTCACAAGAGAATGGGTAATATGTCATGATAACACAGCATGAGACACATGTTTTTATATGCAAAATAGCACTTACTATGATGTCACTAATTAGGAGGTGGGATGTATAGCCACACCCCCTAATTTTATTATAAAAGGTGGTTTTATGATGTAACACATGGGCTTGATAAAGGGCCGGTTGGGCTCGAAACGTTGCCTTTGCATATGGGCTTAATAAAAGTTTGAATTTTTGCACATTACTTCAATTGGATCCGGTGTGCTGCTGTTTTTTCCTTAAATTGTTAATGCATGTGATATGGAAATGAAGCATTGCACAGAAAATAATTTATATGTAATATTTGCCCTTTAAATTACGAATAACAAAGGTGGGGGCTTAAGTGGGGATAAAATGAATTGTGAAAAATAGTATCTACATTTGGGCCAAGTAGAAGCTGTGGAATTTAATTTGCAACTGGAAGCACTACAATATTTTCATTTATATAATGCAACACAATAGCCTGACTGCTGTGATTTATATATTTCTTCGTCATCAACATAGTAAATACATTGCAACATAAAAGAGAGGCATTCCAGTTCATGGGATACTATCAATGTGTTACCATACTTTTCAACCTTATCCAATCGCTATCCTGTTTAAATGAAATAGCACTACGATATTAATATCTTTCTAAAATCATCTCATAACAATTCCATTACACAAGTAAAAATTAAATACATGCTTACTCAGTAACATTAACTGGGAGCATTATTATTTCCAGGGGAAAACACTGGGCTGTAATAATTGCCATTACTAAAGCAAAATTAGTTTCTGAGCCTTTTAAGCCTGCTACACGAAGTCTTCTGGAAAGTCATGTTTTGCCAATAATTAGGGAGGCTGTAGCCTAAAAGGAGGTGAAATAGCCGATAAATCCTTGGGACATCTCTGCTTGTATCTGGGGCAAGTACAGAGAAAATGGCAGCAGTCATTTCTTATCTTTTGTCTCACACATAAGATATATCCTCTCCAAAACACTCTATAGTTGATTGAAGGCAAACTAAGCCCAGCAGACTAGCAGCTCGATTGCCTTATTAACCTTATAGGGTATCAAAGCCATACTGAATTCAAAATGACTGAATCAATGGGATTATGTAATAAAAGTAGCAAAGTTTGTTATAGTTAATTCCAGTTTAACCCTACCTACAATCTGGTTTTCCAGTAACCTCAACCCTGTCTAGGAATCAATAACTATTTAACAACAGTAATCAGAACCATATTGTGAAAATGGATCACTTGGAAGACATGTAAGCCAGTATCACAGAGAAGATGATGGTTCCATGGACACACACAGCTTCCAGGACCAGTATGATTGACTTATCTGAAGCAAAACATGGCAGAGAGAAAGTAACATATCCAACACCGGCTAAAAATATTATTAAATGTCAAAACTAGACTAGAATAGAAGGTATATAACACACGTCACTCAAGCTGCAATCCGCTGCCTAATTTTGTTAGCCCTTGACAAATGACATGTACTATACAACCTGTAGTTGTGTTATTTTTTTTAATTCAAAAACACACAGAATACCAGTGAAAAATAATGGCCTTTGAATACAGATAACTAGAAAGACACTAGGTATCAACAGGGTCATTCAGATTCATATCATTTAATGGATAAGTTAAAGGCAGCAGAATTGAAAGAGGTACAGCAGATAAAATGATCATTCTAAAGTACATGAAGCAATTCACTATCAGCTATCATTTGCTTTGTACTGGCACACAGTCACTTTAAATAGGAACCTAATAATATCAAATGTTTTGCTGCTGGTTAGCTTTTTATTCACACATGAACTGTATAATATAATGGAATTATGTGAATTGCTTTGTACCTTTTTAGATATATTCTCTCCTGACAGCAAAGAACAACCAACACTACAAAATAAAGCAATAAAAACAAATATAGTAATAACAGCCTCAGAACCTTGCTGCTTATTCTCAACATTAGGGGGCCTATTTATTATATGTCGATTTTTTCTGGTGGGGTTTTTAAAGGGGAAATCTTTTAGAGGAAAAAAAACCTAAATTTTTTTTTAGAGATTATATACTAAAGATGCTGAAAAACGGAATAAAAAAATACTCTAAAAGGGGCAGATTTATCAAGGGTCGAATTTCGAAGTAAAAAATACTTAGAAATTCGACCATCGAATTGAAATACTTCGAATATCGCAGTTAAAGTATTTTTCACCAAATTTGGCCATCGAATGATCGAAGTAAAATCGAATGATTCGGACGATTTTAGCATACGAACAAACGATTTTACTTCGATGTGTGAAGACTTAGAAAATGGTTGTAGAAGGTCCCCACAGGCTAACATAGCACTTCGGCAGGTTAAATTATTGAAGTATTGAATTTGAAGTTTGACAGTACTTCGATTATCGAATGGTCGAATATTCAAACGGTTTTTACTTCGAATTGAAGTCTAAGTAAATTCGAGGTCGTAGTATCCTATTCAATGGTCGAAGTATCCAATAAATTACTTTGAATTTCGAATTTTTTTACTTCAAAAATTCCCTCGAATTCACTTCGATCCTTGATAAATCTGCCCCTAAAACTTGTTGAGGTCATGTAGAAGTCAATAGCAGATGTCCATGAAGATTTTTCTTGACATTGTGATCTGCACTGGTTTTCATATGACCATTCAAAAAAGTGTTTGTTTTCCGGTGACAACTCGGAAACCATCAAACTCAAACAAATTGAGCGATTCAGATGTCCAACTTTGTATGATTCAAATTATTGCACGATTGAGATTTTTTTCACACTTTTTCAGGCTGATTTCTTGAGATATTAGTTACATTTGTGGATGGGAGTTAAGTCAGCTATGTTTTAATAAAAAAAATAAGATGAATTCGAGTTTTAGTAAATACCCCCATAGATTTAATATCTGTAAGAGTTTAGTAATTTATTTTTTTATAATGCAAAATTTCCCAAAATTCAAGTTTTGGATATTTTGCCAGACTAGGGAACCAGTGGAGTTCTGGTTTTCTGAGTGTTCCAAACAATTGTTGGTACCTGGGATGCATCATGGGTATTTTATCCATTGTGGTTTTCAGGATTTAAAAACACACCATGAAATGCCCATATTCCCCCTTTGCAATATTTGGCTGAACAGAAAGTCTGAGAAAAGAATCTGGTCATTATATGGGGCATCAAACAGAATGGATGACAACAAAGTGGTGCCTGAACTAAGGGGCCTATTCATAAAGCCTCAATTTTTTTGGGTTGAGTTTTCACATTTTTATTGGGAAAGAAACAAATTTTTAGAGATTTATTATACCCCAAAGCTGCTAAAAATCCAAAAATACTCCAGCTAAAACCTGTCAAAGTAATGGAGAAGTAAACATCAGATGTCTCTGAAGAGGTTTCTTGATCTGTGCTAAATCTGAAAAAAGTCTGGGTTTTTGGGGCGAAAAAATCGTATGATTCAGGTTTCAAATTAAAAAAAGTTGTACAAGCTTATTTTTTGATAAATGAGTAAAATTCCTGGATGGGAGTTAGGTCTGCTTTGTTTAAATAAAAAAAACTAGATACATTTGATATTTAAGTACATAACCCCCTATGTGTAGGGAAAATCAAAGACTTCTTCAACTGTGTTAACTATACCAGGGGTGTTATGGGTAATCCTTGCTGTATAAAAGGGAAGGCCAGGCATGTTACTTTATCTTTATATTTCTGTGAGGACCCAGCTGAAAAGAAAGAGTGCTGTGTATAGAGAGAAGCAGGAGTTAACATTGCATACCTGTGTCTATTTTGAAATGGCAAAGCTAGTAAAGATTAGAGGACACAGTAACTGCTGCCAATGGACAAAAATGAGAAGAGATCAAAGAAAAATATTTCCTTGTACTGACAATAGACACGGACACCCTGATATACAGTGCATGCCTGAATTTTACATACAGTCCAAAATACTGTCTGACTGACTGCACTATGGATTTTCATTATGTGTTCTAATGTCTGAGGGGATCAATATTCGCTTTTTAAAAATGTAATACATTTTAATTGAATTAATTATATTTATGACTGTTACCCTTTTGACTTTCACAGATAAAAAAAGTAACTTGATCATCTCTTGCCCTTTTTAAAAGCAGGATTAGGTTACCTGTCTTTAAAGGGGTACTATAGCCCTGTATTAAGCATAAGCCTTTTAAAGTTGGCTATTTTTGGAAATTAATTCTGCCTTTCATTTTTCGATAGTGAAGCCTTTTCTGTAAGCCCCATTCAGTTTACATTTGATCCCACATTTTAGTTACTTCAGAATAATTATGGGAGAAGATGGTTTTTTATTTTCCCCATGGGTTTGCTTAATGAAAAGACTTAAAGCTAAATATATTTTCATTTTCCATTTGCTTTATTTCATCAAAGATTTTGTGATATTAACGATGTAGAAAGTTCACATTATGTCATGCTAAAGCAATCATTGTTTTACTACAGGCTAGGCATAAGTGACATTACTTCTGACAGGGTTATTATAGTATTTATAATTTGCGATGGGTGAATTTATCCTATTTTGCTTCACCGGAAAATTAGCATAATTCCCACAAAATTCGCGAAACGGCAAAAAATCTGTGAAACTCGAATTTTGATGCCTGCGTCAATTTGCATCAATTTTGACACTCATGTCAGTTTTGACAATGGTGTTAAATTCAATGGGCGTCCGAATAGTGTTGAAACGCAACGATTTTGACGTGATTGACTTTTCTGACGCACGTCCAAATTTTTTTGCTTTGCAAAATGTGGAAATTTGCCACAAATTTGCTCTTGCTGAATTTATTCACCCTTCATTATATATAATGCCATCACAAGAATCCAGAATGAGGTGTAGCATGACACAACTGGGGGCATGGTTAATCAGAGCGGGGCCTAAATAGAAGGGTTCTTATCAGGGACATTTATATACAAAATAAAATTAAAAATGGGCTGGCCAACCAAATGCCTTGTGTAAAAGGTTTACTCGCAGTTAATTCATATAAAAAAAAAAATCACGTTCATTATCTCTTTGTAGAATTCATGAATAACTTCATTCCAAAGTTCATAATGATAAGCATTTGTGAAAAAGTAAATCCTTGCGTCTTAATAGATGGATGCTCAACAAAATCTGAAACAGCCACAAATAAAATGTCAGTGACCATACAATAGATAGGCGACAGTTAGCATAACTTCCTTTTAAGCTAGTAGACCAGACCTGTGGTATTAAATGTTTTTATAAGATTGATAAAGGGGATATAGCTATAGATATATAATATTGAATATGAAAGTCATAGTACAAGGCTGATTCTCTTTACATGACAGCTCAGAAACCAGTGCATTCTGTATCCAAATGTAATTATCAGCCCTGTAGCATCTGCTTACAGTATATGACAGGTGAACACCGTTTTCTGCTTGATGATTTGTGACAACCCCTAAGCCCAGAGCTCACTGAGCATGTACATGTCAATGGCCCTTCTTTCAAAATTCAAGATGGTGAACTCCTGTGACAACTTTGAAGGCCTGGATCATTATTATAGAAAATGCTGAACCTTTAGGCTAGTTGTCACCAACTTGTTGTTACTTGTTTGTGCAGTTGTGGGGCTAAAACATTTTCTGATTGAATTAGTCATTAAGGGGCAGATTTATCAAAAATCTAATGGTTTTTTTTCAAAATTCAAGAAAAAACGCAGTGAAAAAAAAGAATATTCTTTGTAACCTCGAATAGTCGCCATTTATATAAGAAAAAAAACACAAAGTCACCAGAAAAAACTCGGCAAATAAAAGCTGGTGAGGTTGTATATAAGTCAAAGGGAATCCTCTCTGACAACTTTATTTATTTATGTTCGCAGATTATTATAATATTCAAGATTTTCAGCCTCATTGAAAATGAATGGGTAAATGATATTCTCATTGGCACGCAACTTTTTTTCCCATTAAAAAACACGAGCAGGAATATTATGTTGCATCTTTTTCTTAAATAACCTAGCATGGTTGCACGAGTTTTGTCTATTTTTTTTTCCTTGTCAGTGTTTTTTTTTCCACAAACTCAGATTTTCATAAATCTGCCCCTTTAAATGTTAACTTCAGCCACATTACCACATTAATCTGCAGGCATTATTAGAAATTATTGCTGTGCAAAATGCCATGAGAAAAATTAGCTTGAACTAACTTTAACTAAGAGATAACATGTAAACGAGACATATCTCAGATATAACAGAATTGACTAATTCAGAATATTATCAATTAAAAGCTAAAATGACAGTGAATAGCTGCTGTTGGTGTACAGTACATATTCACCATATATAACCATAAATGCAAAAGGTATACGATTGCACAATAAAAGATCTTAAAATGTATCCTTCCCATTGTTCTATTAAAAATCTTATTTTGAAATCAAATATCCAGAAATGTTAGGATTTAATGCTTTTACAGTAATTCATAATCGGCTTATACACAGCATCAAAAGGCTTAACCTTTTTGAAGCAAATTACTTACTGTATATATCCATGGAAATACTAATAGCCTACCTACACATCATAATGCTTTAAAAACAAAAACAATATAGAACATAAAATGGATATTAGGTATAAAAAGTAAACATGCCTATTTTGCCTCCTATATGCACAATACAGAGCCTCTTTAGTATCACATTTTAAGTGAGAACATGATGGAAATTTTTCATAAATTCTTTAATGTAAAATGTCACTACTGCTTGGGCTGTACACCCAAGCAAGATCATACTGAGGATGGATAACCCACAATCCAGTGCTGATGGAAATCCCAATATGTTAAGATTGATGGCATGTAAACAGCAGGAAATCCATTTCTGCATTTTTGATTTTCTTCTGCTTACCCAATATCATTTCCCAGACTGCTGTCTGTGCACAGTCATACATTTCAGATGAAAAGCAACAGGACCCAGGGAAAATTGCCTTCTTGGGTTGAACAAAGAAGCGGTTCCTGTTTTGTCAGAATTGATGGAGTTTGAACATTGTGGTTGGAGAACAGCATGTCGCTGTAATAATAACTCAGTCTGAAATTGCTCTGGCTAAATGTTGCTCCCATGGCACGGTCAGAACCACAACTGTAAATCTATGTCTTGCAATTTTTTCTTTAGCAGAAATGATCTCTTGCATATTCAGTAGCTATACAACCATGGGTCTACAGTTCTTTCAGAGGGACCACATTTTAGTGAGTCATTGCTGTATTAAAATTGATTGCTCCATGATTAGATTAAATATACATCTATTTTATTATAAGTTTGAGTTTAGCTAAGTTTCCAAGGTAACATGCTAAATTGTTTTAAGCAACTGAAAACAGCGATTGCAGGTTTTCTACATTCCTAATCATCCAGTTATTATTGCAAATGCTGAAATGAGTCAAATTGATTTATGTAGTCTGCCTTTTATACCATATTAAAAACATACAGTAAGCTATTGTACTTAAATAACAAATGTTGATAAACCTTCATCAATTCAACTTCCTCCCCCATATTTTTGTTGTTATTCGTTATAATGAACTGCCTACAAAAAGAAAGAAGCCAATTTCTGGCTGCTAGTTTTATGATTGCAAATTACTGCTGTGCAAGTGTGTACACCAGTTTAATACAAATATGTAACCTAGCAACCTCCTCCATATACTTTCCCATCATCATCTGTGGTGTCTGTGGATCAAATATTTAAACAAATCTCCAGGAAAGTGGCATGTTTCTAATATCTAATGTTTTTAAGACTCATGATTAAATAGATGTTTCTGTGAGTTCCCCCTCTCTATTACAAAGAATACTGGGTATGTCTTCAGCGTGTGCCAGAGACGACTTTTAACATGCTGCAGGAGTGGATGTCCTTATATTTGAAAGGGTGAGTACCTTTTACCGTTTTTTTAGTGAGTCTACTCAAGGCATGTGCAGCAATAGGTCTAGTAAGGGGCAAGAAAGCTAGAAGAGAGGCCATAAAGGTGGACTTCTTAATCTGCATATAGCTAATTGCAATTAGCTGCTCGGTCTCGGACTATAAAAGAGAATTCTAAACAGGACCTGTTTAAGGCACAGAAAGATACAATGATTCTGCAAGATCATTTATTATTGTGAGCGTATTTTTTGCTAGTGCATTACTCATTAAAACAAAGTTGTTGAGCTGAAACCTGTCTAGCTGTATTAAACTTGTTTAAAACTGCCTCTCTCTGAAACCACTTGAGAATGAAAGTAAATTACATAAGCGTTCACTCTAAGGACCACTCTAAGCAAGTTTATACAAATAGTTTTTTTATAGGAGACCCTGCAATGATCAAGTTCCCCAAACTCGCTCATTATGCACTAACATTTCTCTACAATCAGTTGGCTGATCCTATGTCACATGCATAGTTGGAGGAAACAAATTTGCTATGATAGGTGCCCTTTAAGTTTTCCCACATCTAGTAACCCATATTAACCAATCATATATTAACAGTAAACATTACCTGCTGCAATACCACAAGAAATGTATTTATTCAGAGGTTTGATCTCTCCGCATTTGTGTTTACATTTGCTTTCAAACATGTGACCAGTAAATGCTTCTGATTAGTTGCTTAACTTAACTTTTATTTCATTACCCCATTACCATAACCCTGCTCCAATAACTCATTAGAACTGAATAGCGTATACCAAGAAAATATTTGTAGATGTAGCCATGTATGTTCAACGTTGGACAGGTATTGGAAGTTAGATATATGTTTTATATATCTACCTTTCAATACCTGTCCAACTTTGAACATATATGGCTACATCTACAAATATTTTCTTGAAAGCCAAAGGCTAAGGTTGCTACAATCTGCAACATATCTAATATGATTTTAGGCCAACAAACTAAAGATTAAAACACCCCTAAAGTAATACCTTAAAAAAAGGAGCATTAGCATTTATTAATCTTACTAAAAATCCTTCAAATGCCACTTAGGGCAAATTGTGCCCATAAATTGCATTGTTTGCAAAAACTCAGCTGACCTTGAAAAACCAATTAGAGCTAGAATGGTTGAGTCTTAGATCACTCTTGAAAGTGATAAATCATATGAACTCTGATGTCTGTGTCTGAAAAAATGATAGATATTTTAGAATTATACGAAAGAAAACAATCACTATTTTATAAATGAGAATGTAGAAAAAAAGGCTTTAAAGAAAGAAGGCTTTGATTTTCAAATAAAAGTAAACCCCTTATCATGCATTTACATTTAAAAAAAATCACAAGGGGGTGAATTATTAAAAGTTGCAAATTTTGCCCCAGCTCTAGTAGCACACAGCAACAAATCCACAAATACAGGTATTATCCTGAAACCCATAGACAGAAAGTTTCAAATTACAGAAGGGACGTCTTCCATTGACTCCATTTTATCCGAATAATCCAATTTTTTTTTTTTTTTTAAATAATTTTCTTTTTCCTTGTTATAATAAAACAGGACCTTATACTTTATCCACACTAAGATATAATTAATCCTTTTTGGAAGCAGAACCAGCCTATTGGGTTTATTTGATGTTTACATGATTTTCTAGTAGATCTTATGTATGAAGATCCAAGTTATGGAAAGATCCATTATCTGGAAAACAGGTGAAAGCAAAGAATGTATTGGGTGTTAAGAATTTCTAGACCTGGTACAAACTTTGCAACTTGTATTACGTTCAAAGAGATATTTGGAGCAGGCTGAATAATATGCAGCCTTTAGCCCGCAGGTTGGTAAACTCTGTAATCAAAAAAAGGGGCAAAAAACAGCTACATTAAGTAATAGACAGTGAAACACCCATCCAGTTACAATGTAGCCAGCCAACCAGTTCAGGCTATGGTTGCAACAATGTATTAAAATGTAACTTTTAATTAAAATTGTAGTAAAAAGTTTGTCTGGCAACACCAGCATACACACTCACAGCGTGTAAAACTCTATGCCGTGCGGGACCATTTCCCTAAAATAACACACAAATAAAAACAGTTGCGCAGGCTGGAATGGTGGTGGATAATGACATATACTAAATGACGCATTTCAAGACTTATGCCCCTGATGAAGCTGCTTGGCAGCGAAACACGTAGGGCAGCATAGGTGGAGGGTAGTTTGGATAGCTCCCACTCTTCCCAACGTAGCTAGGTAGAAGGTGTGCTGGGGGAAGGGTGGAAGGGTGGGCACTTATCGTAACTGTACTCTGACAAGTACCCTTTATTGAGCTGGCACTGACAGTGGATATTGAAATCCGTCATTTAGTTTCCTTCATTAAAGGTCTCAGAGAGAAAAATTCACATACACTTTATATAAAAGATCAAAGGGCACCCAAACAGTGTAAAAATCTTCTTCAAGTCTGAGCAACATAATCGAAAGCATATAGGGCAGGGAAATTGCTGGTGTCCGCTATGGCGAATTCCCAATGCTGCCCCTGATTGTTGGTGTCATGTCTGACTCGTATCCTCTGAATTTTATTTATTTTTATTTAAAAAAAATAAAAATAAAAAAAATAAAATATATATATTTTATATACTGCACTATAGTAAAATCATTTTTTTGCTTCCTCTCACAGCTTAAGTGCTGGAGTTTGCTTTTTTGTAAGTTCATAGCAGTATATTTTGTAGATCTGTGAACATCAGCAGAACGTATTGTGGGCCAATTTTGGAAACCATTTTTTTTGAGAACTATTGACTTTTGACTATTGCCGTGGCAGAGGCAGAAATGTACGGGTTCTAAGTCAGCAGCTTGTGTTCCTGTATACCGGCTATTTTTCAATATGCAATCGAAAGATGATAAATAATAAGAAAAATAAATTGAAAAGAAGTTTATAGGGACACTTGGTGGAAATTAGTCACACTGTAAGCACGAGAAGGGGGAAATAGAATAAAAGGCCCTGCTAGACATTTGTTTTTTTAAGAGTAAATGCAACCTGTTGATTTGTTGGAACAGGTGACTAGACCTTTATCAAGCTTTGTGCCTTTATTACATCATCCCTAGCTTCTGAACCCTTCAAATTCATCTGATCTCCTTTGTGACTCATTCCCTTGCTCCACAGGAATTTGGGAGCAGATTTATTATGTGGTGTAAAAAGCAGTGGAATAATTTGGCACACATTGCCAGGCATTGCCATGTAAATAAAAATAACATTTTTACGCGCTTTTTCTTTGATACATATCTGCTGGAACTTACTTACAAAGGTCTGAAGCAGTGTAACATAATGGTGGCAAATCTGGCGTTCGCATTCGTAAAATAAAACACACCTTTATAAATTCGCCATTTACTGTACATAATTTTTTTAGTGAATTTTGTTTTACACAGCACAATAAATAGTGATGCTTCTTCCATTTGGTTATTAAGTCTCTGTTTATTTGACAAAACTGATTCTCTATACCTATACTCTGTACTACATCAACAAAAGTTCATGGTTTCTTGCTGCATATTAGTGAACAAGGGCAAAATTGTATTCAAGGTAAGTCTGTAGTAGTTGTAGTTGAGGCCCAGTGTAAAGTAAAATCTGTCCTGTAATGCTGGAGAGAAAAATACTAGACATTGAAATTCATGGAAAGGGAGTCTAACATTAAACTATATCATAAGCATATTTATAAAAAAAAAAACCTGAAGCTGAATATAAAACAGCTCATTAAAAGAATCATAGCATCAAAGCATCACTGGAAGAGTTTGGGGGCAAATGTATTGCTCTTACTTTATGATTTAAAAAATCTGGAAACTAATACAATGTTTTAGTTCTGTAATCTGGAGCAACAAATGTTACAGACACCCTCTTCACTGAAAGACCATTCAAACACAAGGCCTTAGTTGGGTGGGATCATAAAATACAAAACAGGGGATGGGGTACTAAAACATGGATACACAGTGGAAGAAGGTGTAAGTAGATGACAGCAGAAATGTCAATAAATCTTCTGCCCTAATTTGATGACATTAGTTTGAATGTCTAACATTGAACAAATGTGTACAACAGGTTAACAGCATGAATACCTAGGGTTAAAACACTGGAGGGTGGCAACCCCGTGGTCATGGGATATCATTTCAAACTGCCATATGTGAAATCTAGCTGGTTGAAATGATATCCCAAGGCTAAGGTTGACCCTCAAATTCTATAGACAATGTAAATACTGGTAAATGAAGCCTCCCATGTTATTAAAGGAATTGTTCAGTATAAAAATAAAAAACTGGGTAAATGGATAAGCTGTGCAAAATAAAAAAATATTTTTAAGATAATTAGTTGGGCAAAAATCTAATGTATAAAGGCTGGAATGTCTAACATAACAGAACACCAATTGCTGCTTTTCAGCTTTTTTGGTTTCCACTGACTGGTTACCTTGGTGACTAAGCAGTAACCAATCAGTGACTTGAGGGGGGACCACATGGGCCATACGTGTTGCTTTTGAATCTGAGCTGAATGCGGAGGATCAATTACAAACTCAACGAACAGTTATGTCCCATGTGCCCCCCCCCCTTCAAGTTGATAAACTCAGAGTTATAGAGCTGAAAAGCAGGAAGTAGAGTCCTTGCTATTATATTAGACATCCAGTCACTCCAGCCTTTATACATTACATTTTTTCCTAACTATATTAGAAACATTTTTTTATTTTGCACAGCCTATTTACCCAGTTTTTATTTTTACACTGAACTGTTCATTTAAGGCCCAGCCTGCCCATTCACAGCCAGATACACCCCAATCCCAGCTGCCTTCAAAGCCACTTTTCCCCTATTTGCAAACTCTCACTCCCAATCACTCATGCCCCTAATCTCAACCCACTCTACAATAAGGGGGTTAATTGTTAAAAGTCAAGTTGATTTTTACACAAAAAATTTGAGTTTTTCAAGGGTATTTTTCTGTCAAAACTTAAATTTTCAGGTTAAAAAAAAAAAAATCGGGTTTTATTGAATTTTTTTATTTTTTACTTTTTTTTCAAGATTTATTATACCTGAATCTGAAAATAGCTTGAATCCAAAATATTCCAGCTAAAACCTGTTAAGGTGTTGCCCCTTGAACCATTTGAAGATTTTTGCAACCTTAACAATGTTCAAGTTTATTTCGGTGAAAAAACTATTAATTTTAGAGATTTGAGTATTCAAGTTTTTTACTCCGAAATCATTGATTCAAGTTTCTCCCATTCCAGTTTTTTTCATAAATCAGAAACAATTCAAATTGTGAGTTTGAGATATAAAAACCTTGCAAATCTCTAAAACTCAACCTTTGATAAATAACCCTCTAATATTTTTTTAACGTGGCAATAACATCAGGAGACAATAACCCTACTACCTGAGCACATAATAGAGTAATGACATGCAGTAAACACGCAAGATATACATTGGTTTGCTGGGGACAAATTATATTCTATTTTGAACATTACTGTAGCTTGCCAGGAAAAACTAATCCGGTAACCAAAACACAGAGATTGCATTCTAATTCAAAAGTTGCTGTCAATAACTTTTACATGATTGCACTTGAGAAATGTTATCCCTTTATACTACTGAAAAGACTATACTAAGCTATGAATGTTACCTGTAACTCATGCTAAAACCTACATTTCACCTCTCTCTGTAGGAACTGGCAGAGTTGTAATTAGAAATCTCAAACTATATTACTTTTCAGGAGTGAACGTTATTTTTCATTACACATTTTTCCTTTCAGCACCATTTTTGATATTAGTATCCGCTATAATAACAGCATGTATGAATCGGTGTGCTCTCGATACATAATAGTATTAGCTTCTTATACCTGTAATTCTTTGTGCTTCTGGGATTTTGTACTATCGACCTGTTGTTGAAAATTACTATAATTAGCAGATTTATTGAAAAACGTTTATTGTGATTTGCTTTGTTCATAAAAGTCCCCGCTTTTATCAACCTGAAACATTAGGGAATACACAATGATTTCATTGCTGCAGTGAATGAGTGGGATATTTAATAAAGGTAAATGTATTTTCTTATGTTGCATACTTTACTGCCATTAACAGGAAAAGGTACATCTTAGCCTTTTTGATTTGGTGCCATTAATAACCCACAGAGTACCGGAGGAAAGCAAGCAAAAAAAGTTATAGCTGTCATAAGGACATTAAAGCTTTTTCAGCTTTCCTCCAGACACTGTCACCTCTGTTGCTCAAGGGAGTTATCATTAGCATAAATGTGACGACTAATAAGCTTGCTATGTGCATAGACATTCATCTATGTCAGCATCCTGTTCTAAACACAATTCTCCAGGCACATTTTTTTTAAATCAAGGCTCAATCCAGAGTCTGCTGATTTTTAAATATAGTCAGTATGATGCCTATATAACATATTTTTCATTTTTGTGTGATTATGTAGATCATATTTTAGGCTTCCCACTAGAAGGAGAAATGGATCATGTGTATTTTCTGCAGGGGACAAGATCTATGTGCAGTGTCCTGCTGCGATCCTATATGACTTAGCTCTACTGTGTGAAATTCATTATACTGTATTTAGGACTCAAACACATTTGATAACTGCTACTCCTAAGGCTGCAAACACTAGCACACATTTATATGGTTTTACTTATGCAGCAGTGTTATAAAATGCTACACATATGGTTGATACAGTTTCATTTTTTTCTACAATTTTCATGTTCCTAGATGACAACAACAAAGAAAATATAAAAAATGGAATGACCTACGATTAGAATACTAAAGAGAAAAATAAAAATCAATGGGAAAATGTGTTAAATAGGAAAGAAAAAAGGCTTGAGGCACTTGGGGTAGCAAATGTTAGGCACCCCCAAGTGATTGTATTTACTTACCTGAAACCTTGGGCCGGTGCTCCTATCAGCAGAAAACCGCACCGGCCCGGGTCTATACCAGTGAGCACCATGGAGTGATCTTTTTCCATCTTCCTCCTTCTTCGCGCAGCTGTGTATGCACAGAAGAACAAGGAGCCGAACTTTAACTTAAAAGTCTACTATTTCGTTCAACTGCGCATGTGTTTGCCCCAGGAAATTTGAAGAAAGAAGAAGACGGAAGTGGATCTTCCGTGGTGGGCCGGTGCTCCTATCAGCAGAAAACTGCACCGGGCCGCCACGGAGCGATCCACTTCTGTCTTCTTTCTTCAAATTTACGGGGGCAAACACATGCCCAGGTAAGTCAATACAATAACTCGGGGGTGCCTAACACCCCCAAGTGCCGCAAGCCTTTCCTTCTCGTTTAACACATTTTCCCATAGATTTATTTTTTCTCTAGTATTCTAATTGTAGATCATTCTATTTTTTATATTTTTTTGTTGTTGTCATCTAGTAACTTAGAACATCAAAATTGTAGAAAAAAATGAAACTTTAACAACCATATGTGTTTGTTAACACCCCCAAGTGCTGCAAGCCTTTCCTTCTCCTTTAAAAAAAATGTGGTGTAGGATCTGTTATCCAGAAACCCATTATCAAGAAAGCTCTGAATTACAGGAAGGCCGTCTCCCATGGACTCAATTTGATTCAGATGATTCAGATTTTTTAAATTTAATTTCTCTTTTTTCTGTAATAATAAAACAGCCCCTTGTACTTGATTCCAACTAAGGTACAATTAATCCTTATTAGAGGCAAAGCAATTCCATTGGGTTTATTTAATGTTTAAATTAATTTTAAGTGAGATTAATTTATGGAGATACAAATTATGGAAAGATCCCTTATACAGAATACCCCAGGTCCCAAGCATTCTGGATAATAGGTCCCATACCTGTACAACTATTGACCAATTATTCAACATGGATTTATTATTTTTTTTCTATGAAAGGCTTCTTGCTTTTTGTATAGTCATTTGCTTAGCAGTGCTCTCTCATATGACAACATTACTCATTGGTATTTTTAAAAAAGTTTATTGGGCATTATTTACTGTCGACTGAAAAGCAGATTCCCATAGCAACCAGTAATAAACATTAATCAGCTTTCTACAGATAGACAGCCTAATGAAAGCAAATGCTTTGTTATACATGTAGGTTTCAAAGCTACAAGAACAAAAGCTTGGTACGGTGACTTATTCAGTCTGTTGTTTTGTCCAGAATAGTAGACACCCATCCCGCAGATGCTCTGTAAGGCTATACATATTAAAATACAGTACATAATACATATTACATAGCTAGTCCATCAAGTGCATCTCCTCCAATTGATCCTGTCAATCAATATATATATATATATATATATATATATATATATATATATATATATATATATATATATATATATATATATATATACACATACATATATACAAACCTATCAATACACTTACAAATCTAGATCACTGCAGCCTTGGATTTTACATTTGTCTGAAAAGTCAGTTATGCTACTGTTAGATAGCTTCTGCCATTAAAAAATCACCCAACCTCACAGAACTTATCACGTTGAACCATTTTTACTGCTTTAAATTAAAGTTCTGTTCTTCAAGTCTAAAGTGTTGGTCTCTTGTTTTCATTATTTTCTATGTGAAAAAAGATCTCCCTCTGTCTAAAATGTCCTGTAATGTGTTTGTAATGAGTGTTCATGTCCCCTTGCAAGTGCCAACCTCATATTTAAATTACTCCATGTCTTTTACTACTTTAGACCAAGACTCTGCACTCTTTACAGCCTATTAATATCCTTAGGGACTGAGACGAAAACTACACTGCACACTCAAAGTGAGGCCTTGCCAGGGGCCTATAAGGAAACAAGATTATTCTCAACCCTCAAGTTAATGCCCTTTTTATGCAAGACACACGTTTATTTGCTTTAGCATCTTACAGTGTTACAAAAAGCCTGATGAGTTTAGTGCATTTCATTTCTACAAAGTGGTTTGGCAGTCACAGAGTTAAGCTCTTTTAATACCCAGGGTGAATAATACGAGGTAGTTTGCAAGAAAAACATACAACTACAAAGAGGTCTGAAGTACCTAAAGAGTCTATTGCATTTGACTGAGCTGCGGCTTTGCAGCTAGTTTAGAGGGTCTAAATGTCCAGTAGAATGTGATAGGAGTAAAATAGGGTTGTGCTCTGGTACAAAAACTAAATCATAAAAAGGTTATCAGAATATTTACCTTTGCCCAGCTAACCATACACCTCCCACAGTATGTCCCAGCTTTCCATTATTTTTGTCTGAAGGAAAAAGCAACACCCAAAATATCTAAATACCAGTCAACCAATTATAGTAATTAAAAAAACATAATTTATGATAATCCTTGTTCATTTGATATCACTGCCTCAAGTTAGTAGTAAGTACAAGACTAAATAGGTCAAGAGGACATCTAGGGGCAGATATATGAAAATGTGAGCTTAATAAATAAAAACCCACACGTGTTCTATTCACTCCTATGGAATTTTTAGAACCATATTTGTCAAATGGTGAGTTTTAACTTTCACCCATTGATAAATGCAATTCTAAAAATACCATAAGAATGAACAGAACATGGATGAGCTTTCATTTATTAAACTCTGAACTAAACCTTCCTCCTAGCCACAGGGAGTAGAAATATGACTTCCATTAGGTTTTAGATGTAGTGTATAGTCTGTGTAGGGTCAGAAAACAAGAGAAGAGTATTTAGGATTTTGAGTTATAAATGGGAAATGTCAGTGTGGTCATGTATATAATAACTTTTATTGAAACAATACACCACACATATGTATGTACTGTACCACTTCCAGTAAACTTTACATATGATTGAAGTGCTGAGAGAATTAAAATAAATATTTACGGACAGTGTCTGGAATTAAGGATTTACATTCCAGTCTACAGTGCTTCAAAATGCAATTACCCTGAATCCCTCAAAATGTAATAATATAGCTCATAGCAGCCTCGGAATTCCAGGTGCATAATACATAATGACCCTTATTTGTCAGTAAATACCACAAATTCAAAATATTTCAATTATATTTAAGGTTCCTAGAATTGGTGCGCACAAAGCGACAAAAGACATAAAACCACTTTATTCTTAATGGCATATCTGTTATCTGCTATGCAAATATGAACCTGCAAGTGCTGCTCACATCTGAATAGCAGACTCATTCAAGGCTAATATTAAAGGAGTCCCAATTGTGCATATTTATGCTAAAACCAACAGAGATGACAGGTGGTTACTATTATACTTAATGGGTAGTGCAATGGGTGGAGGGGTTCTCTAACATAAACCTTAAAACTAAAAGAGCATCTTAAGCAAACACACACTTTGACTACAGCAGGGTAACAGTATCAAATATTTAAATTCAAACAAACTTTTTCATGTTTTAGTGTTACTGACCTTTAGGGCTAGTCCACACGGGGAGATAGCGACGCGTTTGCGGTCGCGGCGACAAAGCGCCGCGACAGTCGCCGCGACCGGCGCAGGCGACAGTTTTGTATGGGCGCCTATGTAAAAACGCCTGTACTAACCACACGAGGCGATGCGCTTTTCAAAAGTCGCCTGAAAATGCCTCGCCAGGCTTTTTCAGGCGACTGTTGAAAAGCGCATCGCCTCGTGTGGTTAGCACAGGCGTTTTTACATAGGCGCCCATACAAAACTGTCGCCTGCGACTGTCGCGGCGCTTTGTCGCCGCGACCGCAAACGCGTCGCTATCTCCCCGTGTGGACTAGCCCTTAACACTTTACAGGATTATGCTTGTTACTACATTGTTCTCCTTTGACATATCTAGGTTATGTGTCAATATGGCTCTAGGCATGCTGTATTGCTGCTGCTTTTCTATAGAGTCTACCTAAAGGGATAATCTCCACTTGGTCTGCACTGAAACGGCTACCGATTTTATCTTAGAAGGGCAAGACATTCTTAAGATTTTCTGTGGAATATGTAAAACAACTAATTATAATTTAGTCTGGTTATTACTGTAAAGATATAATGCTCACATACACAGTGATCCCTAAATGCAACAGTGGTTGTGATTAATTCAGTAAATCCAAATTTTTAGGTTATTTATTGTAACCTTGTAAAAAAAAAAAAAATTTACATTTTTGCTTTTCTGACTTTTTTTTAATTCTGATCTGATTCAAACACCGACATTAAAAACTCTCTGGTTTCAGTGTGTGGAACTAGACCAAAACCTGGAGTCTCTCTCTCAAGTTGGCTCATATGATTTTAATGACTTGTAGCCAGATATAACTTCTGACGCATTTCTTGTTACACTATTATATAACATTTCTTATTTTACCTTTTGAAAACACCAAATGCCCAGTTCTAGTCAAGAGAAAATCATTCTCATATAAAATATGATGTGTGTGTGTCACAAGGGGCATCTCACTTCTAAGAAATACAATGAACAAAAATGTACACCTTTGGAATGCTGCGAAGGACTTTTGTACTAGACTACTGGTTTATATGTAATCACTTTGCACTAAACCATATGTGTCTTTTCTTCTCCTGCATTTTGTGTCAGTATTACCATTCTTGCTAAATTACAGAATTAACATTTCTAGTCTATTGTAGAGCTACATTGCAGAGTCTGGTTTAAACACAAATGGAGGGTGTGTGGAATGTGTTGGGTGGGTCTGGGGTCCACAGATAAGAAGAACAAGATAATGGTTTAAAGGCAGTGATCTCCATGGAGCAGAGAAACAATGTCTATATACAAGATGAAGATGTAGGGCTTTTACATAGAGGGACATTAGAGAAGAAACAAGTTAAAAGTAATGTGGAAACGAATATAGGGTATACACGTAATCACCTTTAGAAAGAGCAATGCAAGAAGTAATAAACAATTGGACAATAACTAACACAGTACAAACTATGTACAGAAATGTATATTCTCTTGGTCCCTAGTAAGGGCCAGAAGAGGACATGGCAAGGTAGTAAAAATCATTACATTCACCAATTTTTTGGAGACGCACACAGTATACTGCAGCACATTACACCATGGGGCAGATGTATCAATGGTCAAAGTGAAAATTAGAATTTAAAAAAATTAGAATTTTAAACTCATTTTTGTGTACTTCAACTATGAAATTGTTCAAATTTGATTCGAATTTGAAAAAAATTAAAAAAACTTGACTTCAATCATTCGCCATCTAAAACCTGCCGAATTGCTGTTTTAGCCTATGGGGGACCTCCTAGAACCTATTTGGAGTCAATTGGTGGACTTAGAAAAAAAAATTATTTTGCACAAAACTTTGTGTTTGAGATCTAAATAAAGCGCCCAAGTTTTAGCACAATTGCTACAAGTGTGTGCCATCCTACTTCTTTCAACATATGTTTCAGAAGGATGAGTCCACAATAAATGCATTGGGGCTGGATTTTGAGCTTGCCTGGAGAATTTTGTTAGACTGTATAGGAATGAACATAATGCCGCTAGCTTGCACTCCAGGAGGAATCTATATTGTGAGCATAAAATACCCCAGTGAATGTGCTGTCGTCATACTATGTGGTTATTTATGTAAGCATAATGAAAGCCTGATATTTCCCTATTCAGCTGCTGGAGTAGGTCCTATGAAAATGGTTTTGTCTACTGACAAATGACAATGCAGCATTTCCAGTGTATAAAGGATTCATCTGAGCTAACGATGATCAAATTTGTGGTTTCGATTAGGTGAAAAAAAGATTTGTCTAAAAAATTTGTGTTCGGGAAAAACGTTTATGAGCGGCAATTGTTTTTACACACAAATTTTTTTTTTTTGACATGCATCATTTTTATTATGTGCATGTTATTTTTTTTTTGTTACACGTGTCTTTTTTACATGATATATTGGACACACAAAACTAAATGAATTGCAAATTTTTGACGCAGTTTCACCTGCAGCAAAACACGGACGTTCACTGCAAAACTGACCAATTTTTCACTTATCTTTAATCTGAGCACTATATCCAGTCTTTTTAAGCAAAGAATACATTTCAAGTACTTAGCCAGTAAACATACTCAAAAGCTGTCTGTGGATAGCAGCAGTGGACATGTGCTTCTAACCCATGCTGTGCACTAAAAGCTTTGTTAGGCAGCAAGCAGAAGGCCTTTATAAGTGTTTATTTCATAACATATGCTGTTGCAGAAACATAGAACAGTGAAGCAAATTCTTTACCTGACTGAGAACTGAAAGGGTTTTCTGTTAACATATAAGTGAAAGAGAGGAGGAGGAGGGGTTGAAGAGAGGATGAAGAGTTAAACAATTGCTAAGAAATGAGCCAGTGTGTGGGAGTATGTGGCAGCTACAGTATTCCTTATTAGCAGAGAATAAAGAAAGAAATGTAATGCTTGGCTTACATTTCATGTAGCTACTGTATTCATTCGTGTGTTCCGACGTGTCATCTCACACTGTGTTAAGGAATGTAGAATTTTGGTCTCTGTTGCTGTAGTGTGTAAATTTGCTCTTGACAAATAGCTAAATCCTAGTGACAAGCTATACACAGGTACTGTATAGCTCAATGGGTCCGACTTAAATCAACTAGTAAAAGGTTTAAAATCACAATAATTACACATTAGCAACATACTTCCATTGCTGCAGGAAGCAAATTGTTCAGTTTGCATCAAACTGCAGCACATTGTTGTAAAGTACTACTTAAAGCTATTTAAAGCCATGTTATCAGGGACCCACAAGGAAGTGTGTTCTGGATTGTTAAAGGGCCAGTGACAACAAAAAATGAAAGTGGCTTATATGCATTAACATATAATGGTAAACAATGTGTGCTTCAGAAACATTACACTGATATGCTGATTGTGTAGCCATGGGGGCAGCCATTCAGCTTGAAAAAGGCACAAATAAGCTCTGTAAGTACAACGCTTTTGGTTCTTATAAAGGAAGATAAAAATAGGTTGTCTCTCTCATGATAGATTCAGTATAGAATGAAACCTTTCTCATACAAAAATAGGATATTTGTGGGCATGAAGTATTTTATTTGTAGATGATTGATCATCAGAAGCATATAGCAGATACTTTGTAATATCTCATTTACTTCTTTTTTAAGTACAGTTTTAAATGAAATTACCTCTTTCCTTTACTCTGCCTAAGCCTTGTGGTTTATATGAAATACAAGGGTAGCATGAAGAAAGGTATTATATCATACTAAGCACACACCATTTATGCTAGTAAAATGTGTTTATACAGAACTGATACTTGCAGAAATATAGGCCAGCGATAAATGGGTCATTTTTCGGGTAATTTTTCTGCATATTTTCCTTAATGTAGCTATAGCATGATATATTGGTTTATATGAATACTATTTTCACACACACTATTAGAAATATTTGAATATATACATAAACCTTGTTTAATTAATTCCAAGATTTGGGTAAAGGTAAATCAAAGTACCTTGGTCTTCAAACAAGGAAAAAAAGGCTTAGAGAGTCAATAACACCAAGCAATAAAATGCTTTAAAACATTTACAATGGATGTAAACGGCATAATGTACAGGAGCAAATTTATTTTTATTTAATAATAACTGTACTTTGATTTTCAGGGGTTTTTATGTTTATGAATATGTTTTCAACAAGATAGATTGTGAGAGTCTTTGTTTAGTTATCATATAAAAGGAAAACCATAGAACTGGCAGGAAAAAAACTGCTACAAGGGAATAAACAAGCAAAGTATAGAAATTAGTGATATGCCAATTTAAATATAGTTTTATATAGTACAAGTTTTGTTTTGAAGACGTTAATGGTCCATTAGATTTACTCCGAAGTAGATAATACATCTATGCCTAGCTCCCACACAAATTTGTGCCCCACCTGTATTTGCCCAAGGGTGTAGTCTTATCTAACCTGCTGTTCAAACATCACATAAAAACAAGTCACTTGCACCTTATTGATGTCAGTATCCTGACCGCATCGGCAGCATTAATTCTGTTGGCATAATACTTCTTCTTCACGGTAATTCATGCTGAAGTACCCATATCACTGCATGATTTAGGCACAAGAAATGCATATGCTTTTTAACATACAGCTTGTAGTGTATACGCAATTAGAATTCATATTTACTCATTTAGAATTCAAATGTACATGGTAAGAAATCCTGTTGGTATATATTACTATTTAGTTCTTTAGAAGAAAATTAATTTGACATTTGAAAGCCTGACAGTTCTACTTTTGTGCTCATTTTCATGATATAACAATATATACAGTACATTAAATACATAATTTAAGATTACATATAAAAGAAAATGTATAATAAACACATTATAAACTGTTCGTAATAACACAATGATGTATCTCATTGCCAGTGTATTACAAGAAGTAAACCCTAAACATGAATTTGACTAAAAAGGCATATTTTATATACTGAATTTTTTGTACTAGCCTAAAGTTTCAGCTTCTCAATTACAGCAATGATTCAGGATATCAAACCTGTCACAGGGGGTAACCATCATGGAAAGTGTCTGTGACAATCACATGCATAGTGGGCTCTGAGCAGCTGTTCAGAAGCTAAGATTAGGGGTCGTCACCAAATTATCAAGCAGAAAATAAGGGTTGGCCTTAATATAAGATGATGCTACAGGGCTGATTATTACATTCTCTCTGTGCTGTCATGCATAATTATGTATATTAATTACTAATCAGCATTATATTGTAACATTTATAGTCTATGTGTACTGTATATTTTACATCAGTCCCCATGCTCAGTAACTGACAGCAGCACAAAGTATGTGCAATGAATCAGCAGAAAAGAAGATGGGGAGCTACCGGGGCATCTTTGGAGGTACAAATATTCACTAGTAAAGGTCTGTGGTTGCCTTGGGTTGGTACAGAAGCCTAAAACATAATTTACAACATTTCTAGCTTACACCTGAAAAGTCAGTTGGCAATTTTGCGGCCATATTTATTTATTTTGGTCATGTCAAAAATATTATACCCAAGTCTGATAATGTCATAGGAATAGTTGTTATTTTAGGAATAGCTGTTATTTTAGTGTACTAATGGTAAATAGATTTAAAATAAAAACAATAGTCACTTGGAGACGTTGTGTCTCATTACACTTAAAGCAGTCTACATTATCACCCAAGAAGCATATTTAAGTCTTTTCAATATTAAATGACTCTAGGCATAGAGAAGGAACCAGTATTACCTAATTACCTATAATGCTACTCTTCAAGGTATTGCCATATTAAAAAAAATAACGGAAGGGGGGCTCAAAAATCAAAACTCGGCTCCAAAATCAGATATGTCACAAATACTTGGATAATTTGCCCAGATCATTAAAGAAAGGATACCGATCCTGAAAAGTCTTGTAGACATTGACTGTATGAATGTTTATTATTTAAAGGAACAGTTCAGTGTGAAAATAAAAACAGTGTAAATAGATAGGCTGTGCAAAATAAAAAATGTTTCTAATATAGTTAGTTAGCCAAAAATGTAATGTATAAAGGCTGGAGTGAACAGATGTCTAATAAAACAGCCAGAATCCAACTTCCTGCTTTTCAGCTCTATAACTCCGAGTTAGTCAGCGACTTGAAGGTGGGCCACATGGTACATTTCTGTTCAGTGAGTTTGTAATTGACCCTCAGCATTCAGCTCAGATTCAAAAGCAACAGATATGACCCCTGTGGCCCCCCCTCAAGTCTCTGATTGGTTACTGCCTGGTAGCCAGGGTAACCAGTCAGTGTAAACCAAGAGAGCTGAAAAGCAGGAAGTAGTGATCTGACTGACATGTTATACATCAAATCACTCCAGCCTTTATACATTACATTTTTGGCTAACTATATTAGAAACATTTTTTATTTTGCACAGCCTATTTATTTACACAGTTTTTATTTTTACACTGAACAATTCCTTTAAGTGTTGCAACCAGTATTTTCTTATGTCCAGTTTGGTCCTGATATATTACAGATAAAATTATTTAGTTTGATGTCTTCTGATGGCCCCATATTATGCTTTGATAAGTCTTAAGTTAATATTTTTATTGGACAAATTATATAATTGACTTAAGAATCCGTTTTAGTATTACCCTGCACATCTTTGAAATACTTTCGTTTGTAAGAATATATATGATTGTCTATGAAGGTTTTTCATTCATCCAGGTCATGATATACAGTATCTTGCATAAGTAAATTAACTGGACTTGCCGAGTTTTCTTGAAAATGTTCCCTTTTGGCATCTGTAGTTCAGTAGTCAAAGGTAATTGCACAGCATTTTAAAGGACAAGGAAAGTCTAAAATAGAATAAGGCTAGAAATGCTGTATTTTGTATACTAAATACAAACATGAACTTACTGCACCACAAGCCTAATCAAACAAATTATTTATGCTTTCAAAGTTGGCCACAGGGGGCTGTCATCTTGTAACTTTGTTAAACATCTTTGCCTGACCCTGACCCTTCACATGCTCAGTGTGGTCATCATAAACAAAGCTGCTTGAGTTCTGCATGGTCGGTAAGTAAGGCGGGGCTCCCCCAGCTGTTCATAAGTATGATTGCTTCTCTGCTCAGCAGTTAGGGACCGTCTGACAATTCCTACCAACAGCAGTAAATGAAGGGAGAATTTCACTGCATACAGTCAGGTTTCTTATAAAAACGGTACACATTTTTTAATTAAAGTATATTGGAGATAGGTTTCTTTTTCATTAAAGAAAGGAAAAATGGGATTTTATTTTTTGCCTTTCCTTGTCCTTTAAGCCCTTAATGGTATTGCAGTCACTAATATTCAATCACAATGATTCCACTGAAATTATTCTCGGAGACAGTGTTATTCAGTCACAATGGTACCATGAATCTCATTAACACCAGTGTTAATTTTTTTTAAATCACCTGGCTAGAAGTGACTTGTCCTGAAACTATCAGGTAAAGATTTTAAACCAGCCTTATACTTAGCTGAAAAAGAATAGTTGAATATAACTATTAAAAGTTAACCCAACATGTCAAGGATTTGTGATATCCTTACATAAAAATATACAAATTAAACAGTGCATTAATAATTACAAACATCATCCAGTACAGCCATGAAAGGTAATGATTCTTGTTGGACCCCGACAGGGTTGGGAACTTACAAAACTGAGTAGAAGGCCACAAGGCTGAAATGACGAGGAAGTAAGGACTTAGAAAGAAATGGTGTAGTTGGATTTACAAGCTTCAGTCCAAAACTAAGATACTGGAAGGATTAGGAAGGCACTGAAGTCAAAGAGTAGATGCAGAGGAACAGGACAAGAGTCAGATCAAGAATTTTAGCATTGGCATCATGATGCGGCGCTGCTGCAATGCCGTCATTAGGATATGCTGAGATTGGCACAACCTTAGAGTAAGAGCTAGTTTAACAAGTGTCAAGGCCAATATCAGTACATATTTTAAGTTTTTATACAATGTAGAGATTGCATCCCAAAATGTGTGTCTTAAAATTTGCATTATCCACATTTTGCGGATATCAATGCAGATGCAAAGTGAATTTGCACATAAATTCATGAGGTGGCCCAGTAAAGAGAATCTTTGCCAATTCCTGAAAGATAGTATACTATATACTACTGATATTAATGCATGCTGTCATTGTTTCAGATATCCCTCCCCCAAGTTATCCCTCACACACAAGGAGGACAGTGTTTCATCTGTCTTTATGTCATTTTTATATCAATAATATATACAAAAGCAACACTATACTCATTACTACTGTTATTCCTTCTTTTAAAAAAAAAGTGCACTTGCGAAATTAGCATTTGAAAACAATGTTATATGATTGATGCACATTAGTGCATTCTCAAAGCACCACCTCATTCTGAAGCATGTTGTGATCCACTGTACCAATACATAATTAAAATATAGAATGATTGTTGCAATGAATAATAGAAAATGTGAATTGTACATGAATGCTTTTTATACAGTGTAAGAGATGCTTCAGTAAGGTAACTTTGGGATTCTACAGGTATATGTGTTCTCTCATGGGTATAATCTATAAATTTTAAGCTCTGATAGCATTACCATTATCATCACCATTTATCTAGTGCCAAATTATGAGTTTTTTTTATATAGCTGTCAGCAATCTGGGCAGTTTTGTTGTGATTCTGGACAGATGTATTTTTCCTGTAAAAAAACAAACAGTATTTTTCTTCCCCACCAAGAAAGTAGTATTAATAGGTTGTTGGCAGAAAAAGATGCAAAAGACAATAGGGGTTATTTACTTACTGCAGACTCAGTGCACTTTCAGATACAACTGCCATGTTTTTTATTGACAATGCAGTGTTTTTTTCTCACAACTGAAGTGATGTGTCAAAATTAAGGCAACTTTGATTCCACTTTGTGACATGGGCACAATTGCAGTAAAAGTTTTCTAATTTAGTAATTTCTGCTGTTTGGTGTGAGAGTAAAGCGCACATCTGATTCTTTGGCTTAATCTGCACTGTGCTTATTGACACAGGACTGCTGGAACCCTGGGGCTATAGGCTGGTCTGGAGGTGGTGATAGCTTCAGGGTTCCCCTGTGTGAATAGCCACAACAGTGCTTGATTAAAATGTTCACAAAAACAAAGGCAGGGAACATTTATAGAAAATGATGCACTACAGAAAGCTCTTGTAAAAGATTCAAATGAAAAGTTATTAGAAACTAATAAAAAAAAAGAATTAAAAATAATTATATTTTATATACGATTAAAAAGAATTATATGTTATAAATTAAATTAACCTAAATATTAGAAATACTAAATAAAAACTATAAAAGTCCCTAGTTTCTAGTTAGCAGGACTCTCTCCAAATGTATTTCTTATCTTTAGTTTTGTTTAGAGAAGTATATTTTATTTAGCAAAAAAAGATGAAAATGTTGCATTCCCATGTGCCAAGAACAACTTCCAGTTGCACCTGTGCTGCTAGTAATCAGCATTGCATTTGTATATATTCTAATTTTTGGTCCCTGTTGAGCTGAAAGCTGATTTGAGATATGCATTTTATGGTTGTTAGTCAAACTTTGCATATATGCCAATGTGCTAAAACTGTATGCATATGAACCATTTATAACCAAACTTAGGGGTTCCTTAAATGTAAGGAACTCATGGCAACCTCATTCTTTTCTATTTTCAAAGTAACAATTCCTTCCCAAACAATCAGGAAGAATAATGATGCTCTTGGTAATAGCAAGGCAATGGGTAGTTATTATGTTGTGTCTGATATTGGATGATGCCACCTGCAGTAACGATGGGGTTATTCCAAGTAAGGGTTTGGATTTTTATTACTGAGCAGCAGTGAGAATAACAACCTCATTGAAATGAAAAGTGTTTGATGCCTCAAATCAATTGAACACATTCTTATTTGATAAACATGTCAAACTCTCCTGTCTTGATAATTTTCCTGGGAATTTTGATAAACAGGGAAAACATAGATCTTCTGGGAATTCGTTGGGATTCCCCAGTTCAAAATTTGATATTTTGAGGTGCCCCTATGTTTTTGTGAAACAATTTTATAAAAAGTGTACGAATGCTGACAAATTACAAAATAGTGAATTTGAGTAAAGCAGAGACTTACATTTCTAAGCTTCATACTGGGACATATTTGGTAGCTATAAATGAGAGATGAGAGTTGCAAGGAATCAAAGCCAGATAATACAAGGATGTGATTTCAATTCTAAATATTCCTCAGATGGAAGCGGCATGATTTATGGACTGCTGGTACACAGTGAATTAGGTTGCAGAAGTTGGTGCTACTGACAAATTTCTTGCAGCATGGTAGGCCTTGAGTATTGATTGGGCAGCAGAGGGGTAAAATAGAAGAGGAATCATTCTTCTTCTGGGTTGGTGACATGAAAAAATAGGTGGGAAGAGCTTAATATGTTTGAGTCTGCATAGAAAAAGAGGCATCATTTTATACGCTCTTATAGATGACTGCAGTGCAGCACCAAGATCTGCTGAATATCTGCTCTAAACTTTAATATTGTGTATAGGCCAAACTGAATAATGATGGATTGAAGACTGCTTTTTATAATACTTTATCTGTGTGAAATATGTATTCCAATGCATTTTAATGCTCATATTTGTTTCAATGCTTACAGTAAAATGCCACAACCTCGATTTTATATGTGTTATTTATTTAAAAGGACAAATGACTGGTTTGGGAATCTGACAACTTAAGACAACAGTCTATTTTAGGTTTTATTTTACCTATAAGAAATAGAATATGAAACACTTGAAAGTCATGAAGTAAGTTTTATTCAAATGACAGTGTTTTGTTCCTTTTCACCCTGGTATGCAGATCCAAAACAATGCTAAATGTGATCACAACTCAGCACTCTAGATGTTAAAATGCTCCCCCCCACCCATAAAAGCATTGTTTTCCAGAGATATTGGTTCCCAGCATCATTTCTACATCTAGCCAGTATAGATTTTTATCACATACACTACTTTAAAGGTCAAGAAATAATTGTAAGATCAATGACCCCTGTTACTTTTTTATCTAGAATTCCTGCGAGTGCTTAGCCATTACTAAATTCCAGACTAAGAATTCTTCCAGGAAACTGAACAACAAGGAAATGTATTTTAATTAACGGTGACATACTTGCAACATGGTTGTTGTTAATTTTAATAAATGAATCGTAAACACCCTAATTGTGCTTTCATCTTCTTGTATTGTCCTGTGAATACACTATTTAAGGGTGTGAATAAGGTTCATTTTTCATTTAGCAAACTCATTATTTGAAGATCTATAACAAACAATGTGCTAATAAATTTACTTAATTACTGTACAGTTGCTGGCAGAGAACCTTCAGATACCCTACTGTTACTAGTTACTAAATGTTTTGGTAATTAATAACGCCTCTCCTACTGTATGATAAGCGCTTGAATACAAAATGTATACTTTGTCTTTTTTTGTTTTTTTTTACTGATCCACTAGAGGGAGGTAATGCAGTTGTACAAATATATTCTCTATAATTGAAACAGACTGACAAATAGGATTGCAAATATTCAAATAAGATGTTATTGTTTTCCCAGTTGTGATGGAATAATAACACAAGTGGAGTAAAGATGGATTTACACATTGCAGTTTCTAATTGTGAGAGGGGCATTATACTTGTACAGTATAGGGTTATATGCTGAACTGCTGTATAAACAGTAATTTGCCTAAACAAAATTTTTTTGGTATTAAAAAGAAACCTCAAATGTGTGTAGGGATGCACCAAATTCAGGATTCAGTTTGGGATTCGGCCAATATTCAGCCGTTTTCAGCAGGATTTGGATTCGGTGCCTGGCTGAACCGAATTAGAAAAATACAAAAACGAATGTGACTTTTCATCATACAAACAAGGAATTCAAACATTTTTTACTCTCTTTCCCACTTGTTTCCCTAATTTACATACTGTATGCAGATTAGGGCTCGATTCAGTATTCGGTCGAATCTTTCACATAGGATTCGGGGGTTCAGCCAAATCCCTAAAAAGGTATGTTTCTGCCATGATGTAAGGAGAGAAAGTGTTGTTTTTCCTAACAAAGAGTCACTCACAAGGAAAGTAACTAGCGACTAGTACCGAATAGGGTTTACCAGTTTGGGCAGACGGATAGCCTAAAAAAAAAAACACTCACCAGAACCCCTATTGCCAGATAATTATTTAAATTGCAAATTATAATTGTAATCAACTGCCCATTATAAAATGATGCAGTATTTTCAATGGTTTTACATTTAAATATAATTCAATAAATTGTTAATATAATTGCTGTAATACAAGTGACACTTATTTGCTTGATTACTATTCTGACAACTGATCAAGGCAGATTAAAACTGGTAACTAACAGATTGCCCTGAGTGCTGCAAGTCATAAGAAAGGAGTCGTTTGTGGGCACCTAATGAATCCAATTGGTATACATGGATAGAGGGACACATACATTTAAAAATCACATTTGTTTATTTTGTATATGTCAGTGCAAAGGACTGAAAATTATATTTGACAAATGTTGGTTTTGCTGAATGCAATAATATAACAAGATAAAAGGATACAGCTGAATATTTGATGTGCATGCATAATCTAATTATTGTACAACAATAACTGCACCAGTCTTCTTGAAACAATCTTTATTTAGATTGTGCCAGTGTCCTGCAGCAAATACTGTACACTGGCATTAACACTGAATGAAAAGTTAATCTGCTCTTACTTTTTTCCATGTTTTATTTTAGGAAAACTGAAGTTGCATGTTTCTCATTGAAACACTCTTGAGATTGGCATTCCAACTGCATAGAGCATTTAGTCTATCACTGCTTGAACTTACTTTATCACAAAAAGAGACCAGCTGGTTTACTACTTACTTAAATAACTTAACAACACATGGCGTCCTTGCACAAAGTTCCCCTATTCATTCTAAAAAAAAACAAAAAAAAAAAAAACACTTTATGCCCCCATATACAGGTACCAGCATATCCAGACTTTAATAAGCAAAAAAGAGAAAAAGTGCTTCATATAAAGAACTATTGTTCATTCCAGATTGCCTTACTATTAAGTTCAAAAACTATATTGCTGAAAAGTCAAACAGAGTGATCAGCTTGGATTGACCAATTGATCTATTGTATTATCAGTCATTAATATTTGCCTATAGGCGTTACTGCCTACTTGCCTTAAATCACAGAGGAACAGCCAAGAAAAACAGCCAGATTATACAAACATTTGAGCACTCTCAAAATATATAACTTTAGGGCTAAACAAAGTCTCAGTGCTTAGCCCACTAGAATTCGGAAACAAAGCACCATAAAGCTTTTAGCTCAATTATCCATCTATAGGAAGATAAAATGATAAAATAAATGCCAGGTAGAATATGAAAAAACACATACACTTAAAAGACCCCAGATAAAAAAATAAGGGGGAGCAAATTTGCACCCATTCGTGTTTATTCAGATATCACTTCTGTTTAGGCTCTGGCTGCAGTCTGCACCTGCATAGATATAAATCTATGCCGCAATCCTCAAAAAGTGTACTGTGGAAGACCCAGATGAATCAGTCAAGTGAAACGCGTGTCAGTCTAAGTGACGCACAAGAGACCGGATTAAGAAATACCATATATGCCTGGATTGAGCTGCTTGGGGGAGCATTTCAAGTGAGTATGTCTGGAATTGCTAGGCACACAAGTATCCATCAGCTTTTATGACTTTCATCTCATATTGGGTTGGATAGAGTACACTGAGACACTGCAGTGAGTGCACATCAGAGTTCCCTTGAGTGTACATGGTTGGAAAGAACTTTAGAAGGTAACCGCTGTTTGTTTTCCACTTACCTGGATGGAACTTTTAAGTTATACTTGGGAGTCTACGCGTATTTTAATGTGACTAAATGTGACTGCAATTGTCATGGCATTGTAACCCACATAAAATGGTGGAAAGTACAGTGGATATGTAGCACATGGTATTTGTTGGTTCCAAAATCTGGAGGAACTTTGTATTCACATCTTTCCACTCTCAAGGCATCTATAAACACTAAACTATACGGCCTTTCTAAATTTTAACCATAAATGGAGATATATCATTATTTTGCGAGGCATGAGCTGTGTCAGTCAAGAGACTTATTTGGAGTGATTTGTGGATCTAGTACAATATACAATAAATGTGAAATAACTGACACTTTGGAATCCATACTGACTCATAAGAGAACTTGCCTAGGATCATGAATAATTATCTCTGATATATTTATGGACATTTTATCTAATTATTGTATGCTTTATAAGGTTTCGATCTCTATGTGTGTAAAATACTAGGACCTTGTGAGTGGGATACCACTCAGAGGTGGGTTTTATTATAGGGATTTTGCATTCTGAGAGATGCTTGTACAAATGATTGCACAAATGAATGACATTTTTCTATTTTTGAAATGATTAGTGTGCCCCTTATCTCCTTTTTTCCCTTAGTTGTTGACCCTTAAAGTAGCATGCTCAGGAGCACACTAGCAGTAAAGGCTATAAACAGCTGTGCAATGCAGAAAACAGCTTTTTAGAAGGTAACCAAATGTAAATATATGTCTTCATTCTCACAGATATGTCCATTGTGCTGTGGAGAAAAGTATTCATTCATACATAATAACAGTTTCAAGGCAGTTTTGTTACAGACATGCTAGATACCGCTACTACTGTACTTCTTCATATTTATTCCCTATCCCATAAATGTTAAATTATTGAGGCACCCACTCACAGATTTTAATTTGACATCTAAAGCTATGCCCCTCCTCTCATACATCTGATGTCTTCTGTGTCTGCACCTACAACCACTGCATCAGGCTGAGTTTGGACACACTGGGGCTCATTTATCAACACCAAGAAAATTTGCCCATGCTAGTAACCCATAGCAACCGATTAATTTAATGTAGCTGCAGGCAGGACAATAAATACAACAATTTGATTAGTTGCCAGGAGTAAATGGCTAAGGGCAAATTTGCCCTGTGTTCTTGGTTCCAAAATTTATACTCACGTTTCGCATGAGCAGGTGTGAGCTGACAGACTGTTTCCCAGCCGATGCCTTATATGCATTTATAGAAAAACCACAAGACAATGTTCCCATATATACTCAAGCACCTGATGAAGAGTCCTTGGACTCGAAACATGTTGTGTGTATTGAAATAAACAAGACAATGGTCTTAAGGTTCTCCAGGGTAAGCTTTATTCATTGTTCCCATATATACTCCCCTAGTAAGTATAATTCAACAAGAATATTTCAGTTAGTGAACCCTGAAATGAATTACAATGTAGGGTCACATGGAATTAACAATAACTAACACAGGCATACTTATCATTCCACCCACGTCACTTTATAGCCACACATTAACTTGTCAAGTGAAAGTAATACTGACACTGCTATAAAACGTAACCCTTGGTCTAGGAAAGATTCTAGTTTTATAAACCAGTGCGACCACTTGAACCTGAGGGCACAATAATGCAGGAAAAAAAAAAAAGTAGGTATTTTTTTTTCATACTGTCACTATTACTTAAATGCAAGAAGCCATATATTCACACATATTTTGTATTTTATTCCAAGTAATTGAAGGTGACAAAAAGGCTTTTTAACAGAGAATAATCAATGACACATTGCTTTTCTGTCATACGTTATGCTAAGGCGCCCAGCCTTTCCTTCCCATGCTGGTAAAAATGTAAATTATTTAACATAAAGACATAATGTATCAAATAATTCCTAGGGAAAAGATGCCATAGAGTTAGACAGTCACTATTTAATGGGCTGGTGGGGGCTGTTTGGGCCTCAGTCTACTTGAAATGCCAAGGGCCTATTTGGAATCACAGTCCAGGCCTGATAATAGAGCATATGTGTGGGTTAGCTTTGGCTGTGTCAAAGGCATATTTTTTTAATTTTTGAATAACAGTATTTGCCTTCTTCTTCTGTCTCTTTGCAGCTTTCAAATGGGGGTCACTGACCCCTTCTAAAAACAAATGCTCTCTAAGGCTACAATTTTACCATTATTACTACTTTTTATTAATTCATCCTCCTACTCGGGCCCTCACCTATACATATTCAAGTCTCTTATTCAAACCAATGTATGGTTGCTAGGGTAATTTGGACCAAATACCCAGATTGCTGAATCTAAGAAAGTGGCCAAAGCCTTGCATCTTCTGCCTGCATTTTACCAAAATTAACTATGGATGAAACCCTTTGTGTATGTAACAGGCCACACTGGCTGGCCTTGCAACCTTATTTAGTCTTTGCAAAACCCTGTGAATAATATCATGAAATGGTTCCATAGGATTATCTATGAAATAGCATATCATATATATATATATATATATATATATATATATATATATATATATATATATATATATATATATATATATATATATATATATATATATATATATATATATATATATATATATATATATATATATATATATATATATATATATTCCAAATACAAAATGTTATATTTTCAATTTATGAAAATTGGCCTGGTATGCTCATTTTTGCCTGCAATAATGTACATTTCTAAAAATCTAATACATTTACACTTTTCTCAACTATTGTTTTTTATTTCTTAGTAACTGTGATCCGAAAAAAATGAATGTCAAAGAAAAATGAACGATGAAATACAAAATACAAGGCTTCTGACAACAGATTATTTTTTTCAATTTCATGCAGCAATTGAATTGATTTATTTTTTTTTGGACCAGGGCAAAAGGTAACAATAATGATCAATAATATTATTTATATTGGAGGCTTTTTCACTGTGTCCTATCTTTCCTAAAAGTGCCATGAAGGTAACAGATATTAAAAGGGAAAGCAGCCACAAAAATATTATACTGAAGTAAGGAATGGAATGCTGCTTTCATTTATTTGCACAAAAGAGGCAATGTCATATAATAGGCATGTTGTTTCAGCCAACCAGACTAGAGCAGCTGTGAGTATTGTATCTTGGCACTCTAAAGCTATTGGCTCCTCTCTGGGGAGTGGAGGGTGTTCAGTTATTAATGATCGCAGAGCAGGCAGCACCATGTCAGTGTGACAACTGATCGGGTGAATGATGCAGCACTAACCAGCAGCACCACCACAGAAAGGAGCAGAAGAGGAGCGAGCTACACAAGCAGCATCTCTGTACTGGATTGTCAGCATCAGCCACGGAGAAACAAAGCACTGGCAGACATAAATGAAAGCAGCGAGCAGCTCTATCCATGTTGTAGGATGTATACATAAATATAGAAAAACTAAAAATCCCCCATTTACCTCTTGGTTCTAATGAGAGCGTGTTGAAGTCACGACTAAGGAATTAACTGAAGCCCTTAAGAAATCCAAGACGTTTGGGGTAAGTTGAATTTCTCTCTCTACATTGTATGTTTCAATCCTCTACATATGTGGCAAGTTGAAATCTTGCAATCTATATTAACTCCATGTCGAGAAATGCGTATATATATATATATATATATATATATATATATATATATATATATATATATATATATATATATATATATATATAGCATCATGATGAAGGAAAACCTGTTATGCTTTCTGCCTACTGACAAATGAAACGGATGTTCAGTGTCCGCTAGAAATAAAACAAATGTGTTTAGCTATTCAGTGTATGCTCAGATGCAAAGACACAAATCCCTGAGACTGAATGTGCATATCACAAACACAGTTGCTGGAATTCTGCCAGGCTACATGTTAAGGATTGTGGTAAATGACTTTCCTTAAACATATCCTCTTGCCAGTACAAAGACACAGTGGATGCCTGTTTGCCAAGGCAGAGAAAACGGACGCATGCTAAATTTCTTTAAAAAAAAAAAAAAAAAAGGTTTTGCATTAACTAGGGAAGTCCTAATCTCCTAAAGCAATTATTAGGATCACAGCAGAGAAGCTTCTGGGAGTAATTCTTGTTTGTTTTATTTCAGATAATTTTTTTTTTTTAGAATTAATTTTTCTGTAGTTTTTGTGTGAGTGCAAAAAAAATATCATGATTTGCTTTTAGCACTTAAGCAGTTAACAGGAGAACACAAAAGGCCTAAGTCACAACCCCTTTGGGAAAAGCAGCATGCCTGGAAATAGGATTTGCTTGAAAAGCAATCCCCATATTAGTCTTGAACACCAAAGGGCAATTCCCTGTGTATGCTGAAGTGTAATATTAAGCTGGTCACTACATCAGAACAAAACTTGTGTCGACGATGAGTAATGGGGGACAGAATGGTTAAAAGCAACTATTACCAGGATACTGCTATTTTCTTGCAATAAATACTTGACTGAATGCTTAGGACTTTCTTTTCTCCCAGCCCTGATTTTCATTACCTGTCTAAGAAGTGCAATACAAAAGCTCCTGATGCCTTGTGTTTCTATGATATAGAAGGGTTTGTCAAGAAATGTCCAGTATATTTGATTTTCATTAATAATAAGCACTGGAATATGCTGTTGGACCTTAGCTGAACATAATAGTGCAGAAGCTTGCCTGCTAAGAAATGCAGTATATAAAGACAAGTCTCACCCACGCATAGTCATTTTACTACAACTTCATCAGTGTACAAAGCTATACAGAGAGCCTAACAATAGAGCCCATATTTCCACTAAATAATATGGCAAAACACTGAATTTCCAGCTAATCTTTTAATCCTGAGAGTCTTTACAACATTGTTATATTATTTATTTTTTTCAAACTTTTCTGCTACTAAGGGCCCCAACATTATACAAAAGGATCAAACAGGTCCAATGATTTGTTTCATTCAGTGCTGGTTTACATGCGTAAATATCTGAATATTGGTATATGTGGCTGTGTGTGTGAACATGTTTCGTCTTGCCTGCTGCTGAGGTTCACATCCATCTAAAAATCATCCATCTATTCTGAAAGGATAAATGCTTTGACTTTTGGCTCAATCTCAACCCTCTCTAACTCTTCAATAATACAGCATGCTAAAAAATGCAGTGGCAATCAAGTTTAAGTTGAGTTACTGTGGCCAAGAAACCACTTCAAGCTATTTAGGGTAATGCTGGCTTCTTTTACCCTTTCAAATATAAGATCTATAATTCTTATGACATATGTGAAAAAGGAATACTCATGTAACTTTTATAAATATTGGGTTTAAATGCAAAAATATAACTGCTAATACATTGACATAGATAATGGTAACCAGTATTTACTGTTCATTATATCACTCTTGACTACAATGAACCATCTAGAGCAATGATATATGTTAGTTTATTGATTCATTCAAGCTAAGATGACACAATTTAATCAAAATATGGATAGAAGCCATGAGGCTGATTCTGTGCTCTATGCCATAGGTGTTCACAGTGTTCTGTAAGAACTGAAATGAATACAGAGCACCTGCAGGTTAATAATATGGCAATGCTGTGTGAACTTGGAATAACTATGAGGCCTTCCCAGGATTCCAACAGTAATACAGGACCCCCTACCAAGTCATATGGTAAAATTGTATTCCAACTTTTCTGTTCAAATTTGTGAAACCAAATAATTCATCATAAGTGAATATAACTGCCTTGAACTTTCCAGTGAATTTCTTGCCATAGACAAGCTTTTCCACTTTTAGGCCTCGTTCACTACAGGCTGTGATCTGGCAGAGGGAGACCACATTCAGTTGCAATCCTAGTGGATTTGAATGCAAGTGATCTTATTCTGACAGAATCACAGATTTAAAAGGATATAAAAATGGAGTAGATAAAATTTTGCGTCCGTAAGGAGGTTGATCAGGAAGTACTTGTCTGTTCAACTGTGCCTGTTGGATACAATACAAGCTGCAACTCCCTCCAACACTCACTGCAACTTGATGTATTTTCATTGTGTAGTTTGACCATGCAAAGACACAATGGGTATGGCTGACATATTTCAACTGAATCAGGCCATATGGGCATCAAAGTTTAGTGCACAACCAAGACCACAAAAGAAATATAAATCTATTACCATTCTAGCAAGTACTTTGCATTTTTGTTTTCCAAATCTACCAAGTTAAGAGATACTGAAAAGACTCAGTTTAACAAAAATACATCAGTTTGTCCCCAGAACTGGATGCCTCTATACCTAGAACAGTAGCCTTATGATAATAACAGTATTCCTTGGCATGTAGGTCTCTTTATTTCAATTGAAACTGGAGCTCTGTTACATATTAAACATTTGAAAACTATTTTATTTACAAGTGCTTATATATAGTAAAAGCTGAGAGAATTGTAAGCAAACTAAGGCATAGAAATAGCACTAAAGAAAGTTGCCCCATTAAGCATTGCAATGTTTTCCACCAGGTTGGACAACACTTTTTTCCATCCCTTCTCCGTATACTAGTTTAGAAGTGTATATCATTACCAAGGTACACCAAAAAGCTGGATATGTGATCCATGTCTCATAGTCAATCATTTTAATGACTCCTTTTAGTGACTGCTTCCCTAGTGACCTTACTGGTATTAAACACAAAACAACATAACAAGAACAACAATATAAAACACAGAATACAAAAACAAAAAATAATTTTAAAAATCTACCAAAGTACTGTACATGTAATGCCCAATATTAGTTCAAGATCTTTTAAGGACCCATGTCTGTAGAAAAAAAGACCTTCATATTTTATTCAGATTCATTGCCCTTTGTGGAGACATATCAACCAACAGCTGCCTAGAAGTAGCACATAATTCCATCAAAACCTAAGAATGGGTCAAAGGATTGTAGTTTGGCAATAAGATTTTCTTAACAGGGCACTTTTAAGAGCTTCAAATTGATTTCCCCAGTAACTCTGCAAAATCATATGCCCATCTCATTATAAATAGATTATTAACCAATGCTCTGATTTTGAAAGATAGCTGTTGGGCCACAGTTACCCAGTTTCATTGATTTTATGGTTCAGTGGTACAATATAATAAAATAAGCAAGATTTTTCTTTTTATCTGGCAATAATTATTACATTTTAGCCAATTCTGTTGTAATTTGAGATAGTAGAGCTCTTGTTTGAGATAAACTCTTACCAACTCTTCTGTGGAATTGAAGTAAGGGGTCTACCATGGAAGATACTTTCTTGAATAAAATGATTGCATTTCAAAAATCAATATTATATTAGCAGCAGAACTAGATATTGTGTCCTGTTCAATTGTACAAAAAAACCAAAAAATACCAACTGACCTATTTTATTTGCACTTTTATAACGTCATCCACCAAATGGCAATCCAAAACAGCAACTAAAATACACAACTCACAAGTGAATGTATGCTTCATCTCAAAGCATTGCAGGACTTCTGTCTCCGATAGGTATTCTTGCTAAATCTCGTTGGCTAAAGGTTCTGTCTCAAAGGTCAAATATGACCTTTAGAGTATAAAAACAATTGTTTTCCTTCCTGGAGATCAATAGATTAATTGCATGACATATGATCGCGTTACTTTGTATAACAACACTTTTAAATGTTGAAAGGCATATCTATTTTCTGCCATTTCATTCCTTTTTTGTCAAAGAAAACTGAATTCTGCATGCTCCTAATATCACTAAGCATCCATGACATTTATATATACCTTATTACAAGTGAGATGCACACAAATGAGCTCACACATGCAGGAACTCTTAGATAGAAACTAGATAGAAATAAAAGCAAAGGAAAAAAAATATATATATTCAAATATTATATTTGTGTGTGTGTATATATATATATATATATATATATATATATATATATATATATATATATATATATATATATATATATATATTATTTTTCTAATATTATATATATATCCCCACAACTGATTTTTCATAGTAAGTGAAGGATAATATTTTTGCCATGCATTAAATACACCACAGTGGACAATATAAAATGGTTTGTAAATAACAGACACTAGTAATAAATTCAGTTTTACTGTTCAGTGAACAAATCCCTTCAGAGCCATTATCTATATTTAAAGGAAGGAATATTTTCACTTAAGACAGCAAATTAAACTGTGCCACAACATATCATTCACGTATTTATTTTCAGTATTGGTAGGTTATGTACTAGCAGCTGAAGGGTTCCATAGGATGTTAAACTGGGGTATTTAATACATCATTAACTCAAAGAAAGCATAGAATATATTATATTAACAAAGGCATGTGGGCTTAGCAGAATACTCATTTTGTGGAGGTGGCATTCACAGTTTGCCATTCTGATTCATAGAGAACACTAACAAAACTGTATGAATTCCCACATATTTCTTTAATTACACTGACAGTGATGACTCACATCTAAGTTAAATCATGGATGAGGGCAAGGAATAGAATAAAATATACCAGCTTCAAGATAAATTCTTGTTTATAGAGGTATATTACAGTGTAACAAAGTTTTTCTCTAGGGTGCTTACCTCTGGATTGTCCCCTAGGACAGATAATGACCTAAATAAAACTACAAATTATTTCATGCAAACAATTAAAAATGACTGTATTGTAATGACCATTAGATGTAATAATCATGCCAGTTATTTGTAAGATGTGTAATGGTAGCTGTAATACAAATCCCTGCCTGCCCCAAAGGAAGGCCTCAGCTTTTTCCCATTGCCCTCTAGACCTACTTTTGTAACGCCAGCCATGGTTCCCAAAGGAACAGCAACAACAAAAACAGAAATGATTCATTTCTGCTGACATCCAAGTAATTTTCTACTATATACATACATATGTTCTTTGGTGCACATTCTATTGTATTGTATTTGTGGTCCCTCATATCTGTTGTATAAGGAAACATCATCTAAATAGTCTCAAGTGCTACTGTTTTCATCAGAGCTATACACATTACATATTCAAGATGGTTCCATGCATAATGGAATTGCATCCAAGATATGCACATATCTCTCAGTGATATATCAGTTAAAGCTAATAGGATATTTAAGGGAAAAATGTAAAGTTTAAAGCTGTTTTCTAATTTTAGACACAAAAAGTTAAAAGAAAATTTAAGTTTCAATGGCCCCTTATTCTAAAAGATGTACTTAAGACATTTTTTGAGAATCTTTTTAACTTTGTTAATAGAGGAAGACCTAATGAAAATACATTAGGAACACACATAATCTTACATCTTGTGTAGAGCAAGATTATTCACTCAGCTCAAGGCTATGTGTCTTTATTTCCAGCTTGCCTTATTGCTTGCATGTTACAGCAGATGTACAGTGACAGAAGATAAGCTCCAGTTACACCAAATGTCCATCAACCTGATGGGCACTTCCAGAGTAAAACAAATCATATTCTTTCCCACGTTAGTGTCTAGTGCAACCATTTTACATTTCTCAGTATGGTCTCACATTAGATTTGTATGTTGAAACCCATATTAGGAAAAGCAGTATAACAAACTAGACTGTGGTAAAACCTCAAGTACAAGATCATACCCCTGTTTTTTTTTTGGTGGATGGGGGGTACATTTTTCCTTAGCACTGTTACACTAATGGCAATAATAGCATCTATTTAATGAGTATATTGTAGAGTACTTAGTGATCACTGGTGCAGTTTTTTGCCTATGAAAACCAAATTGTGATATTTTTAATAATTTATGTTTTATTTTGTAATGCTGCTGATGAGCTGTTAGATGAAAGCATAGAGACAGAAGGAATGAGTGAGTTGATCAAATCTCGGTTCCTGCTTTAGCAAAACATTTAAATATTCAGGCTTAGGTAAAAGTGCAGTACATCAGGACTGGTTCTGGTTAACTACTGCAATAAAGCCGGTCTGGTTCTCTGTGGCACAGTGATACTTCCAATAGTCTCAATCACCATGGCATGTTATTAAGGAGACAACATAGTGCCAACCTATACTAAACATTATTCAACTAGAGTGCTTCCTTATCAGATAAACGGATAGAGCGAAAATTATATCCATGGAAACATATGTTATCTGAATGCTACATGTACAATAATTGCTACAAATTACTACACTATTTCTGCAAAGTTTAAAGAGATCCCTACATGGTATGCCTGTATTTATACAGTAAGTGGCTTACAAACAAGGAAGTAAATAAAAGCACAGTTTTTGGCAGGGAGTTGAGGAGATCATGTAAACAGGCAAAGTTTTCAAGAACACAGAGACATATTAATGAGGATTAATAGTCATCATATGAAATTTCAATGCAGAATCTCCTCGGTTTTAATTTCACTATGTAAACAATAATTTGAGATGTTTATTCAGATATTCATATAATTCTCAGTGGTGAAAGGACACCATTGTCTTTAAACTCTTTAAGCCTCTAAAACAGTGATCCCCAAACAGTCACAGACGAGCAACGTGTTGCTCACCAAACCCTTGTATTTTCCACTAGATCCATGCTGGGTCATATATATCAGAAGTGGCACGGCAATGTGTATCAGAGAACAAACAAGGCTAATAGAGGTTTCACATCTGGAAAGTTACCTGGACAGAGAGACCTGTGAGAATGTTCAATAGACCCAATTCTCAGCCAGTGTAAATGTAAATCCCTATAGTATAGGAAACAATGTGATAGACATGGACAAAACAGACAAACACACCCAAACATCCTGTTTGAAGCTAGACAGACTTGCCGGACAGAGACTTAAATATCCTCAATTCATTCAGAATGAAATGAATAAGGCTGGCAGATGTGGGAGAATCCACTCTTATGTAATAACTACAAACATCTCACAGGGAAGACTATGATCCTGCTCAGGAGAATCAAGTATGTTACAGCCTGAGGCCATAGAACAGGTAGAAACACCAGTATGTAACACTGAGGAGGCAGATTCCAATACTGCTGGTGGTTCAAGAGTGCACTGATTTAGAGAGGAAAAATTAGGGGATTAGAAAATTGAAGGAAAAAACAGACCCAAATAATTCTGCCTCCTGGACAGAGCAGAAACCTGACCTTTAAGCCACAATTATGCTTTGTTTTGCTGGTTGTATAAGCAAACTACTCCTATACTGGGCTAGTCCTTTTTGTAACTTGAACAAAGGCCATCTATATTGTCTAACAGACACTTTTGGTCTGAAGAATAGACTTTAGGCATGCGACCAACCTCATTTAAGAGAAGACCTAAAACTTCCCAGTGGCCTGATGTCTATGTGTACCCATCTATCCTGACATTAAGCTTATCAGTAGTAAGTGTCAATGCATAACCCTGGGTAGAAGCTTTTAGGAGGCACTGAGGAGCCTCCCAAGAAAGAGTAAGCCAAGCATAGAGAACTGTATTCCGTGTTCTTCTTTAACTCTGTCATATTTAGAACTTGTAGTCCTGTAATATATATATATATTTCAAAGTAACTGGCACTCACAGGTTTTTCATAAAAAAGAGGAAAAAAAAAAGTACTATATGTTGAATCAAAATATATATTCATTAAGCCGACGTTTCGGTTCCACACAGGAAACTTTCTCAAGGATATATATATATATATATATATATATATATATATATATATATATATATATATATATATATATATATATATATATATACATACACACACACACACATATACAAAATATATATATATATATATATATATACATATATATATATACATATATACATATATATATATATACACACACACATATATATACACACACACATATATACACACACACATATATATATACACACACATATATATACACACACATATATATACACACACATATCTATATCCATATCTATATCCATATCTATATCCATATCTATATCCATATCTATATCCATATCTATATCCATACACACACATACACACATGTACATACCTTAATATTCAAAAATATATACACATGTACTACCTATAGATGCACACATATATGTGGCTTGGCAGACTCAGTTGTATTATGGAGCTTAACCATTAATTGAGAAGGCATTAGAATCCCAATGCAGGGTGTGGGCCATGGTGTTAGCATGTATTAAACTGTGTGATTATTACATATGCCTCAGTCAGGGCCCTATGATACTGGTTCTGGCAGAGCACCATGCCCAACCCCGAGCCCCAGCAATGGATAGTAATTATACTGCACATTTGACTGGAATAAGCAATTATTACCTGGCCCTCCATTCATGCAGGAAGTGATCTGTAATACAAGGCTGCTGAATCTGGGAAAATTTACATTCAACGGCCCCAAATGTACTACATACCTGTGGTTATTGTTAACCTAGCGATCCTTGTGACAGACGGGCTTCAGAAAACTCCTGTTGTGTTTATCAAGACCATATTTAAACTTACCTACCACAGGGATAAAACAGGGATAAAACATTGGCAAGTACAGTAATAAATGACAATAAATTGATTAAGCCATACCTTATCCTAGGAGCAAAGCAATGGCATAATAAGACATTCACATGTAAGTATCCATGTCAGTACTCATTGGTATTGAACCCCAATGTACCCCAGATATAATCACACCACCATGTAATACATAGTTTAGGTTAGCTGCTGCTTAGAGCCCAGTGATCTAAATCCATTAGGGCTACTAATTCCAGGTGAGCAATAAGAACATATACTGCAGAGCAAACTAGGAGCACACAGATACAATTCCAGCAACATGTAATGCATAGTTTATATTAGCTGCTGCTTAGGGCAATCCTATATCAGGCCCTAGCAGCTCACCAGGTCTGTGCTCTACATCCATTAGGACTATTTGTTCCAGGTGAGCAATAGCCAGAACATATACTGCAGAACAAAATAGGAGCACGCAGATATAATCACAGCAACATGGAATACATAGTTTAGATAGCTGCCGTTTAGAGTAAGCATGTATCAGGACCTAGCAGCCAGCTAGACCTGTGCTCTACAGCCATTAGGGCTACTTGTTCAGGTGAGAAATAGCCAGAACATATACTGCAGAACAAGATAGGAGCACACAGATCCACTCACAGCAACATGGAATACAAATTTTAGATTAGCTGCTGCTTAGAGCAAGCATATCAGGGCCTAGCAGCCACCCAGACCAGAGATCCATATTCAATAAGGCTACAGATGCCATGTATGGAAATGGCCTGAACTCAGCACCCTGCATGTCAGTATACACTACATGTCAGTATAAATGCATGCTAGCCCATTTATCTATTTGTATTAGGGCTACTGGTTTCAGGTGGGCAAACAACCAGAAGCAAGCACAGTACAGGTAAGTATATGATTACATTGCATGCAAGCAATTAGTTAGACTTTAGTACACTGCACAACAGCATATGGACACGCTCCTTACCTGCTGCTTATTATGCAAGACTGGAAGCAGACCCTTTAATGCCCCATATTTCAGGACACTACATCAGGGATCCCCAACCTTTAGAACCCGTCTACATCCATTACGAGGTTCATTGTTAACAGGAAGACAGGCCTCACAAGTTTACTGACAACAGCAGTACTTACCTGAGGCTTCTGAAGCAGCGTTCTAGTCTTCTGAATTTAGAGAGTGGGCAGGGCCATCTCCACTTGCTATAACTGGCAGTTGCTCAGGAATCACTTGATTATACTCAGCTGGTGGAATCATCTGATTTTTCTGCATAAGCAGGTAACCAAAAGCAACTGCTGAGGTTATACAGGGGCAAATTGGATAATTAGTCTTGGTGCCTCCTGCAAGGGCCCAAGTTTGCTGTTATTTTGGCTGAAGCCTATAGAGCAACTTTTGTTTTTGTTTTACCTCCACCCTAGGAAAGTCTGTTGAGGGAGGCAGCTGGCCATAAACCTGCCCCCATTAAAACATAAAACAAAAGTAACAGGAGGCAGTAAGGTTCAGGCCCCTAACTGAGTATGCCTAAACTAACTGCCGCCTCCCTCACCCATCCGTTAAAAATGGGGTGCAGGGGCCACATACACGCCGTGAAACAAAATCAAAAGAGAAGGGAAAAAAAGACGGCGGTAAGTGGGTGTGGTTGACCTTTTAAAGGTTTGGGGGAGGGTCCTTCTAATGGGAGCAGGGAGGAGGGGCTATCCCGATGAGAACTGACATGGAGATCGTCTAGGGAAAAAAACCAGGTGTACTGCCGGAAGAGCCTCATTGAGACTGCCAGACCAAATTGGGGCTACCAAATAGTCAATCAAAGCACTTATTTATAACCCCCAAGAAATTGTTCATGCTTGTGTTGCTTCCCAACTCTTTTTACAATTGATTTTGACTCATGGGTATAAAAGGTTGGGGACCCCGCTCTAAAAGAATAGAGCAAGATAAGTGATGCCCCTATTATAAAATCAGCATTGCCAAGTAATACAACTCCCCACATTCACCATGTGTGAAGCTTACCTCTTAATTAATCATATACAGAAGACAATGTTTTTCTTAAATATAGAAAGGGGTAATAATAGTACCTATTTATATACATATATATTTTTTTGGCATTGGCATAAACCACATTTAATATTATTTTTGCCTTCACAATGTGAATAACATCAATAAAGGTGGCCTGCACCCTAATATAGATGGTTCTTAAATCACTTTAGTCCATAAATTTCACCAAATGGATAAAAATACCCAGAAATACATATCTTTTGGTACTCTGTGTGGGTATTTATATAATCAGATTCTGATAATTTGATGATATTATGCAAAAAAAAGTCATGCAAAAAATATAAAACACCACATTAGGGCCACAGCCTGGCAATGAGGGCATGGTCTCATATTATGGTGAGAACGGGAGATACCAGAGGAAGTAGTACAAGCAGAAAGCAAGCGCAAACCTATAACCTACCCATTAATATGCTCACAGCCTGCAGCAGCACATTTTAGAACCAATTAATGAAGGAAGGGGAGATTCACATTTAAGTTAACTTTTAGTATGTTATAGAATGGCCAATTCAAAGCAACTTCAGTTGGTGTTCATTTTTTTAATACAGTAGTTTTTAAATTATTTGCCTCTTTCCAGTTTTCAAACAGGAGTCAGTGACCCCATCTAAAAGCAAATGCTCCACAGGCTCCACATTTATTCTTATTGCTACTTTTTATTTTTCATCTTTCTATTCAGGCCCTCTTATATTTCAGTCTCTTATTCAACTGATGCATGGTTGCTAGGGTAATTTGGACCCTAGCAACCAGATTGTTGTAATTGCAAACTGCTGCTGAATAAAAAGGCAAATAACTCAAAAAACACACATAATAAAAAATGAAAACCAATTGCAAATTGTCTGAGAATTAAACTCTTTACAGTATAGTAGTTAATGCAAATGTGAACAACTCCTTTAAATAAATCATCATTATTTTGGGTCTGGATTTAATCTAAGGTCAAAAAGAGGAGGTCAAAGCTCATGCTACAGGACTGATTGAGAATGAAGGATGAATGCAGTAATTCAGTAAGTAAACTTTAAGCACAGAGCACTGGAATCCCCCCATATTGAGACTCCCAAATAAAATTAACAAAAGATAATCAAAATAATTATATAAAGGATTATTATCTAAAGTTTGTTGTTTTTTCTTGTGATATCCTAGTCCATTGACATGTTCCTCCCCTACTGCTATTCTTTTATACTTTATTTGTAGCCAAAAAGTACAGTTAAAAAAAAAAAAAAAGATGGATTAACTTCACGAGGTTCAAGCATATCTTTGGCTGTTTTCACAAAATTTGGTTATAATGTGTTCTGGATCGAATTATTCAATATCTTCTACATACATTTGTCATCCTTTAAACACCATCTTTTACTGACAGGAATGATTACTTCCCCCATATCCCAGGCCTGTGGGACTTTACTAAACAGAAGGGGCTTGGAGGTTTTGAAGAAGCAAATCATTCTCTGCCCATCTTCTCTTCTTTTCTAGGCAGATGATTGACACGATGTGGCAGGAATTACTGCTGCCAAATACTGTAAATCATTTCTATTCAGCAGTGAAAAGCAGAACGAAGTGCATTATAATGCTGAATGAAAATACAACACAAAACCAGGTCTAGCATAATTGCCTTACACTCTTTGATGTTTTGTGTATAGATTATTAAAAAATAAACGGATTCATGCATTACACATTGACTTTACAGTTGGCAGTTGCCCCAAATTTCAAACCTTGAATACCTCTTAATACCCAGCCACATTTTTTTTCTCATGAACTTAACCTACGGTTAATTCCTGTAAATTCCTCATAAAGGAAAGGAGCAGCGCAGTTAACTGAACAGGGTTTTCCCAAAGGTTTTTAGCTTTTGTGTTAAAGGTTAGGGGTTTTAGACAGCTGAGTCTCTGTATCGTCGGTTACTGATAACAGAAATGTAATAGAAAAGAGAACAAAAAAAGATGCAGAACCTAATAAGAGATGTCCCTGGTCATTATTTAAATATAGATGTAGAGTGTGGCATTGCAAAATATATCACACAGTGCTCTTACATGAACATACTTTAGACATTTTCATATAATGCAAATCAAAATATAACATGGGTTATGCTGATAAACACATTTCATTTGTACTTTCCCAGTGCAATTTTTGTCTTCTAGATATAACTGATTTTTTTAAAATCAACTCTCTGCTGTAGAAGTACTTACATTATCCAATAAAAAAGAAATAAATATCTATCTGCTGATGGCTATACCTAGGAAGAAAAGAAATAGATTTCAACCATGGGACATAATCAGCAGTAGATCTTACCATTAAGCTAATAGCTACAATGTTAAGTTATTGGCTTCCTAGAACTATAGCTACACAGGTTATCAGGGATGCTGGAGCACTACAAGGTTTGTTTTTCTATATCTGAATAAGCATGAAAGGCATGCAACCTTGGTTTAATCTAATTGGCTTGTTGTCCATGCCTACGGTTTCATCACCATGCAAAGATTAAAAGGCACAAATTAAAATGTATGTATGTAGGCATTGCCAATGGGCATAACTGCAAAGTCTTACAAACCCAAATGCTAGGCCCCTACTATGTATGTCTTCTAACTTATGATGTTCTCAGTAGTATCATAGTTTCCAGATTCAGCAACTTCTATGAAGTGATAGCATGGATTTGCAGTCAAACTCCACATTAACTGCAACAAACTCAAATAAAAATAAAAACGTGAGAAAAACACCATAGAAAAAAAGGCATTTTGCATAAAAAAAGATGAAAATAAAACAACCATTGACTTTAATACATTTCATGAATTTTCGGCACTCATACATTTTTCCACAGTTTTGCCCATCACTGCTCTAATGTCAGGAAGCCATGACGTTTAACATGGCTCTATATAAATACGAAACCTGCTTTCCCCTCGCTCCACCACATATCACTGCTTGATTATTAATGTTCAGCTGCTTTAGCAGCACTAAACTAATAACATTTCTAAAAATACCTTTTGTGATATGCAGAAAGGTCAGTTTAGAATTCAATCTGACTGAATTTGCAAACCTATTAGCATTCCTCACGTGTTAAGAACATAAATTAAAAAAGAAAGGTGCGTGTGCTGAGTGATAAAATTGTTATTTATATGGAGCACACACAGTGAATTACACAGATGTGAAATTTAGAATAAAAATAACTCTTTTAAACTATCTTTCTAAACTGCAACTTTTTGTTCAACATGGATCTCAATTGAGATAGATATAGTGAATAAAGTACCCCCACTTGTAAAATATAAGGATATTATAAGTTACTGAGGAGTTTTATGACCATATAAAGACACGAGGCTGAAGGCCGAGTGTTTTTATACAGGTCATGGAACTCCTCAGTAACTTATAATATCCTCATATTTTGCAACTGGGGGTACTTTATTTATTATAATACACAAGTTTCAGTGAGTCATGTGACTGAAATGACATCAGAACTCACCGTTTATAAGGATATAATTTACAGGATATTCATGGCTTTTGTGTATTATATATATATATATATATATATATATATATATATATATATATATATATATATATATATATATATAGGCCCTAATGTGGGTCGAAACGTTGGATGCACAAGTTTGAAAAATAAAGATATTTTTGGTTCACTAACCAAAATATATATATACAGTGCTTTTATACATGTCATGAAACTTCAAGGTTACTTCTAAAATCCTCATGTTTTTCAACAAGGGGTACTTTATTTATTATAATTAACAAGTTTTAGTGAATCATGTTATGTTGTTTAGTAATATCAAACTCAAATATATAAGTATTTTTTCAATAGGTTCTTATTTTTTTCTCTCCTTTTTTATATTAGAGTATGAACACAGGTGAGATGATTGCCAGGTTTGTAGATGTGCTCTTCAAAGTCCTTTGTTATGAAAAAAAAGGAGCAAAATAACCTATTGAAAAAATGCTTTTCTAGTTGGGTAAAATAAAGAAAATACCTAAAAGGTGAACCACCCCTTTAAGTATTATCCAGAAAACAATACACCTAAAATATACGGCTATGAAGATATTAGAAGTGACATTATTTCTATGGCCTGCATAACAAGCAACATGGCAGTTGTATATGTTCATGGATCTTATATTTTATAATACAATATTTTCTATATAAGAATAATATAATAATATCCCTATATTGTGCAGTAAGGGATAAAAAAACTACAGTGTGACATATAGCATACAATTATCAACCTTTGCTTAAAACTTTTGCCTAGACATCAAGACAAAATCACACATTTATGAATTGCAGAGATTTTACACTATGTATGTATGTGCTGTATATATCAACAAGACAGTATTATGGTTTGCATAATGAGAAAATGGAAATGGAGATAAGAAGCCATGCTGTATATTTTAAAAAGGAATGAATTTTAATTAAAATACTTTCTTTACATCCTTAGGTAAGTGAATGCCTCGTTTGATCCTTTATTTGGTGTATATATAAATTCAGGTTTCACAATTACTGTGCTTTGTCATATTCTTGCATTGAATAGTCATATAAAGTACAATACCATAGCTTTCTGTATTGTATTTTTTCAGTGCTAAAAGACTAATAGGCCATAGAATCCTTATTACAAGGTCTTTTTTTTTTAAAATGTATCACAATCATACACACCCTACAGCATTTTCTTTATTTTTTTTTTACCTTAAAATTTAAACACATAGAATTATCAGCATTTGAAGGGTAATTTATCAAAGGTCGAGTTTGTGAGGTTTTTTTTCTACCTTGATTCAACTCACAACTCAAATGTTTGCTTATTTATGAAAAAAACTCAAATGCAAAAAACTCGAATGAATGCAATCGGTTGGAGGGTAGCTCGAGTATTCGAATTAATCGAGTTATTGTTGAAAGAAAACTCAAATTGTGTTGCTTGAATTGATCACATTTTCGAGCGCAAACCACTGAAAAAAACCCCCAGAAAATCATGAAGGCTAAAACATCTTCAAATGGTTCAAGGGGCCTCTGCAGTTGACTTCTACATAACCTCAACAGGTTTTATTTAACGAGTATTTTTGTATTCAAGCTTTTTGCAGCTGCTGGACATAATAAATCACAAAAAATTTGATTTGTTTTTTATCCCGAAAAATTGGAGTTTTTACTGAAACTACTCACAAAAAATATCTTAAATATCTTGGAATTAAATTTTTTTTAATATACATTGCAATCCAATTGTAGCAGTGCATGGAATGTGATACCTGTACTTACTGCCTGGTCAAGACAGGTGCTATATAAAATTCTCCCTTGGATCAGATCATTATTTGTATCTAGTAATCTCCAAATGGGTACTTGGTGCTAGAAGGAGCAAGGCATTTGTGCAATATGTGTGTGTGGAGAGAGAGAGAACTGCTGCATCCAATTACTTTTTCTGTAAGCTAAATAAAAGCAGAGAAATGGAGAAACTCTTCATATCCTTCTCCTTGCCTCAGTTCACCTTCCTCTATAAAGCATTTTGTCTCAGGCTCACTAGCATTATAATGGCATATAGCTCTGAGAGGAAGAAGAGCCTACTAAAATCTGAGACCATAAGGTAAATGACTAGCTTTTTTACTATATAGTTTGAAGTCATTATTTCATGAGAGAAATATGGGTATAATTAGCAGGATTTATCATCTGAAACATAACTACATGCACTGTAATTCAATGGGCTTTTTTGTTCTCAAATTGTAGTACAGTTAGGCCAATGCTGTGAGATATGCATAGAGTGTTTATTTGAATACTTATGCATTCATTCAACATACTACACTGTGAATCGATTGCATAGGATAACCGGGAATCACAAATAGTATATTACCAAATTACAGAGATCCATATTCAAAGCCTCAACATGCGAGATGTAATAATCTTTGACAGAAACATGCATAATTTCATTAGGAGAACTGTGATTAACATACTTAGTCAATAAGTTTGTTCATTGTTCTGTGCCAAGGAGAAAGGACATACAGTCCTACAGTCATGTAGCTCACTTCAGGGTCATTTTGTATATACGGTAACTGCATTATACTGGATATTTCTATGGGGGAACAGCTAAACTGCTGCAGAAAATGTCTCCCATTGCACAAGTTAAATAAGATGCATAATAACATTTGTTCTAAATAAAATGGTTGCTATGAACGCTGTTCTGTCCAGCTCTTTGTAGGAGACATTCTTTAAAAGTTGGTAGTTGTGTTCATTATTTTTCAACCTCTTTTATTAATGCTCTAAAGGGGCAAATTATGCTATGTTTGGCAGTACACTATTGCACAAGAGCTAGAGGGAGGCACGTAGGGCTCCCCACTCCAGTCTCCATGATGCAGCAGAAGATTCATGCCACAATGGGGTCCTGTTCTTATCACTTTTTCTAAGGCAGAAGTTAAAGACAGGGTTGGCGTGCACCTCCTGTTCCGGAGATGTGCACCTTATGCAGTTTTTTTTATTGGTGTAAGGTGCACAGTGCAGCCATCCACCCAAGAACAAATGCTGCCTGAAGGAGCACTAAGGGGAAATGTCAAAAGCTCTTAATTGTGCATGGAATGTTTACCACCTATATAAATGTATAGTCAACAACATTACTCACCCCCCAAAACCCAAAAATATCAGGAGTAAGGCTCCCTACTTGTCAAATGGTAATTATCTGAAGTGATAATCAACGTTGTGGTAGTATTCAGCATGCACCAGCTCCACCACCTTCATTACCCTTCGGGCCATTTGCAAGCTTTCATTTTTATACTCTTTCCTGTCCTACCTCAATTGGTATTAATTATTTGTGGCGCAGGAGCAGGTATATCAGCAAGGAGGGCATGATGAGTCACATCAAGTACAGGTTGGATACAGGAGGGTTAGGGTTGTCACAGGTCAAATATTTGTTGACCTAGCTACAGCTATATCATTAAGTGGAATCAAAAGTAGAATAAAAATAGTATGGTGCATTTCCACTCGATTCACAAAAAAATTCAGCCTTCTAATTTTGATGATCTCACTTTTAAAGGAACAGTTCAGTGTAAAAATAAAATCTGGATAAACAGGCTGTGCAAAATAAAAAAATGTTTCTAATATAGTTAGTTAGGCAAAAATGTAATGTATAAAGGCTGGAGTGACTGGATATCTAATATAATAGACAGAACTCTACTTCCTGCTTTTCAGCTCTATAACTCTGAGTTAGTCAGCAACTTGAAGGGGGGCCACATGGTACATTTCTGTTCAGTGAGTTTGAAATTGATCCTCAGCAGGGCCAGGACTAGGGGTAGGCAGACGAGGCACGTGCCTAGGGCACAAAGGCAAAGGGGCACCAGGCACGTACCTCTTCTGATGCCATCCCCTAGTTTGGACCCTTGTTTCCTTAACCTATGGCTGCAGCAGTTCATCCTGAATGGAGAGTGTGCACACACTTCCGTTCTTCGGCACATGTGCACTCGGCTCTTCTGCACAGGCGCACTCACATTTCCTCTGTGCAAACGGTGGGGGGGGCAACGTAGTCGGCTGGGTTGCCTAGGGCACCCAGCCTACTTGGCCCGGCACTGATCCTCAGCATTCAGCTCAGATTCAAAAGCAACAGATATGACCCATGTGCCCCCCCCTCAAGTCTCTGATTGGTTACTGCCTGGTAACCAGGGTAACCAGTCAGTGTAAACCAAGAGAGCTGAAAAGCAGGAAGTAGTGTTCTGGCTATTATGTTATCATGTATCATGTACATCCAGTCACTCCAAACTTTATACGTTACACTTTTGCCTAACTAACTATATTACAAACATTATTTATTTTGCACAGCTTAAATATTTATCCAGTTTTTATTTTTACACTGAACTTTTCCTTTAAGGTGTGATATGTTGACAAGTGTACATTTTGTTCATCTTCACTTTTTGAAGAATGCAGCATGTGGGTGCTAGAAAAGCATTATGTGTGTAGGTTGCAGATTTTTCTTAATTCTGCTTATAAATTATTCATGAGATAAAAGCAACTTTTTTTTGTAGGAATCTGAAATATATATGAAAATATAGACACACTGGTGGGAGGCGGCTTTTCACATGTTATAAAAGGGAAAACAGATCTAGACACAGATGGTACAGGTTAATTTTGTGAGCATGCAAATAGAATTCACAGTTCATTTTACAGATGGCTAGTTCTAAATAAGAACTGAATATGTGACTTTTTTAACTTCTTTTGCTTGGCTTAGCACAAAACAGTGTTTATGAGAAATGTGATTTAAACATCATACCACTTCATAAGACCCATTAAATGAGTAGATGCTCTTATTAACCCCTGTCACATTAACAATGCTAATTGTGCAGTGAGTGTTAAAATATGAGAACAAATGATTAAAAAGTCAAAGTATTCTAGTCTTTTTATATTCAAAACCTGCTTCAACCATTCTACGCTGCAACATGTTTTATTCAAAGCTAGATTAAAAACTTCAGTGCAAAGTTGCCAGAATTAGAATATTTTTGTAAATGAGAGAAAATATCCTTATCTCTTTCAGCACAGAAGAGGGCTACAGAACATTGCACCGAGAGAATTTATATTAAAGAGACCAATGACCTCTATACAGTGGAGATTATTTATTTAGCAGCTGTAGAAGGCTGAACACCCACAAAGATACCACTTGGGGCAATTTTGAGTGATGTCAGCATCACCAACTGGGGAAGCTTCTTACTCTCTGGTTTATTAATGGAGTATGGTTTTGAGAAGGTCCACAGTCTGTAATACTCATCTTGACTTTAAGTGCATGAGCCATGTCTTTGCTCTAGGTGTAGTCTTTAACCTAATTATTAATTACCATTATGGTACAAATTTCCATTCCTGACTATCAAAGCAAAATACAGATTTGCTGCTTTGGGTAAATGTACTGGAGCAAATCTGCACCCATGTCAGTAAAAAAGTCTGTTTAGTTTGCCACATCATGTGCAACTTAGTTATACAACCCAGTGATATAGTGAAGATGATCCCATACATGTGTCAACATGGTCACAAACCAACCATATTTTCCCTGGTCAGCACTGGTGTAACTATAGAGGAAGTAGACTGTGGGAAAGGGGCAGAGGGAAAAGGGGGACCTAGACCACCCTTTTGAGGAAGTGGCTTCTGCCCACAATACGCGTCAAGCGTTAGTTTGTTGTGCGCTCCATTCATTCATTTTTAAGACTTTCTAAATACAGTGATGGTTTTAACACCACTGGTGCTCTGTGATTGAGGATTTTCTTGCAGGACCTAGACCACAGGTCTGCTTCCTCTATGTTCCCCCCTTCCCCAGCCACTCTCTTACCTTTTCCAACACAAGCAGCAGAGAGCAGGGGATACAACTAGGTGGGTGGTTGGAGGGAGGGAGTGCAGGGCCAGAACTGCAGCACCAAGGCCCCTCCATATAAATGATTTAACTACAAGTGAGTTTATGAGAGTACAAAAAAAGATACCAACTGTATATTGTATGAACTACAAAACCCTGTAGATATTCCAACCTCACTGAAATTATATGTGATTTACTAAACCAAGACATTGAAAAGTGAATATGAGTTATTCACTCTGCATAGCAACATGTATGAATTATGGAAGATTATTATAAACCCAAATCAAATGTAACCATTTGTTACAGTCTCTGCTCAAAATAAAATTGCTGCCTATGAACATTGTATAACCGTGTTCTATCAAAGGTTTATTTGTAAAGTAAAAATTATTTAATTTTAGTATATTTTAGTTTCCACCGAATAACAACTTATCTATGGCTTGCAATATCTTTTTAACGAAAAATGCCATAAAACTAACTTTGTTTTTAAGTAAGCTATACTTTGAGGATTAAGTGCTTCTTAAGCTGTTTCTAAGCTCAAATTTACAGATGTCCTGAGCAGCTGCTTTTGGTAAACATTGTAAGAAGCTGTTTATATCTTAAAAATAGTTTGTTTTGTTGTGTAGGCACACACAAGCCATGCAGTGAAACTTCATCACAGATAACCAGTTTTCAATCTCACATTTTCCTGGCAACTGGCAAGTCCTGAACACACTATCAATAAATATTCCTAACATTTTGTGGATTAAATGGACACAACTGATTTTTGGTTTCAGCTAAAATAATTTCAATGCACAGATATACACATATAAGTAGAATGTGCTTACATTTTAAGGATTAAATGACCACAACTGCTGTATGAGGCTTTTTTCTAACTATGCATACAGACTGCAGTGTGATTTAAAACTATGGTGCATTTAAAAAGTTCTTTTAGAAGTCCCCAGATGGGACAATGGTCATACAATTCAGAAAAGGTAATCAGAAACAAAAGCCAGTAGAACAGTTTAGTTTATAAAGTCTGAAAGCAGTCATGGAACACATTAAACAAAGGGTGCTCACAATGCTAGTGTGTATTGAGCAACAGTTGCTAAGGATCACCATGAAATTTTAAGGGCCAGATGTCATGAGCGGGGGCAAATATGGATCAAAGCATATAATCTGCTACGGAGTGCTATGAACTATTTTTCAAGAGAAAAAAAAAAAAGAAATATGATTCATAGTGACTTGTGCAGTACACACCACAAAGAAATTAACACTAAGGCATAATATGGGTATTTTGTCAAAATTTAAGCAAGACTTTCTTTATTTTTGTAGTTAGCTATTACATATACTATGCTCTTTTCATCTTAACTGACACTGACTCAAATCTTACATAAATATTGAATGGCACTTAGCTGTGGGAAAAAGTGGTGTTTCGAGGGTAAAACAAAGAGAAAGCCAGAGGAGTTCTTTCAATATAAATATTACATATTACAAATATTAAATATTGAATGAGCACTATAGGTATGTGATTTATTATATGGAAAAGCAAGATCAACTGTAGTTTCTTTCCCTAAAATGATTTAATAATGTTATCAATATTTCTTTGCAATAATAGTACGACTGTAATTGCTCATACCTAAGCACAAACCTACACTGATTGTAAGCAATCTTTCTATTTGATGTTTCAATATATTTTAGCAGATTTTTGGTATGATACTCCAAATTACAGAAATATTCCTCTTAAGAAATATCATCTAGAAAAAAACCTTATGTCTAGGTCATTTCAGATAATGTATCCCATACCTGTAGTACTCATGCATTAGTCAATTATTAGGGATAGGCAGTGTCTTGTACTCCTGATGTTATAGATCTTTAAACCATAGAAGCCACACATGTCATGAGCCAAGCATTTGTAGAAACCTCACATGAGCTGAGTTTGGGGTTTTTGCCCCTAAAACACTGGATAGTTATCCATTTGTGCGCATAATAAATGGCATAAGTGCACTACTGAGCTACTGTGTTTCTGAAGACTCCTGCTCTTTTATTTTTTGGTGGTTCCAGAATTCCCTGAGGTCCATGCAGGTTCAAGGTCACGTTTCATCCACTTGTTAGAGAAAAAAGTTAGAGAAAAAAGTTCTGTAAAACTATGGGTGCAGCAAATTAATCATGAAAACCAACATACTGAAATAAGAGAAAAGGAACAACGGTGTAAACCTCTCAATATAAATACATAATAACTGTAAATTGGCTGATGTGCCAATACACTGTATATGAAAAGGTGTTTACACAATCTTATGAGTGCCTTTTGTGTGTACTAATGTATCTTTAACTGTATGTTTGTTCTTGTCATGGAAAATTTGCATTAAAGACACATGTAAATTTCCTTTTGCCTGGGCTTTATGCAATCTTTTTATCATTGTCTTACACATTTTTTTTAAAATAACATTCATCAATGTCATTTTTCAGCATCTTATTTATACAGCACATTTATTCTAACTACAATTCAAGTTTTCCATTTTTAAAAAGGCACATAAATGTGTTGCTAATTCTATGAAACTGGCTTATGTATATCTTATATATATATATATATCTCATTGGAAAATATATATTGTTTGCCATGTAATCAATACAAGCTGTATGTTCATCTAGAAGGAAAAAAGAACGATATACATGTATGCATAACCTTGCAGACAACAAAAAATATTGGTGAGCATACTTAAATCAATTAATCTAATTAGGATCTCTGTTACTGTATCTGCCCACTCTTGGCTTCTGTTAATGGCCCTGCACATGCAGGAGTGAAAATATAATGAGAAACTTGTAGCTCAGTCTTACTTATGAAATGGCAATGTCCAAATCAAGAAAATTATCAAGCGTATGATATTATCCTTTATTTATATACATAGTAACATTTTAAGTTAGAATTGCTTAGTTGCTGCCTCAGCACAACTTACAACTTTTCACAGATAGTAAATGCCCCATAGCCCCTTGGTCAGAAGTAGACCCAAGACTCAGGTGCTGTGAATTAGCAGTTCTAATCCACTGTGCCAAGCCGTATTTTCCATTTTTTTCCCAGTGTTGATTCCTTACATTTCAACACACTCCTCGAAACAAAATATATTTTGATCTATATTTCTTTGTTGTCATTAACTAACTGAGATTTTCATATCCATGTCAGGCAAATTCTAATTGATGACAAGAAAATACCAATATCAGAATACACCAATAATGCAATTTGCTTATTCAGTGGCCTAGAAGTGGAACAAAGATGTATAATTATGTTGGCAACATGTTACACAGCATGTATACACATTCACTTAGAAATTCACTAAAAATACAAAACACACTTTTGCATTCATGGGAACCTGCTGTATGATGTGAATGATTATATTGATCTCACTTTACTGGAATTATAAAATGAAAATTGTGCTTTGTGATTCCCTTGTCAAAGAGTCTAGACAATGCTATGTTTAATTCTATTATGTTGTTTCTGTTTACAAAGAAAACTGTTTTACATCATCTTAAACTGGCATGTTTACAGCAGTTTTATGAATATTTTATATATGGTTGACATGAGGAAATTATTCTATATAGATTTTTATAGGGGCAATGTACCCCTGTCATAAAATATAAGGATTTAAGTGGGCACAAAGGAATCTATGACCATATAAAGGCATGAAGCTGCATGCTGGCTTCTTTATACAACACAGAAATGGAGCGCTCAAACCTTGTGCACAATCCTTTTGGATCAGGTTCTCAGCAGTGATTAGCCCAACCTGCCACGGGTCAGGGGAATACTATGCATTATCCAGTAACTGCAGCACTCTGATAATTACGATGATTATTCAAAAAAGTGGCAACGTTGCCACTTTTTTGTCTACATGAGCTAATGAGCCAATAAAATTCTAACACTGAATAATCATAGTAATTATCAGAGTGCTGCAGTTACTGGATAATGCATAGGCTACTTTATACAAGACATGGACCTTTGATATCCTCATATTTTACATTAGGGGTTGCCTTATTTATAATACACACATTTTGGTAAGTCATATGGCACAAGTGATATCATTAAGTAGTGATTATAACTGAAGACATCCTTAAACATTATTTATAAGTATATGGATGATGCCAATTTCTACTCCATCTGCATTTGTCTGTTTTAGTTGTATCCCATGCTTTTGTGAATTCTCTTAATTTGGTATGCTGTTTAGCAAGTTTGACTGAAAACAGTTATACATTGGAAGTAAACTGAATTCTACTCTATGTTTTGGCTATTTTACTGCCTATTTTTAAAGAATTAGCTTCCATATAACCATTTTATCTTACATCAACTGTTATAACATAAGTAAATCCACCTGACCTGTAATATGCAGTTCAACCATACATACGAAAGTCAAGATAGAGAATTCAGCATTTTGCCTACATTAAAATTACGAATGTTGAGCATCTATACTTTCTTTCCAACTACATCTTATCCCATAAGCAGAGATTCTTTTTTTCTATTTTTAAACTGAAACCATCTGACCTTCATAAATATAAATAGAACATGTTATTCAGAAATAGAAAATGTTACTTTGAGGTCATACCCAGCATCTGCCTTTGGGCTAAGCCCCCATGATGAAAGGCCCATAATAAAGCTGAATAGAGTATGTTCCAACTGTTCCATTATATCTTTTATGTGAAGTAAAATAAAAGGTTAGGTGAAAATACAACAATATCAACCTGCCTGTCCTCCTGATAAGATGTCATGGAATAAAGTTATATTGTCTTCATATCTTCATCTTTGATATAAAACTTAATTTTCCCTTCTCCAGAGTTCTCATTTACAGTATTATAATTAACGGATCAGGCAAAATAGACCATTGTTTTTATAGATTAGAAATGTTACAGATATCCCCAAATAATGCACATTAGAGCATGCAATATGATCAGAATGCTTCTATAAAGTGATCAAACTTGTTTATATAAATTGCCACATGATATAAATTGAATCTGAAGAGCTGCATATCGCTGTACAAGGTCTTGATGAATAAATGAATGGATGAATAATTGCTCAGTCTTGACGGGAAAAATGCTTTCATGAAACAAACCAAGGAAGCCAAATGTCAAATGGGAATAGAATTCATTTCCAAAGGCATGTTTGACTGAGAATAATGTTTAATAGCACAATCCAACTTCATTGCTATTATATGGTACACTTCATTGCAATTATTTGATGTTATATTGCAAATTCTACGTATGCCCACAGTTTTACAAAATACACAGCCGAATTCCAATTATATTGCTTCTTTTTCACAAAAGAGTTTTTTTTTTAACTTTGCCAAATAGATTGGTCATAATTTTCAGTGTATTTTATACATACTACACTGGAAGAAAAATACTTTTCTTGGCTTATGATATTATTGATGAAGTGGTCAGCTGTGCAAAAAAACATTATTAAAAATAAATCCATATTCCATAATTAGCAATGACAGCATCTCTATATATTAATAATTTACTAGTCCTATAAATCCTTACAGCTAACACAAAATGTTGTTGAGAATCTAATGCCCATTCCATATTCTCTATAAAATCCATTCGAATAATGTCTGTAATTCAAATTTAAAATTCTGATATCCATATTAATTTATGTACTTTATGGTTCATTGATCTTTTCTACTTTTTCTGTTCATTATATTCTGTATTTAGTCTCCAAGAAATACAATTCATTCAAAAACAGATTCATAGGTAAATTGCTTCCGGTCTACTGGGGCAATATTCATCTTCCAATACACACTACTATCTACTCCTTTTTGAACAGTACAACAGCATATTTTATATAATTTCTAGCTCTGTATGGCACAGACGTTACTATAAAAATGGATGCTTATTCCATGAGCAACACAATTTCTTTTAAAAAAAATGCCATTTCAAAGATGCAAAAAATACAGAAAGCATTAACAAAGCTCCACCCAGTCCTACCACCAAAGCCAATACATAGAAACACTTCAATCGAAGATTATGACAACAAAGGCTATATACTGAGAATGTAAGCACTGTTTTAGTTTGCCTACAAGTAAACAAAAACTATACTACATATACGTGTATGTATATATATATATATATATATATATATATAGAACAGTCCTAGTCAGGTGCACTCTCTTCCAAAAAACATCCGCCTGGGTGCAGGTAAAAATATCACTATCAAACCCTCTCAACAAACCGCACTCCAAGGACTTGTGAGTTGTCAAAAATCAAAATGCCTTTATTTCAACGTTTCGGCTCTCACTCGTGAGCCACTTTCCTGAAGACGGCTCACGAGTGAGAGCCGAAACGTTGAAATAAAGGCATTTTGATTTTTGACAACTCACAAGTCCTTGGAGTGCGGTTTGTTGAGAGGGTTTGATATATATATATATATATATATATATATATATATATATATATATATATATATATATATATATATATATATATATATATATATATACACACAACATTCAAAATTTCTTAACCTCTGAGTCTCCCACTAATTCAATAACAACTATTAGGTATGGGATAATATGCCCCCCACTGTGATTAATAAGGTTATAAAAAATCACTGAGGAGTTCTATAGTCAACTAACAGCCCAAGGCTGTGGGCTTTAAACTAGGTCACCCAACTAAAATGGAAATATTAGCAGTGGTTAAATAAAATGGTGTCATTGAAATCCACCTTCAGCATCGCTATAATGCCTTGCATTAACATCCCTATGATCAATAACATACTTAAATAAAGAAAGTAGCACAATGTCTAGGGAAAAACATGGACCCAGGGCCACATCTTTTAAGAAAGAATAACATCAGGAAACAAAAATTCCTTAAATGTATTTACACATATTGATCACCTAAACTGCACCTTTGAGGATTAAGCACCATTTCTACAAAATATGTTATTTTTAATTGAGTAAGTGTTTTTTTAACTGGGTTTTTGGGAGCAGTTCATGTTTACATGTTATTTAACATCCCAGTACACATGAGGAGTTGTTTAGACAACAGAAGAAAGATGGAAGAACACAGCATAGATAATAGCAAACACACTGCATTCATACCCAGGATTAAATACAACATAAATAAAATGGAAAACTATGTAAATTCAGATATTTTTATTTGTATTACTGATTCTGAAGCAGAAAAAAATAAATAAGGGCATGCAGATTAATTAATGCACATTCTTTGTTTGATATATAATAATATAGAATAATATAGAGAAGGGTTTAATAGATGATTTAAATTATCCTTGCTTCAACAAAATAATAGCATTGTTACGTCACTGTTACGTCTTGTTTAAACCTCAATTCTCAAGTCAGTATTTAGTAAGTGTAAGGATGAAAGAGGCACTGTATGAAAACTGGGATTATCTTTCTCATACCTTTGGTCTGACCATAAATGGGAAGATCTGTTCATTTAAAAAAGTCCCCATACATGCAAATCTTTTATTCAGACATGGTCTGGCTGATCACATTGTTCAACAACCAGAAGACATGACAGTCAATCAAGACCCATCCATAGATGACAGAATCGACAGCCAGATGCTGTCTTTGCCTGATGAGACTTTTTAGTTCTTGTGATTCATATCTTACAAAGCTCTAGTCAAATATCATTATCTTATTCTTTATTTATATAGGGCTGATATATGCCACATCATTTTACAAAGACTATACATAATTTACATCATTCCATGCCCTAGTGCAGTTTTCAATTTAAAGTCCCTGTCATATAAAATTATGGTCCGTTTTAGAAGATGCTAGTCATCCTTCCTGTATGTGGGAGGAAATGGCAATGGGAGTACCTAGCGTTAAATGTGATAACATACCCCTTGCATTGCTAGCATAAAACCTTGGAACCTCAAACTGCTTAATTGGTCATGGAGGCCACACATTTGGTCACATCCAAAAATCTGTCAGTCAGGAATGACTGGATTGGGAATTTATGTCCGTCCATGTATGGCAAAAATTTTATAAAATGAAAACATTCAGTTCATTTTCCGCAAACTTCTGTTTATTTGAATATTTTATTGCAGATCATTTAGCTCACATACATCTGCTGTATATTAAAGAGCTAATTGACATATTCTATATATATACATATTTCACAGAAAATATTACTTCTCTTCATACTAGGCAGCAATACATTGATTTGAACTGAGCAGTACAATTTCTGATATATACTTTGCAAGCTTCTTTGAAGTTATTAGGTTATTGTTTCAGTCTTGCTTAACTGGTCACAGGATTTCCTTACACTTACATGAATCTTTTTTTAAATCCACATACAAGTTGCATGAAAAAGGAATAGACAATAGACCCAAGGGTAGTTGACAGCCAAAAGGTCAATCAGTAGGCAGCATTTACCCATCCACTTTTTAATAAGCAATATATAAGAGGTTGTAATAGATTACAAGAACTGATTCAAGGTATACACGTGACAATTATAGCAAGGCTGTCATTTGTATTATTTGAAGCAGTAATCTGGTATAGTTCATTCACTTCAACCAAGCATCTGAATTGTGTACCTACTTTTAAAAAAATAACTTAATATTATTACTATTATAATAATTATTATGATTGGTATTTATAAACTAGGAACAAGGACTCCAGCCTCACATATTTAAAGCGATACTGTCATGGAAAAACATGTTTTTTCCAAAACACATCAGTTAATAGTGTTGCTCCAGAAGAATTCTGCACTTCTCAAAAGAGCAAACAGATTTTTTTTATATTCAATTTTGAAATCTGACATGGGGCTAGACATTTTGTCAGTTTCCCAGCTGCCCCAGTCATGTAACTTGTGCCTGCACTTTAGGATGGAACTACTTTCTGGCAGGCTGTTATTTCTCCTACTTAATGTAACTGAATCTGTCTCAGTGGGACTTGGCTTTTACTGTTAAGTGCTGTTCTTAGATCTTCCAGGGAGCTGTTATATTGTGTTAGGGAGCTGTTATCTGGTTACCTTCCCATTGTTCTGTTGTTAGGCTGCTGAGGGGGGGGAAAGGGAGGGGATGATATCACTCCATCTTGCAGTACAGCAGTAAAGAGTGATTGAAGTTTATCAGAGCACAAGTCACATGACTGGGGGCAGCTGGGAAATTGACAATATGTCTAGCCCCATGTCAGATTTCAAAATTGAATATAACAAAATCTGTTTGCTCTTTTGAAAAATGGATTTCAGTGCAGAATTCTACAGGAGCAGCACTATTAACTGACGCGTTTTGAAAAAAACATGTTTTCCCATTAATGATATTTACACTAGTGGAATTTTCCTGCTACTTCAGCAACACACAACAATACCTGTAGTTTCAATTTATATCAATAGCTCTGTATGCTTAAAATGAACAAATGAGTTATCTCCCCAGTACACTTCAACAGCATTATGTTGAGTGGCTCTGACTAGGCAGGTTGTTTGGGGAGGGGCACTATTTTGTATGTAATAAATTTGTAAGTAATAATTGAGACCTGTCTTTTTATTTTTCTTTGTTTTAATGTCTTATTTGCACAGGTATTGTAGCGATACTTACTTATTTACAAGAAGTGGACCCTCAAAGTGATTCTTAAATTGTCCATTTATCTAGTTCTAAAACAAAAAGGCTTAAGGCTAAAAACATGACATTTCTAAAGCAGAATATACAAACTTCACCCATGGAATTTCCCTTTATGCTGTTATTGTAGATTATGTTCAGTAAAGAATTGAGTAATTCTTCTGCCTATTATTTTAACATACAAAAAACAAATAGTTAGTCCCATAAATCTTTGGACAGTTGAACTACAGACTTTCAGTTTTAATTCAGTGGGTTGAACAAAAAGATTGCATAAAAATGTGAGGAACTAAAGCCTTTTTTTAACACAATCACTTTATTCCAGTGGCTCAAACGTAATTAGACAAATTAAAAAATAAAAATAAAATGTTAATTTCTAATACTTGGTTGAAAACTTGGTCTTTAACTCATGGACATCACCAGATTCTGAGTTTCCTACTTTTTAATGTTCTGCCAGGCCTGTACTGCAGTGGCTTTGTTGCTCTTTGTTTGCAGCCCTTTCTGTCTCAAGTTTAGTCTTCATGTGAATGTGCATGTGAAATGCATGCTCAACTGGGTTCAGATCAGGTGACTGGCTTGGCCATTCATGAATATTCCACTTCTTTGCTTTAATTAACTCCTGGGTTGCTTTGGCTGTATATTTTGGGTCATTATGAAACCACCTCCCAATCAATTTGACTGCATTTAGATGGATTTGAGCAGACCGTATGTCTCTGAACACCCCAGAATTCATTCGGCTGCTTTTGCCTGTGTCACATCATGGATAAACACTGGTGTCCAAGTGCCACTGGCAGCCATGCACGCTCAAGCCATCACACTGCCTCCATGTTTTACAGATGATGTGGTATGCTTTGGATCATGAGCTGTTCCACTCCTTCTCCATACTTTTTTCTTGCCATCATTCTGGTAGAGGTTGATCTTGGTTTCATCTGTCCAAACAATGTTTTTCGAGAACTATGCTGGCTTTTTTAGATGTTTTTTTTTTTTTTTTTAGCAAAGTCCAATCTAGCCTTTCTATTATTGAGGCTTATGAGTGGTTTGCACCTTGCAGTGCACCATCTGTATTTACTTTCATGCAGTCTTCTCTTTATGGTAGACTTGGATATCGATAATCCTACCTCCTGGAGAGTGTTGTTCACTTGTTTGGATGTTGTCAAGGGGTTTTTCTTCTCCATGGAAATGATTCTGCAATCATCCACCACTGTTGCCTTCTGCAGATGTCCAGGTCTTTTTGCATTGCTAAGTTCACCAGTGATTTCATTCTTTCTCAGGATGTACCAAACTGTAGATTTTACCACTCCTAATATTGTAGCAATTTCTCAGATGATTTTTTTCTGTTTTTGCAGCTTAAGGATGGCTTGTTTCACTTGCATGGAGAGGTCATTTGAACGCATGCTGTCTGTTCAAAGCAAAATCATCCACATAAAAGCACCCTCCCCCCTCAAATCAACTTAAGGGCTTTTATCTGCTTCATTGATAATGACAAAATGAAGGAATTGCCCACACCTGCCCGTACCAGAGACCACCCCTTTAGACTAGAAGAAAATAAATTTAATTTAAAGCAATGTAGGTGGTTCTTCACAGTCAGGACAGTGAGGTTGTGGAATGCACTGCCGGTTGATGTTGTGATGGCTGATTCAGTTAATGCCTTTAAGAATGGCTTGGATAATTTTTTGGACAGACATAATATCAAAGGCTATTGTGATACTAAACTCTATAGTTAGTATAGATATGGGTATATATAATTTATGTGAAGGTATGGAGGGGTGTGTGTATGGATGCTGGGTTTTCATTTGGAGGGTTTGGACTTGATGGACTTTGTCTTTTTTCAGCCAATTCGACTTAACTATGTAGTCTTTGAGCCCATGGTCCAATTACTTTTGAGCCCCTGAAATAAAGTGATTGTGTTAGAAAAAGGCATCAGTTCCTCACATTTTTATGCAATCTTTTTGTTCAACCCACTGAATTAAAGCTGAAAGTCTGCAGTTCAACTGCATCTGAGTTGTTTTATTTAAAATTCGTTGTGGTAATGTACAGAACCAAAATTAGAAAAAAGTTGTGGGCCTAACTGTATATACAGGTACTTTATATTTAATTATAAGCATAAATGAATTATGCATTTTACCTTTGCTACCCGCATTAATTGCATATAGTGTGTGTGTCAGATTAAATACAATCTACAAAAAACTTTTTCAAAAACTCTTTTCTCTGCATATATATTCGCATGTTAAATAATGATCGTTATTAAAAAAAATAGGCACAATGTATTTCCACCTCAAGCCCTATTTATTAGGCTCATGCTGAACGCACCTTTATTACACTACATGTTATGCTTTTCTTCCTGCTTTTTTAGACTAATGTGCAGACTTTTTTTGTAATGTTTCTATGCTCTTGGCACTAAATAATCACTTGAATGAGAGAATAACCCAGTTAAATTACCCTCCAATAGTTTCAGTTTGTCCCTGTCATGAAATAGGTAATGGTTTCCTTGAACGGCTTGCAAAACTTTAATGGCAATAAAAAATAAAACATCAGTCGGAACAAATTCATAAAAAAAAAAACTTGTGCAAAGCATGTGAAATCAAGCTGATTCTTCCGAATATCACTTTTAGAACACATGAAGAGCTGTTGTTAAGTTCAACTGTTAAAGCCTTTGTCATAGCAGAAAAGCAGAATTTCATTGTATTTTTTTTGAAAGGTAAAGATGCCTTTTTAGTGTGTGCCACCACTTAAATGGACCTTTTTAAAATGATATCTTTGCGATAGTGGCAGAATGGCACGTTGCCTCTCTATTTCAATGAAATTCTAATTTGGGTTTGCCTAAGTTGCATGATCTGTGTATTTAATGAATCTTGTCTTCTAATAGATTTCATTGTGAACTGCTAGTGTTTGCTACTTTAACAGAATTTAATATGGTGAGAGAAAGGTGGAGTGAAAGAGAATGTTTGGTTTGGTCTGTGTGTATGCATACAATTTACTGCTCTCTCTGTTGAAGTGGAAAGAGAACATTTTGCAAGGTACTCATGCTCTTCATTTTTCTTTTTTGCCCAGCATGACCTGGCTCTTAGTTCTCTGTTGTTCCAGTGATGAGAAAAAAGGAAGAGATTATTCATGCATTGAATGTCTTCTATTTCAGATAATTGTGACACCCCCTTGTGAACCAATGTGTAAGCCATCAACAACAGCTACTGAAACAAACCTAATTAAGGCAAACCAACCATTGTCTGTAACAGTGATAATTAGTCCTCATAGAGTTAGACAGGCTCAGATTTTCTTTTCTTTTATGGAAAAATTAACATGTTTGACAGAAGTAATAAGAAGCATTGTATTGCTAATGATCCTGGGTATGGTTATCGAATCCATCTGTGACCAGAAAGCTACTGCTAAAGTAAATATATAGGTAAACAAAACAATCATCCCAAAACTGTTGGTTTTTGTTAGAATTAAAGCTGTATTATAAATTAGGTTCTTTTATTCTCCAGCTGTTTCCTAAGGGTATAGGTTAGTCCACATAATAAATTATTGTTTCAATGGACAATAAGTAACAAAGATATTTGAGCACTGCAGGATCCCTTTAGTAAATGCTAACAAAAAGAAGCAATTACTGAGATCAAAATTAGACTAAATATTTTAATTCACTCAATATCTACCTTAATGAGGGATCTAAACACAAAAGTGTATACTTTAGAATGGTTTATGAAAAAGCTATTTATGTAACTCTGCAGCTGTATTAATCAACAAGGTTGAAATTCTATTCAACTATTAGTTTGAAGTTCAAAGGGAAAACACTAAGGCAGTAACCATAGCAACCATGTAACCCTTACACACAGTCAGCTGGGTAATGACCAAAATACAAATGTAACTACACAAAATGACTGCATTATAAATCAAATGCTAAATTACAGCACAGTAAAACTGATACCAATAATTATATTGATAAGCTATAAAAACTGTTATAAACAGCTCTAGTCTGTTTTGGATAACATTTCAAATCCAGAATTATATGTACAAGTGGAATTACTACAACTCTAAAGAGAACATATAGAAGTTAAATAAACTCCAAAGCTGTTTACTCTGCAAGATTCCTGTGCAACAAACCTGTTCTGTTTTTGGAAAACATAAAAAGATGCCTATGTCACTGCCAAATAGCTGGGATCTGAAAACTAAAATCAACATTGTAACGTGAGTTGGCAGAGAATGTGCTATAATTTGCCTATATGTGTCAGCAAGTTAAAAGTATAACTTACATGCACTTTCCCCATATTCAGTTGAGTCAAGATCCTTTGGAAATGTCAGATCTGTGATACCTGGTGTGTATAAGTAAACTTAAAATGTCAAAAACTCTATGTTTCTGTGAATAGTAAGAACCAGAAAAAGATCAACTTTATTCATTATATAAATGTCATATTTGTAGTTTAGTAATTATTTCCAGCCAGCAAATATTTGACAAGATATGTCTCTGAATATGTGTCAAGCTGAAAAATGTAAAACCAATTGCCTAATTGGCATAAGCAATGCCCAGAATGACAGGCCCAACATCAAACTGTAGAATCTAGATTCATAAATAATGACTCAGGACAAGGAAAAGTAAGTGGATAGTACTGTATCACAAAATAATACAACCACCATATCAGAATATAAGTAAACCTGCCAGCTAATTAAACGTAAAATACATGCCTGTGTAAAATACACTCTTGGTGTTTTACAGCTTTACACAATTATGGATATGGAACTTTAATCATACTGTCTGGTAGTAGTTCTGGTAGTTAAACTCCAACTGTGGAGCTTCAGTTTCACTCCGGTACATTAGCAATGCTAATAACTGCCTCTGACTTCTTGCATATATACTAACAATGCTGCGGTCCCAATAGTTTGTCTGCTGGGCAAGAATTGATTTAGTTTAATGACAAGGGGAGCTTTAGGTTGCTTACTTTTCTATTATTATTTCTACAAGTTATTGTTACACATGCCCACTGCAGAATGTCTCGGCTAACATCCCACAATAAATGGCAATTGTAATTTATAAAATGACATTACAGTAGACAAACACAATGCTGGCTTGATAAGTTTTAATTTAACAATTATGACAAAACACACCATTTAGTTACTAGACACACAAAGTAAAGTTTCATTTGCAAGAAAAACAGCCATAATGGTCTGTTTTATTTTTATATTCACAATTTTATTAAAGGATAAAAACAAGTTTCGGATTTTGTCATAAATTTGATTGTATTACAATTTACACATGCCAGTTTAAAAACCAATACTGTAATTAGGCAGGGTATTACGGCTGGTTCAAAATACTGATATGTTATATTAACAGTCTAAATTATGAACATATTCTCCAATATCTATTTCATTTTCATTGCTAACATATTTCATCCCTGCAAGGTGACACTTCAGGGGTATAAATGACATGCCAATATACAATAATACTAAAAGGTGAATTTGAGTACAAAAATTGACTTCATCCAAATTATTTGGCTGGCTGAGAAAGAAGAAGATTCAAAATAGATTAAGAAGTGCTGAAATTCATAATGAATACACTTAGGCAAGATAGCGGAGTAAAATTAATTTCATTGCAACACAATCTGTTCTGAAAGTCAGCTATCTTGAGCCATCTAAATAATTATATGGCATAGTTGATAACTGCCACTTTGACAATCCTGGCACTTGCATTTTAGTTACAAAAAAAGAAGAATTTTTACATACATATTATTTACGATAAACTCCCAGTATGGCAAGAGGTATGCTGTCAATATTTCATCCAGATTATTTAAAGCGCACAGGAGGCCTAAAAATAGATTGGGCTGTGATGCAATTGATCTGGTATTTCACTCCACTTTCACTGAATTCTTTAGAAATACTTTTATAACCATGAAGGTGAATTAATTTTTAATCTGTGCAATGACATTGATGGACATTACACTTTGAATAGAGCCCATTTCACCTGGATCATACAACATTACTATTATAATGAGTGTCCATGTGGTTCAGTGTTATTACTTGAAGAGCCCAAAGGAAATAGAGGCTGAAATTAAACAAGTATTATCAATATAATGGGGGTAATAATATGGGGCTTGTGTTTTAACATATTACAATATTTTTACTGAGTGGAATGTACAGTACTAATAATATTTATTAACTGACATTTTCACAGTGCTTTTCAGTTGGTTGCTTTTGTGTTTATTTTAGTTGATGTTTTAAATGCATAAAAGAGTATTATTAAATTGACAAATATAGAATTCACATAAATAGCAAATCACTAATCTTAGGTATGGTTAAATGCATTGGTGTTTTAGTCCAAATAGAAGAGGGGGATGGTGGTCAGCACAGCTTTTCCAAATGGTATGCGTCTAATTCCTAAATAGTTGCTCTGTGCTGCAACTGCTACAAATGATCCAAGTATAGGAAAAGGAAGAGGAACTCCAGCAGTATTACTGCAAACAACTTTTTATTCCAGGCAGTGGAAAACACAACGGGGCACATTTACTTAGTTTGAGTGAAGGAATAGAGGAAAAATAGTTCGACTACGACCTTCAACTTCGAATTGAACGATTCGAACTAAAGATCGTTCGACTATTCGATAGTCGAAGTACTGTCTCTTCAAAAAATTCTTCGACCCCCTAGTTCGCCTCCTAAAACCTACCGAGGCCAATATTAGCCTATGGGGAAGGTCCCCATAGGCTTCCTAACAATTTTCTGATCGGAATTATCCTTCGATCGATAGATTAAAATCCTTCGATTGTTCGATTGTAGGAATAGCAGTAAATCCTTCGAATATCGAAGTCGAAGGATTTTACTTCGACGGTTGAATATCGAGGGTTAACCCTCGATATTCGACCCTATGTAAATGTGCCCCAACATGTTTCGGGTTTGATTCACTTGATAAAGGGTATTGTACCCGAAACATGTTGTGTTTTCCACTGCCTGGAATAAAAAGTTGTTTGCAGTAATACTGCTGAAGTTCCTCTTCCTTCTCCTATACTTGGATCATTGGTGTTTTAGCACTTTGTTACAGCCGGTTTATGATATTTTCCATTTTTCTGTGAACTAGCCATTAAGCACTAACATAGGCAGCTGTTGTTTGCTTCTCTCCTGGGAATATTGTATTGTAGGCAGTGATGATCGAGAGGGAGCTTTTGATGGAATGCACCTGAATGTGCTATTTTTGCCTCCTGTTGTTGTAGAAATGACTGCTGAATACATGTTTTTTTTGTTATTTCACTTTTTCCATGATTTGTGACACAAATTCTTTTAGAAATGGCTTGTGCAGAATGGGTTAACTTCCACTATGTGTGAGTCAGGTCTTTAAGACATTCAGTCAGCCATGAAGCACTGCTTCATATACATTCATATATTATGCATTCTCCAAACTATCAAGATCTCATTGTGCACAATATATAACTATACAGTGAATTACAACAAAAACATATATTGCTGGTACATGTGAACTGATAAGGAGATGTTAAACTACTAGTCCCTATTCAAATACAATCACATTACATTTACTAGATATTCTGAGCAATAATATCCATTCATGTGCAAGACACGTTCTAGGAGGTAAAAGTATTATTGTTTCTTAAAGACCCCTTTAATAACATATACTGTATACATTGTAGATCATAATATCACCATCCATTACTCTACTACTTAAGCATTGTACATCCACTGCTATTAACAAATGGTGGCCATATGTAATGAAGAAATCATAGGAATGTTTTTTTTCCTTTAGCACCCAGTGGGGTATATTTACCAAAGACTGAAGTTAGCAATCGACACATCCGCGAGAGTGAAATTCCGTCACTCTCCATTCATTTCTATGGGATTGTTAAAAGAGTATTTATCAATGGGTGAAAGTTAAACTTTGTCGTTTGTTAAATTTGTCTTTTAAAATCCCTTAGAAATTAATGGAGAGTGACGGAATTTCACGCTAGTGGACTGTGGCAATCGTTAACTTCACTCTTTGATAAATATACCACATTGATTATGTAGATCCCAGCAACCAGAAGCTCATGTGTTTTTTTATAAAAAGAAACACAGTTGCCATATAATTTATTATAAAACTCTTTGTTGGAACTGTAAAAAGGTTAATGTGTAGTCTTATTTTATCCTTACTTAAGTGTTAATATGACCATGATCTCCCTTGAAGAAGTTTTACCATAAACCAAGACAGACAGAGCGGTTACTTAAATAGTTACAAGGTAACAACAGTTCATCCAGAGAGAAAAATACTTCTTATTTGCATTAAAAAAAATCATCATTTATTTATACAGGTATGGGATCCGTTATCCGGAAACCTGTTATCCAGAAAGTTCCGAATTACGGAAAGGCTGTCTCCCATAGACTCCATTATAATCAGACAATCCAAAATTTTAAAAATGATTTCCTTTTTCTCTGTAGTAAGAAAACAGTTGGTTGTACTTGATCCCAACTAAGATATAAGTAATCCTTATTGGAAGTAAAACCAGCTTATTGGCTTGATTTAATGTTTACATGATTTTCTAGTAGACTTAAGGTGTGAAGATCCAAACTACGGAAAGACCCGTTATCCGGAAAGCCCCAGGTCCCGATGATTCCGGATATAGGTCGAATACCTGTATAGCGCCGACAAGATACACAGTGCTTTTTACCTTAGTTATAACAAACAGGGAATAAATGGAGGCTAACAAACAGGGGTTACAGAGTATGATAGGATTAGAGGGTCCTACGAATTAGAGTTTACAAAGTAAAGGTTAGGGTACAACTGAGACATTTGGATTTTAGAAAAAATCTCTCCCTTTAGAAAATATATAAATGTTAAATTTTCATGGTAAATTTTTTTACACCTTACTTAGGAACCAAGTTGAACAATAACTGTTTATTTCCATTAGAAGATTGACACATATTAACACATATTGACACATAATTGCTTGTAAAATAAACCAAGAACAAACAAAAACAACTAAACTCAGGGTCATATGTGAAGGGAAGCATACTGTGTCGTACAGTCCCCTATTCCACTTCTTACAGGCTGCTTCACAAGGTTGGGCAGAAGGGCCAAAAGCTATCTTCACATTGGGCATTAGGCATACCTGACAAGGTATTAGAGACCATATTTGCTTATGTAAAGGAAGAGCTGTAATAGGTTAGTAACACCTTGCTGTGCTTCTAGGAAAGGGCCATTAAGACATGCTCATAGCTAGAGAGCATCTATAGGGAGCTTCAATAACGGAGTCATTTGTAGAATTAACAATACTTTTTGGCCCAAATTGAAATGAGGAACCATATTTTGTCCACCATTGCCAACATATTGAGTGTACTTGTCAAAAACCCTTTTATGTTTAAATGTGTGTAATATTCTCAGTTCTAGTTGAATATCATTGAAGCAAACACAAAAACATAAATTCACAGGAATAGTTACAGTGCATTCTATAGCTTGGGGTATGAATACTTAATGTTTATAAATCGATGAAATAAGTAATGAAAATGGCAGAGATCTTTTATTTAAGATATGTTTTAGTTGACTTCTCAGTTGAACTCCTATTTAGTAAATGTCATCAAGAAAAAAAAAAAAAAAAAGCTAGGAAGAAAGGAACAAATGAATATGCCATTCACTGTAAGTTATATACAGCCTAAAGGAATCACACTGTGATTTTCCTGGATGTATTCAGGATTGGTAGTAGGGGAGAGAGACAATGAGACCTGAGTCACTCATCCGGTTACACAAAGCACACATACCACCAATCCTACACATAAAAAGTTATTGAATGGAAGGCAATGCACATCTTTTATGTTTTCCTGTTCTAATGATAGTGAATATGGACTTTCCAAGGACAAACCAGAAGAAAGAGGGAGGGGAAGTTCTTTTATTACTTTGACCAGAGACAGACAAAGCTTAAGATCTAGCACAAAATGTATAAAACCTTACAGCAAATAAACCTAGAGAGGATGTTTCAATGGAAACTGAATACAGAAATGCAGATAAAAAGCTTACTGAATTTTCTACTGCAGTTTTTCCACTTGTTTTGAGTTTAATGTTTGATATCATAAAATAAGTCTATTTTTATCTGAATATTTCTTAAGCTAATTATTATCTATTTTTCTCTTACAGTTCATCCTGCCCTTATATTAGCTGGTTATCAACAATGGCATTGTAACATAAAGCAAGTAAATTACCAGCCTAACAAACAATGGGCAACCACAGGATCAACATCATCATCAAGGTTATTTAAAGTCAATCAGGAACACGGTGACCTTCATTTACTACAGCATGCGTGGCACGTTGAAAAAACATCTTTGCTTTTTGTTCCCTGGAAAAAAAATGTTTCGTTTTGCTCAACTGGTGTACTGAAACAGAAAAGCAATGCTTTTATGAACTAGTAATTTTGGAATAATAATATTTTGATATAAGAAAATAAACATTTCAGTGGCGCTGAGGGATTTTAAACAAGGTAACAAAAATGAGGGATTTGTTCCTCAGTATACACTTGTTACTTGGATTAGCTATTGCTGCCCATGGGCACACTACACCAAAAAAGGTGGATTGTCCTCATTCATGTTCATGTGACATAAGGCCCTGGTTTACTCCAAAATCTATTTATATTGAGGCTCTTACAGTGGATTGCAATGCATTAGACCTGAACGGTGTTCCAGACAAACTGCCTGCAAAAACACAGGTCCTACTTTTACAAGCAAACAACATTAAAGAAATAAAGGACACTGATCATTTCCCTGTTAATCTAACCGGCTTGGATTTGTCACAAAACAACTTATCACTGATCGCAAATATCAATTTTACAAACATGCATCAGATTCTTTCTGTGTACCTTGAAGAAAATAAACTGACTGAACTGACCACAGGATCTTTTTCTGGACTGGAAAATTTACAAGAACTCTACATTAATCATAATTTTATATCTGTAATTTCACCAAAAGCATTTGCTGGGGTAAGCAATCTTCTCAGGCTTCACCTCAATTCAAATAGACTGCAAGTGATTAACAGCATGTGGTTTGAAGCAATACCAAATCTTGAGATACTTATGATTGGGGAAAATCCTATAGTCAATATAGAAGATATGAACTTTAAGCCTCTTATCAATCTTCGCAGCCTGGTTTTAGCAGGAGTTAATCTAACAGAAATATCTGATAACGCCTTTCTGGGGCTTGCGAAATTAGAAAGCATCTCTTTCTATGACAACAAATTTATACACATTCCCTCTGTTGCTCTTCAGAAAGTTGCAAACCTCAAATTTTTGGATCTAAATAAAAATCCTGTTCGAAGAATACAAAGGGGAGATTTTAGCAATATGCTACATTTGAAGGAACTAGGTATTAATAATATGCCAGAATTAGTCTCCATAGACAGCCTTGCTATTGAAAATTTACCAGAACTAAGGAAAATAGAAGCAACCAATAATCCCAAATTGGCCTACATTCATCCTAATGCATTTTACAGACTTCCAAAACTGGAAACTCTGATGCTCAACAGTAACTCTCTTAGTGCAATATACCGGAGTACAATTGAAGCTTTGCCCAATCTTAAAGAAATTAGTATCCACAGCAATCCAATGAGATGTGATTGTGTCATTCGTTGGATCAACATGAATAAAACAAGCATTCGTTTTATGGAACCAGATTCATTGTTTTGTGTTGATCCCCCTGAATATCAAGGTCTAAACGTCAGACAAGTCCACTTTAGAGAAATGATGGAAATATGCCTTCCATTGATAGCGCCTCAGAGCTTCCCCTTGGATCTGGATTTGAACACAGGTAGCTCTGTTTCACTGCACTGCAGAGCAACAGCAGAGCCCGAGCCAGAAATCTACTGGATCACACCATCTGGTTATAAACTTGTACCCAATATTGCATCAGGTATATTTTATGTTCACCCAGAAGGCACACTTACAATAAAAAATGTAAGTCTATCAGAATCTGGACTTTATACTTGCGTTGCAAAGAATTTGGTTGGTGCAGATTTAAAGACGATTTTAATCACAGTGGATGGTTCTTTTCCAGGGGAAGTCAATGGATCTTTAAAAATCATTATTAAAGAAGTGCAGTCAAATTCAGTTATGGTATCATGGAGATCAAAATCTAAGATTATGAAATCAAGTGTACAATGGACTGCTTATGTGAAAACAGAATATACCCAAATTGCTCATAGTGTCCGAATGCCATCTGATATTAAACAGTACAATTTAACACGGCTTAATCCATTAACTGAATATGAAATCTGTATAGATGCACCCAATATTTACCAACACATTGAAAAGCAATGTATTAATGTCACAACAAAAGGGATGGATACAATGATGAAAGAGAGTGAATTTATTAATTCAGCAACTGTAATTATTACACTTTGCTGTATGTTTGGAATCATTACAGTAGCCTTTATTTTTAATTCTACATCTTCCTATTTGAGGCATAATTCAGAAAAATATACTAGGAACAGCATACAAACACCAGCTTTTGCTTATAGCGACCTATATCCCCCACTGTTAAGTCTCTGGAATGCAGACAAGGAAAGCACAGCTCTTGAAGTAAAAGCCACAGTTATAAAGGTACCGACAAACTCACCATGAAGTATGTTTGGCCGAGTCTGATTTATGGAATACAAACAAGCACAAGATTATAGTTGTGCTTTTCTTGAAGCAGGAAGATGTTTTGTAAGACAAAATGACTTCATTGCAACTGCTGAAAGCTACACAGGAGCAGCCTATGGATGGCTTCCATTTTGGCTTAATGACGTAGTAAGTCAGACAGCAAAGTGTTCCATGATAAACCAGAAAAACTTGGGGGTTTAAAAATAACTTTCTCTGTCAAGTATAATTCAAGGAAATAACTCTCTTTTATGTATTTGGTTATTATATATATATATATATATATATATATATATATATATATATATATATATTTATATATATATACCTACACACTCCTTAGATAAACTAAGCAATACCTCCTAATGTAATGTATTATACCTTTTAGCAAAGAGTTGAAGTGATGAGACGAACTAGATTTGAAACTCGGTGTTGCAAATGGAAATTTCTGTAGAGTTGTAGAGGCAGTAAATGTACTTTTTTTATGGAGAAAAATACATTTTTTGATTAAAATAAAAATTATTCGTGCCATGGCTATTTTGTTATCATATAAAGAAAAGTATACATGATGACATGTTTTGCGTAATTCCAACGTGTGTAATATTAAAATCAAAGCCATATAAATAAGCAATAAGAGGCTTTGCTTGCTCCAGAGTGACATTTAAGCAATATTTTGCATTATATGCCATATGTGAAAAACTTTGCCTACAGAAAGAAAATATAATTCTAAGCAATTTTCCAGTATAGTTTCATTAAAAACTTCCAGTTGTTTTATACAATTACATTTATAAAGATTTAAAAAAACAAAGACCTTTTAAAGCAGCTTAATTTTTTTTAAATTACTGTATATTGAAAACATGTTAAGAATTATGCATTTGCTTGTGGGCAGCAATACTATGGTTTGTAGGGAAGGATACTATGCTAATATAGATTTTGGGTGTGGTTGGGCAGATTGGAAGAATGAGAGGCAGCTCACAAAGTAAAGATAATCTGGGGATTTATGGTAAATTTTTGTTGTGAACAAATAACTAATTTCAACATGGAATTTATTTTATGGTTCAATCTTTAGCCAGGACATTAACGAAGTTTCTATTTAATGTAATACAACTTAAAACACACCCATACCAACACTCAGGGGCAGATTTATCAGAGGTCCAGGTGAATTTTCAAATGAAAAAAATTTGAATTTCAAGCTATTTTTTTGTGTACTTCGACTAGAGAATAGTCCAAATCTGATTCGAATTTGAAAAAAATGCAAAAATTTGAATATCGAAATTTATCATGTACCGTCTCTTTAAAAATTCGACTTCGACCATTCACCATCTAAAACCTGCCGAATTGCTGTTTTAGCCTATGGGGACCTCCTATGACCTATGTGGAGTCAATTGGTGGACTTTTGAAAAATCAAAGTTTTTTTGGGGGGAAAAACTTTGAATCAAATTCGAACAAGTGCGCTATTCCTTCGATTCGTATGATTCGAATTTGCCCGAATATGGACCTACTCAATCAAAAACTGACCTATTCTACCAAATATAAAAAAAAAAACTTTGTCTTAATTTAGGTTGGTCTTTTTGAATTTCAAAGTTTTTTCAATTCGAAATTCGACCCTTGATAAATATGCCCCTCACTGTCAACAAGTGAAGTTGTAAAAAAACTGCATAACAGTAACCCAGGAAGTAGAAATGTGAATACTACAACAGTTTAATTAAGGTATTACCATAAATTCAGCCACAGTAATTATCTACACAATATATAATCTGTAGGTAATCTTTGGACTTTAACTAGTTATAAGCATGGTAGATAAACATTAAAGTGTAACACTTTTATGAAATTGCAGCTATCCCATCACCAGAATACATTCTAATGCAACTCACTAAGGCAGTGGTTGACAGACAGTTCAAACCCCCTCCTCCCTTGTAGACCCAACATTTAATTAGCATGTAACAAGGTAAATGACATAGAAAAAAATATTGGTGTATCAGCCATTCAGTTAAAACTTCAAGAATATCGAGGGAAGCAAATAATTCTTCACTGCAAATCTCACACTAACTGACTTTCAATTTGAACTTTTATGTGTTTCTAGGAGACACATGGAAGTCTCAATCTTGCTCTAAGCCGAACTTAGACTGAGCAACCCTATGCCAATGGCAGTGTTCATAGGTGACAGCCTGACAGCTTGACAACAACTCCACTAAGGAGCACTTTAGGATGTCAGTTGCATGATAGAATAAAATTACTGAGCAACCAACTTTTGCACACAATTTAATAGCGGCATCCAAAAAGGCATAGCCCAATGTACAGATGGTTGGACTAAAAGGTAAGGCACAGTACTGATAACAGTATTTGTTAATGTCGTCTGTAAAAACCATGTGATCCAAGAGGTACAATGGATGAATGAACATGTACTAAAGATCTTGTGTTTTCATTCAATTTGCATTTTCACCTACAAATAATTCACACTGTACATCTGCCCTGATTCATAATGTTTAAAAACTTCTAAAAATCTGTTTTGCTTGGACTTTTACAAATCAACAAGAGTAAAAAAAAATTGTGAGATACTGTGTCTCACAAAAGTGTGCCAAGTACAATATAATTATCCACAGCTCTAATAAGGCTAGAACTCCATAGAGTAATACACTCCCACACGCAATGGCTGTCTCATTCTGTTTTTAGCAGCTATTTTTAAACTTTAAACTACTGCTGAACTATGGGAGGATGGTTAAAATTGCAATTTAGAATTTTTCTTGGAGTGCAACATAACTATTACTGGAACATGATACATCATTTGTTCTTACAATAATTCTGAAAACACAAAGTGAACTGCATGAAATGCATATTTATACATGCATGGTACTGGTTAATACAATAGAATTTAACATCTAAGCTTATGCTAGGAAGCCAACACCTAAAACTATACGGATTTTACATATTTCTAAGAAAATTGCCACTTTTGACAAATCACGCTTGTGCACAAAACAGCATAAGAATTTCCCAACTAGACAATTTCATCAATCACAAGATATTTTAGCACCATAGACAGAGCTTTTCATTCAAGCTTATTTGTCACTAGAAAAAGGGATGATATATAACCTGTTACTTTTTCTGTATAGGTCAGCAAATGTGCTCATGTGTTTTCAACATTGATATGCTAACCTAGTGAATATGAAATATTGTTTATATATTATATGTTGTTTTATATGAATGTGCTATTGTGGCATGTTACAATATCAACTTATAACAAGAGTGATACACAATTATTAAGACACTTGCTTTATTTCTAAATATATTTATATACAGTATATGATACAACGATACTACTGCATTAAGTTTGAGAAATATTAGAGCAGAAATAATAGACCGAACTGTTTAGTACTGCCATCTCAAACAACAGACTAAAGGGCTTATTTACTAAAACTGGAATTAATCAAGTTTTTTTCTTAAAACAAATTTGACAACTCCCTTCCACAAATTAAACTCACGTATCAATAATTTTTTTTGAAAAACTGAGCAACAAAACTGAGCATCGATTCATATCGTGATGCTCCAAAAACTCGATTTTATCTAATTTTTGCCTCGAAACCCCTGGCTTTTTATAATCATCCAGTGCAGATCACAAAGTAAAAAACAACTTCAGGGACATCGGTCATTGACTTTTACATGACCTCAACAGGTTTGAGATGGTGTATTTTGAGATTCAGATTTTTAGCATCTTTTGGGTATGATAATTCTCTAAAAATGTGAGTTTTATTTTTCCGCAACAAATTCAAGTTTTACCCTAAAAACCTTGACCAAAAAAATTCAAGTTTAATAAATGGGCCTCTACAGGGTAGATTTACAAAAGATTGTATTTTTTCCTTAGCACTAGAAAAGTAATACTAGTATTAGTTTAGTTTTAGAGATTTAAGAAGTTATAACGTGGAAAAGACTTTACCAATTTGTTAAATCGCCCCATAGACATGCATGTTCATACGTGTCAGGCAAGTTGTGCAATGACCATATTAGATAAGCAATGAGGCCTGTAATCTTTTTACGGTGAAATGTAGAGATTTTTATCTGAACACTCAAATGTGCAAATATATCTAGTACATTAAGATCAACCTTTATAAAGCTTTTTTTTTTTGGGAAAAGAAGTCTGGGACCTGCAAAATAATGGAATTATTTAATAGAGTTAAAGAAAAAGATTTGTAGGAATTAATTCTAGCAGTTTCATCCAAGAAGACCATGCTTTTTGTTTTCTTTTAAAAACAGAACATACCAGTACACTACATCAAATAGATCTGTTGTACTTTAAGATTACACACAAATGCATATTAGATAAAGCTTAATCATGAATAAGGACATTTTTCCTACATGCATTAGATTTCAGCAGTAAACATGCTGAAGAGCAGAGCAGTGCAGTGCCTAAATAGATTCATTAAAGGCAGAAGAACACACAGAGAAATAGATCACAAGGTTTTATAATGTGAAAAACAACTTCTGACAGAGTAATGAGGATTTGACCAATTTTTATGATTTCTATAAAATCCATTTTGCATGGGATCAATTTCAGGTTCTGTGACCCATTAAAAATAGCAACACAAAGCCACATTTTTATACTATGTGGAGATTTTAATTCTTATCATAATGTGTTTTCATCAAACAAGTATTTACCATATCAGCAATTCAAAATGATTTTTCAAGCTATTTAGAATTCATTTAAAATGAACTCTGGCAATAGTAATTTTAAAAGTGTCTGCATTACAAATGTTTGCTTCACAGTTAGACATCAAATGAACCACGAATTGCTGTTAAGAATTAATGGGACATATCTCTGATATGATTTTTCTTTAAGTTCAACCAATTTCACAATGATACATATACAACAATGCAATCTTGATCATGTCAGCCTTTAAGTGAGCAATCACGGTTTTGGTGGTAAAAAACACTTCAAATTTCTACTGCCTTTAAAAATAATTATGTATGGTATGGAAAGATTTCTGCAATTCACAATTATTGCATTATTAGAAAATATATCTAACAGAAAACTATGTATACTGTAAATTAATTTGCAAAGTCTTTTTGGAGAAATTAACGTTGACCTTTTTTATAAAAAAATTTTTTATGAATTGTATGAGGGAAAAGGCTATTGTCCTTTTATGGAGTTTTCACATCAAGAGTTTTCACATCAAGAGTTTTCCCTCTTTAAATTATACTTTGTGATCATGTGTGCACAATTACACATACACAAATTACTGCAAATATTCCTTTAAAAGCTTTAGTTAGCTAAATTAAGGCAGCCATCATTTAATCTGTCTGATTTTCCAGTAGTTTAATTCACAGGAACATGCAGGATGGCCACATTGATTCATTAATGCTTTAATATATTTAGCTTTACATCAGTTTTTGCAGACAACACAAGCAAAAAAAAAATCCTAAAAGGGCTATTTATACAAACATAAAATAAATCACAGAGGGAATGTGTTGTTTAAAATAAATACTCCCCATATTATCTTATTATGTGGCTCCCAGTTCCTCCTGCCCCTTACACCTTTGGTGGAGTATTTTTGGATACCGGATGCTTACTTTGTTCTCTATATAATAATTATAAACATAATTATAATCAGTGAAATACATTTTATGAGCATTTATTTACCTAAGACAAAATGTTGATATAAATAAATAGTAGGGCTCTGTGTATGCTATAGAAAAGCATTATATCTGGGGAGAGCACAATGTGGCTTACCCACTGGACTAAAGTATACAGTAACAGTTTAACTTGACAAGTTAAGTCCCAGGGAAACCCAGTTCAGAGGCCTTAAAATTACACAGTTGTGTTAGACAATATGGTAAAGGTCATCAGAATGAATGCTGAAATTCTGTAATTTTGTGTGTTATTTTTATTTCTTGTTTACCTAATACAACAATTAAGAAATTAATATATAATTATCTTGCTTTTGATTTTTACCTAGCTTCCATGAACTTGTTACTGACTCTACCTGCAGCCTTAACTATGACTATTATTCTGAGACAACAACCTTCCTCATCATCTTCTACATCATTAACATCATAACACCATGGAAGGAGTGCAGGCTACTTACAAGTGGTTGCACTCATATCAGTGCGGGTATGGTCAGCTAAACAGAGCGTAAGCATTTTTTGAAACACATACATCTCATATACTGTCATGGTATTTAAGGGACTCGACTCATAGCACATAGCAGTGCAATGTAAGGAATGGATAAAGATTTACAACATACCTTCCTATCTCCAAAGCAGCAATTTTGCCTTCTAGTTAATATTATGAAATCGGAATGATAACCAAAGCGACAACTTTGATTTTTTTTTTCAGTGTCTACAGATATTTGCTGTTAGCAGTATTCTAAAATATATTCAGAGTGTTATTAGGATCCTTTGTTATATAGAGCTGACATTGTTCATTATTAACATCAGTTTCTGCCCCAGCAGAGCTTACTATGCACATGAATACATTATGCCTTTATTTTATCAGGAAACAATTAACCTGCTTGTATGTTTTAATAGTGGTTGCTCAACAGGGAGAAAGTCTGTCCAAGTTAGTAAATCATCCTTTTATATCTATTATTGAATTCATCTCTATTTAGCAGTATTAACTGAACCCAAATATGTACGCTGATTATTGGGATAGTCCAAAGCCAAATTGCTGACACAAGGGTCATATTATGATATTATCGGTGAACTATTTCATTATCCCTTTACTATTTCTTAATTCTCTCTTAAACCAGAATTAGGATTTGCAAAACAATCATCTCACAGGCATATTTAGATACGGGGTACATTTGCTTCTATGCACAAAGCAACCAATGAGTTGTTTCTTTCATTATCCCAAAATACACTAGCTCTATCAATGCTAATTACTGATTGGTTGTTGTGGGTTATTGAACTAGGCCATAACAGCATATAATACTAAACTTCTGAAAGCCCCCACCAACAAATGTTGAACAAAAAAGTACTAAAAACAATGTAAATGTTATGAAAAATGCAACCATTATTTTAAATGTTGAGAACGATTAAAAAACAAGTGTTATGGGCAGTCTGCTAGACATGAGGAATTATGTAAGAGATTGGGATATCATCCCAAGGCAATAGCATAAATGTATTACTAGAAGCATAATCCTGAATTTATGCAGGTAAAAGAAAATGTTTAATAAATTACCCAGAGGTGCTGCAATATAATAAATGTGTTTCTCCTAAAACTAGGATATTTATACTTTCATGCACATAAAAATTTAACAAATCTGACAATCTTCAGCATATTTCTAGCAGACTTCTACCCTGCGCAACCTTTTATTTGTTTTAACCTGCATACTTACCCAGTAATTATTTGTGTGACGCCCTTTGAATTTTATAAAGGAAATACCCTGTAATTATTGGATGCTAATAATTATTTGATTCTAATTTTCAGATATGTTTTTATTATTTGTATTTAGTCAGCAAAGATCACATATATATAAATGAAAACCTATTGTGTGCAGATTTTAGAGCAACTGGGAATACCAGAACCTTCACACTGACTACAAGAAGAAACACTTACAGCAGCCTATAGTCTTCCATCTAACCCCATATATGTGCCATAGCCTTTTCTGCAAATGGATGAACTCAAAATGCAAAAATATAGTTGCATACAGCACTACTACCCATGACACCTAGGATAAGTTATCAGTAAAAAAGCTCACAGCGCAGTTCAAAAAATATGGACTGGTATATCTTTTGTAAATAGTCACATTAATGTCAGCCAATAAAACCATACTGTCTTCCCTTTCAGTTGCTATGTTGTCATAATGGTGTTTACTCTGGCTACTCACTATGTGCCTACTCAATGATGAAACAATGGAGTTCATAATCACAAGTGCTAAAATGGATGTCCATGTTATATCACCCAGAACTGAGAGTGGATAGGCACACAGAATCCAATGCAAAAGCCTTTCATTTTTCTAATGTATAGCTGCAATACATGGGAAAATGTACCTTTCAGGTATGCATCTCTCACTCTCTCAGAGTTATTGTGATAGTGACTCAAGAATTCTATGAATATGGATTTTTTTAATGAGACACTGTTCTACATATTGCTCCTTCAGTATTTATACACAGTACAGGATTTTGGGCAACAATTATTTTGCAGAATACCGTCAACACTTTTACAATTATTTTTGAGTGAAGTATTGACAGTACATTGACAATTACTAACTGATGATGTAAAATAATTTAAGAAGCAGCAATGGAACATTCCAGATATGAAAGGTTTTAAAAGTAAAAGTCACTACTAGCTTCTCTTTCAGCCTCAATGCAACATATCTAATTTAATTATTTCTGCTTACATTTTCCAAATGGAAGCAACGTTTCAATGGTTTAATGATTTTTTTTCACAGGGGAAATGTAAAGCAAGCATCATTTGAGCTGTTTTAATGTTTTACATAGGTCAAGCATTACTTTATTTGGCTCAGGAAAAGATTTTTACAAATAATGCCTCATCAAATCCTAATTTTATTTTATCCATCTGTGAAACATTACTTACGTTACATCAATACACAACACTTTTGAAGTGGGACCAAGATGGCCATCCAGCTGAAACCCCCTGCTATAGTTAAAGGACATGTAAAGACTACATTTCCCTACCATGTACTGTATATAAGTTGGACATATCTTCCCCACCCAAGCCATATCATTTGAAATGCATATACCCCTCCATTTGCTGGCACCATCACATTTTCCTAAAACAAATAGCTTTCACCCGGCAGCCATTTTCCCTCTGACACATCATCAGTAACAATGACATCTGCAAATAGGACATGTATGCTGTAAAGTTCATGCAATGCAGAAAGCAGGGCTTCACAGGCACAACATACTTTGATAAAAAGTTCTGCTATGGTTGAGTACTGTAATGGTTAAGCTGAGCTCACGAGAAGTGGTTAGGAAAGAAAAAAATAGGATCAGACAGCTAGAGTTTCTATGGAAACCAGCAATGATCTCTCCTCATTGGCTGTTAGACTGGAGGGTATGTTAAAATCTGAGCTGAGAAGAACGGAGCATGCTCATTAGACAAAAAGTCAAAGTAAAGTCCCGAGGGAGAGAGCATAGTGGATTAGAGGAGAAGGATTTTTAAGTGATTGAGGCAATACGGCAGCCTTACTGTTAACCTTTATCAACCAGAGTGGCAGTTATCTAAAGATTTCAAAGAGGCGTTTCGCTGATTAATTTGTTGTGTGGGGTTTTACATGTTCTTTAAGTAAGGTTAAACTGCTAAAATAATTTTAACAATGCACTTACAAAAACTGACACCGAACTATTTTATGGGAAAACGTAATTTCATAGTGTTCATTATGTCCATTGTTTGCAAATACATTGTTTTTATAATCTCTGGCAAGATTTGTATTCTAATTGTAATCAATGACAAAAACAAGCAGACTCACTGCATATTTTTATCGTTCCTGGGTGCTATTCAAGTCTGTCTAAGCTGTTCCTGACCTTGGCCGTGCCTGATCATTCCTAGTTTGCTGCCTGTCCTGACCTTTCCCTGTTTACTGACAATTCTCTCGGATCCTGTTCTGTACCGTGATTAACCCGGCCTGTGACCTCAACTATGCTCTTGTCTCCCAGATTTGTACTGCACTGCCTGACTGTTGTCAACTTGGCCTATCCCTTGACCACACTTCTTGTTCTCCCTTCTTCCTGTACACATTTGGTTCCTGTTTCTGCTCAGAACTCTCCCCATGACACATGATTTTTTTGCAACCTTTTTTTGCACTGGCTTTTTTGAGCTGATTTTTTGATAAATGAGTTAAATTCGTGGATGGAAGTTAGGTCGACTTTGTTTTAATAAAAAGAAATTGATAAATTAGAGTTTTAGTAAATACTGCCCTAAATCTGTAATGGATGTATGAGGTTATAAAACAAATATACCTGCACTAAATGCCAAAGTAAAAACTAAATAAAATGAATGCTGTGGTGCAATTCAATTCTTGGCAAATTGCTGAGACACACAAAAATATCTGGCATGCTTCATAAACATGTGACATGGGAATTCTATTCTCAACATTTTAGCAAGCACATCAAATACAAGAGAAATACATCAACATCCATTTCCAGCATATTCCCTTCAGTGAATCACTAAGCAAAGTTCGTAAAATTGCATGTTAATCGAATTCATGAAAAAATATTTACCTATTTGCTAGATATGCTATATCAAGCGGAGTTCCATATTGAGGTTCTGGGGGAAAGGTAATACAATGAAAAAAAAAGTTGCCTAAATAATTACAAAAACATGTATTTCACAATTTTAATCATGCATAGTACATTTTAAGTACATTCTGCTTAAGGGTGGTATATGCTTTTGATGCAAGAATAACAACTTTTTTAGTAAGAAGCTGATCGCATACAATTCTTCTTCCACTGGCAGAACAGTTTGCTTTGGGGGTTCACATTAGATACAAACAAAGACACTGGTATGTATGTGTTAAATGCACCATTACTCAAGATAAAGTGATGAAACTGTGTTATCTAAAGTCATTTAACACATTCAACCTTTCCAAGAGAATACAAAATCACTATTGTTCACATGAGGCCTCATGAAAAAATGATGCTATGACGCAGTTATCTGTGTTATATACAGTATATAAGTGAGTGAAATGAGTTTATTTATTCTGTGTTAAACAGACAGTCCAAAGTGGCTTCATCTGTATATTAAATTTGCACAAAGAAAATAGTTTGCACAGAAGAATACTTTTTCACATTGCAAATATATTTCCATTGATGACTTTTATTATAGTCCCTTCTATGTATATAAAGGGACACAACTTCTTTAAACCTATTCAGATATTGTGCTCTTATGTCTAACCCTGAAAGACTGTTAGATCAAGACAAACAACAATTAAGTGCGGCTCATGCTATGACCACCCAATGTGTCTGTTGGGGGTGACACCATTGGGGTTGTCAGGGTAGGGAACTCAGGATGGGATCTCCTTTTCCATTTCAATTGTGATAAGGTTGGGAAGCACATCCTGCACAGTCCTATTATCACTCAGGCTTTAAAAATAAAAAAATTATAATGTGCGCTTACCACCATTAAAATATTATAGGTGTCAAATATGTCAAAGAATCGACAAGTCTGACAAAACTAATATTCATAGGAAGTTCCACAGACAAAATACCTTGCGAGGGTCAAAGTGTAGGGGTCTATTTATGAAGCCTCAATTTTTTCTCTCTGGTAGTAAGAAAACTAAAATTTTAAGAATAAAAAAAAAAATCAGATTTTTTGATTTATTATGTGCCAAGCTGCTAAAAATCCAAACCCAAAAAAACTCCAGCTAAAACCTTTCAAAGTTATGTATAAGTCAATGGATACTGTATGCCTTTTACAATCTGAAGATGTTTTTTGCCTTCATGAACTTCAAGGGTTTTGTTATGTTTTGGGTAGCCGAGAATGTGTTGAGTATAACAGTGCTTTATTAGCAGAGTCATGCAGGCATTACACAACAGTAACTTTCACTTTTAAGCTCTCCAGGAAGTATGCACAGTATGTCTTGAGCACAGTGACATCTACAGGCCATTTGTATAAACACCACATATTCCCCCTATAGTCGGAAAGCATTTGGGCAAATGCAATAAACAACTACAATGCATCTTAAAGCAATAATATACATTATTCACATCACATAGTACTGGGTCCATGCAGGTAGTTTTTTGATTCTCTCAGTACGCTTATAGGTTCACTTTCTCCAGGCTGAAAGTGTACTTCTCTGGCACCACGTTTTCTGTCAGTATAAGCCTTGCATTTGGCTGGTTGATGTTTCATAATATCAGCAGTAGATAATTTTGTAGGCACAGTATTTTGTGGAAGTTTGCAACATGTCTGCAACATGTAACTTAGTGCGCATCTGTCTTCCATGTAATAATTCAGCAGGAGATGATTGGGTTGTTGCATGGCACGTTGCTCTATGGTTATGTAGGAACTTTGTTGTAAATACTTTCCAAGATTTCCCAGTGATTTGCTGTCTGTAGTGTTTCTTTCAGACTTCTGTTGAATAGCTCGATTTCTCCATTTGTTTGTGGGTAATAAACTGAAGATTTCCTATGCACAATATTCCTCTCTCTCAGAAAGGATTCAAACTCATATGAGACAAACTGTGGTCCGTTGTCTGATATTAACTCCTTTGGATTACCTTCTCTGCTGAAGACTGTAGACAGTAATGCTATTACTGTAGCTGATGTTATATGAGAAACAAATGCAATTTCTGTCCATTTACTGTAATAGTCCATCAAGGTTATAGCAAATCTACAATAGCAAGTTTTTCCCATGCTGAATCAGGAAATAGTACTGGTTTTACATCTGGTCTCAACTTAACTTTGTGTACAAAGTTCTTTGCACAACCCAGTGAAGTGTTGCTTTGTGGTGAAAGTTTAGACACTCGCTATGTGGCAGGCACTGGTGCTGTAGTAATGAGACCATCAACTAATTGTAGGTTTAATGCAGCAAAGAGATCCCTTCCAAGTATAGCAGTGCCCTTATTCACAATGTAAAAGTCACATTTTGCAGTATTTGATTCAAATTTTACAGTCACTGGCAAGCAACCAAGCACAGGGATTAGATCCTTTAAGTAACTGACCAGTTTCAGGGCAGGAGTAACAAGCGGATCTTTTGCAAAGTATTTCAAGAAAATATCCTTTGGTAGTATAGAAACAGCTGAACCTGTATCAAGCATCAGGTTAATGGAGTGTCCCTTGTCAGCAGAAGCAGTACTGACACTGACAGTGCATATAAACTTGTCTGGAATAAATGTACCAGCTTTATCCACACTTAATACTGACATTTGTAGTAGTGACTTCATGAACATCTTTAGCAGAACTACGGCAGATCTTAGCAAAATGTCCAACCTTTTTGCAGTTGCGGCACTGTAAAGCTTTTGCAGGACATGAAACATGATTTGCAGTGTGTTGTGTTGCACCACAGTGAAAGCAGTATTTTCTATTTGTTTTGCAGTGTAGGTGAATCCCTTTCCTTAGCACTGTATTTTGCCTGTGACTGTGGCCACAATGTTGAATTCACAATCTGTACATTCCCAGCAGTTCACTGACAGAGATTTAGCCTCTGCCACTGCTGTTTCAATTTGGCTAGCAACTGTAATAGCCTTTGCGAGGGTTAAATCCTGTTCTAGGAGCAGTCTCTCTCTAATGCGAGGTGAGTTTGTTTTTTCCACTATTTGGTCTCTTAGCATTTCATCTATTAGATTCACAGGTAACAACCAGCTCTCTCAAAGCTGCAACAAGTTGTTCTGTGGATTCGCCATTACGTTGTCCACGTTGGCGGAATGTATATCTTTCAGCAACCACATTTACTCTTGGCACGAAAAAGTTCTTTATAGCAGTAAGAGCAGTTTCATATGTATCAGGTAATGGTAATGCATAGAATATACGCTGTCCCTCTGCTCCCAGGCAGTGAATAAGTAAAGCACGCTTTCTAGCAGCAGAAAACCCCCCTTGGTCAACAGCAATAATGTATTTTTCAAACATACGGATCCAAGCAGTAAAAGGTATGGTAGGCTCACCAGGGTTTGAAAGAAAAGGTGCAGGCTGCTGCAGAGGTAAAAGAGCCATCCTTGTCGTCATCTGTTATGTTTTGGGTAGCCGAGGATGAGTAGAGTATAACAGTGCTTTATTAGCAGAGAATCATGCAGGCATTACACAACAGTAACTTTCACTTTTAAGCTCTCCAGGAAGTATACACAGTATGTCTTGAGCACAGTGACATCTACAGGCCATTTGTATAAACACCAGAGGTTTCAGACTGGTTTTGTTTCGATAATCAGAAAAAAAAAAAAAAAAAGTTGGGCATCAAATCGAAAAAGTCATATAATTTAAGTGTCAAATAAAAAAAATTGCCCAATTCAATTTGACGCATGATTTTGTCACGATTTTTTCCCGCACTAACATTTTCGTTTCAGATTTTTTGATAAATTAGGTAAATTCATGAATGCAAGTTAGGAAAATAGGAGTGGGAGTCTTAGTAAATACCCCCATTATGTCATTTTTAGCAAAGGCATATTTAGCAAGTTCTCATGTAATGTGTCACCCTCTGCTTCTGCTTCTATGTATGCCATTTGCTTGCAGGTTGTCTACTTCTAGAGTATACTTTATTATGTGCAGTTGTTCATTATAAATGTTAAGGTTTGGGAGGTGAGTTTATAGTTGTGTGCAAAACTTTCTTTTTAGTGCACATTTTGAAAAACATTAGAGGTGCATTTTGCACCTGTCCATTTTTTAAGAAACAATTTAACTGCTGCAAGTACATTTGTATATTAGGGATAAGGAGGAGGTGTATAAGCAAGCATCCAGGGTATTGTTAGTAATATTCAGCATATTACAGTGTATATATGACAAGTAATGGTGGGCTAATTAATTCTCAAAACCGGGGAGATAATTCAACTGTGAAAAATCTGCCGTGTCGAAAAAATTGGGGCACGCGTCAGAATAGTCACACACATACAAATTGTTGTGCACCAAAATTATCCGGACATCCATTGACTATTATGTATTTGGACAAAAAAGCCGCATGTATTAAAATTGTTGCAGGTGCCGAAATTGACTTGCGTCAAAATTATTTTGACGCCCATTGACTTCAATGTGTTTCGCAAATTTTTGCCATTTCCTAAATTTCTCTGGAAATTTGAAACATTTTCAGCAAAACGGGACAAATTACAATGACCAGCTTTAACTTGGAATTGTATGTTATATGATAGGAATTGCCTGCAAGCAAATAATGTAAACGAGTTATAACTGGGGCTGACAGATGGCATGCTGTGGGGAGTCTGGTTTGCCTGGTTGCTCTTGGCAGTGCTGCTTACACCAAATCCTGACATATTTTCATTTGCTTGTAACTGTGCAGTATGGCATGACATACAAGCAAAGGGACTGGTGAGACCACCAAGTAATGTTTACTGGATTAGTCTCAGGTAGCAGCAGAGCAAAACTAACAGCTTTGTGAAATGCCACACAAGAAGTACAACCTCTCTGTATCTACAACCATTTGTACTGAAAATTAAATTACTTTTCAGAGAGCCCTGCTTATATGTCAAAAAAATAGAAAATTGTTGCTCAGAGCATGGACCAGAATAAGCTACGAAGCTTCTCCTTTTCAGATGTCAATGTTTGTGCTTCAATGATATCTCGGAGCCTTGTCCATTCACTTAATAACAGAGTAAAGGTCATGTTTATCTTTAAACACAGTGTTTAACATTAGTTGGACATGTGCTCGAGCATTGTGTGGCTTTTAAAAATTATATTCACTGTAAGCTTTGAGATATAGTCCTCCCTAAGGTGATATTTCATTCAGGTTTTTCACTTTCTGGAATTTAGAGTTTTAAGATGAGAATAAATAGGCATGCAGGGCAGTTGTGTGTAAAATAAAGAATTACATTCCTATATATATATATATATATATATATATATATATATATATATATATATATATATATATATATATATATATATATATATATATATATATATATATATATATATATATATATATATATTCAACTACTATTTTAAAAAATAGTGGTGAGCACAACTTTCCCTTGTGAAGCTTAGAGAAACTGAATTATAAAATAAATTCCACATAACTTATTATTGGAAATATGGACATAATGTAGCAATGTGTTCCAGGGTCTGCAAACCACTGCCTTAACGGGGTTGTTCACCTCTGAGTTAACTTTAAGTATGATGTAGAGAGTGATATCCTGGGGCAATTTGCTATTGGTTTTCATTTTCTATTATTTGTGATTTTTGAGTTATTTAGATTTTTATTAAGCATCTCTCCAGTTTGCAAATTAAGCAATCAGGTAACCATGCATTGATTTGAATGAGAGACTGGAGTATGAATAGGAGAGGCCTGAATAGAAAGAGGAGTAATACAAGTTGCAATAACAATACATTTGTAGCCTCACAGAGCATTTGTTTTTGAGATAGTTGCAAAGAGTCAGAAGAAGAAGGCAAATAATTATAAACTATAATAAGTAATAAATATGATAAGTTGAAAAGTGGCTTAGTGGCCAGTCCACAACATACTAAAATGTAACTTAAAAGTGTTTAAAGGAATAGTTCAGTGTGAAAATAAAAACTGGGTAAATAGATAGGCTGTGCAAAATAAAAAATGTTTCTAATATAGTTAGTTAGCCAAAAATGTAATGTATAAAGTCTGGAGTGAACAGATGTCTAATAAAACAGCCAGAATCCAACTTCCTGCTTTTCAGCTCTATAACTCTGAGTTAGTCAGCGACTTGAAGGGGGGCCACATGGTACATTTCTGTTCAGTGAGTTTGTAATTGATCCTCAGCATTCAGCTCAGATTCAAAAGCAACAGATATGACCCCTGTGGCCCCCCCTCAAGTCTCTGATTGGATACTGCCTGGTAGCCAGGGTAACCAGTCAGTGTAAACCAAGAGAGCTGAAAAGCAGGAAGTAGTGATCTGACTGACATGTTATAGATCAAATCACTCCAGCCTTTATATATTACATTTTTGGCTAACTAACTATATTAGAAACATTTTTTATTTTGCACAGCCTATCTATTTACCCAATTTTTATTTTTACACTGAACAATTCCTTTAAGTGCTGACTATGTTAAGCAAAAAAGGCCACAGAAAACCCATATTTTACATAATTCAGTAGTATTTATGAACACATTGCGAAGTCAGGTACACGTATTTATTGCAGAATTTAAAAAGCGTAGCTTTATTTTTAGATGCTGATTAACACAAGTGTTAATAATAAGGAAACAAGATATCTCTATTTATATTTCGCTAATGTCAACAGATAAAACATCTGGACCCGATGGTTCCAAAGCTGGTGCATAAAGACCTTGATCAATAATGCAGGACAAATGAAATGCAAAATCAGCTCCTATTGCACATGTACAACCAAACTCTTTTCTATTTTGCTGCTGCATTTAGATAAAACATGTATTTGCCTGGACATAAACTAACACAATGCCACAATAATTCTCACCTTTCCCTTGTGTTCCTAATGCAGACTAGGGGTAATTTATTTCACTGCAATTGGGCTTGGCCATTGGTCATTTGCCCCAGAATTCCCATTCAATAAAGTAACTTGTGTCAACATGTGCTCCTTGCACTTCTGTATAGCTGCACTATAGCCACTGCTTTCCTCCTTTTCCGAATTGAGCGCTGTTGCACTTAATGATGCAGGCTGCTGTGGGAACTCTGGAGCTACTGCCACCTTCAATCCAGGGTTCCACAGCAGCCTGTGTCAATTTGCTGAAGCACAGTTGCACCAAACCAATTGGGGGCGACACATCACTCATGCTATACACTGGAAATTCTGTAAACCGGACTGAAATGCATCTGTGTCACTTCTGAGACATTGGCCTCAACGGCATCGGATGTAGACCCCCTCCTATTGGCAGCAGCTTTGCTGGAATTATGGGTGCAATATTGGATAGTGAGGCACATTACTTAAGTGTCTGCACCTTCTGCCAAATTTAAATTTTGCCATAAGCAGACAGCAAATATCGACCCTCTTGTATGCAACTACATTGATGAACTAGGCATTGGCTCATAGTATGCGATTCAATTCTGGTAGTACAGAGAGATGTTCCTTAAGGCAAGAAAATTTCAAGAGGTAAAGCCAGTGGTATGGAGGAAGCAGAGCCTGTTCCACATCCACTATGATTGGGGGGTGCAGAGCCCAGTATTTATACCACCGGGTATCCCATATATACCATATATATATATATATACATACATACAGTCAATGTAGTTTGAAGATTTTAACTGTTGGATTATTGAAGAGATACCTAAGTTAATGTTAAACAACATAAAATAATAGATCAGAAAATGAAGTTCTCTATATATACTGTTAAAATGGAAGGCAATGTCATGCACTGTATGAACCAGTCTAACAAGGACACTAAATTCATTATAATAATGGCAATTGGCAAGCCTAGCACACAGAAAGTCATGCAATGTGCCTTCTTTGCATCATTGTAGGCATTTATCTTAAGGACCTCATTAAACGTGACCTTAACCAGGGATAGTGCTCTAGTCGAATAATTATTGTCCGTGATTTGGGAAGACACAGCTGCATTAAAAGCAGAAGAGTTCTAGATCCACATAATGTAAGATTCATTTTTGTTTAGGAATTTCTCTGCCCTCATTCAATGACATAAGATTGCTGCCATTTATGTTTGTATAAACACCAGGTTTCATACCGACCTTCCTTCTCAAGGGAAAGCACTGAAAAAGTCATTGTTCCTTTGGGACTTTAATATAGTATTGTGTATGATCAGTTCATCAACCACATCAGATAATGACAATTTTTAATAACCCAATGAGGGAAAACCAGCAAAAAAATCATGGTGGATATGTAAATATCTCAATAATAATAGCTGTACTGGACTTTTCATTTATCCAACTAATTAATCAAATTTTTGACCCACAAACCATAGTTCTCTATCAGGGCTGGGCCAAGCCATCCTGACGTCCTAGGCAACCCGGCCGGCTAGAACCCGGGTGCATGCGTGCACACACGCGCCATAACATCGGAAAGAGCAACGAAAGGGGAAACATAAGGGCAGGGAGGGACAGATGAGAGGAGAGAGAAGGGACAGAGGGGTGAGCAACAGGGGTAAGTGAGAGCTACAGACGGGAGAGAATATGAACTATAGAATATATCAAATCTATAGTAGGCAGTTCTCAATTCACAGGTACCAAACTGTTAAGTGAATTAATTAAAACGTAACATTTAATAGCTCTGTTAAAAATAATTCATACGGGCAAAATTCATTCAGTTAAAAACAATTACAATTCTCTTATGTATAACGACCTAGTATACGTTATTCGGCATACTCAATGTATATAGCAATTAATCATTGGCCCCACCAATTTTGTCAACAGAATTTTGTAACAGAGCTATTAAATGTTACGTTTTAATTAATTTCACTAAACAGTTTGGTACCTGTGGGTTGAGAACTGCCTACTACAGATTTGATCATTTTGGCACTAATAGCACTTTATAACGTTCTTATCTCACTGAATTTTTCTCTGACAAATTCATCTTTGATCACAATGAAAAAAAGATACAAAAAAAAAAAAGGAACATAAATTTACAACGATAACCTCTTTGGGTTTTTTTTTCAATCAGACCAAATGTATTAATAAGTAACAATGAATTTCACCCAACAATGAATTGATAACTCGCAGAGGTGTTTTTCCCCTTTTTTTCCCACACATGATAATCTTGTTTTCACAAATTTTGGTGGGTGCGTGTTAAGAACTCTTCTTGGTAGTTCCTTTCTTTTAGGATCTTTTCTTCAATTAAAACAATATTGCCCTATATTTTGTTTGTTGGTCCTGTGCCTGTGGCGCTGGCTATTTTCTTAGGTTTTGAAATCCGGGCTTGAAAGGATACAAGTGCGAGCCGGATAAGGATTGTGAACACAATTGGATCTTGGGACTCTAAAATAAACTTTAGACATAACAGATTTGAATTGTGCAGCAGCCCGTAGCAGCCAACCATCAGTCTACTGCAAGTAGAATAATGAAAGTAAACCTGGTATTTGCAATTATGTTTTACAGTACAGGTACAATGTACACATTGTTAATGAGTAAAATAAACTCCACTGTGAACACCATTTCCTATGATATATCCTTATTCTAGTACAGGAGTTCTAGTTCATTCCCCCAGTGAAACACACCACAAGCATAAATCAGTCTATTTCTCACCTTGTCTGCATTTTAGGCTCTATTGTATTAAATTCTATTGTAATGCATTGTTTGTTTTTGTTTGTTCCTTTTTCAAGCTAAAATGTATTACTTAAGTTGACACTTCCAGAAAGCCTGACTAGTGCAACACCCTGAAGGTAGACAGTATTCAGAGTTGAAGAACAAATGCTGTGTACCTTTGGGAGAACGCTCTACTCTACTGTTCAGATGCCCTAGCAATGTTGAACAGAAAAAGGAAAAGAATAATGGCAAGTCATCTCACCCTTTCACACTGATCAAAATATTAATTAGCACATAAATATTTAAAGTGCATGCTCAGAAGGAACACACTTTATATTCAGAGAATAAATAATAATAATGAGCATTTCCTCAAGAAGGGAATTGTCAAGCAATTTTTATTTATCTACTCTAAATGAAATCAGACCAATACTGAGCTTATTAAAAACGTTCTTATCAGGACATAAATCTATTTTTAAAAAAAATATGCCAGAAATCTAATTATCTGCTCTTTTGTGCACACAGCTTATACAGAGGTCATGGAAAGACTTCTCAGAACAGACAAGATCCAATTTTATATTACAGAGAGCAAAAAGGAGAAAAAGCCTAACCTGAAGCCCTACAGCTGTTGTCAAGCTACAACTCCCAGCATCCCCAGCAGTCTTTAGTTCAACATCAGCTTTTGCCAATTGATTTTTTTTTTTCTAAAAGGGACAGTATACCTTCTTGTTGAGATGAGGTCAGTGAATATGCTGAACATACTTTCTGACTATTGTTTTGAATGTATGTTTTTTGTTCTTTCTTAAGATAAACAAGGAAACTGAACCAAACTTAATTTTTGGTCCTTGGTAGATAATTAGATTAGTAATTTACTGCCTTTTCTTTTTTATTGGGAGATGGCCTTCACATTATTCTGAGCTTCCAGGATAATGGAAATTTCTGAAACCATGTTTCATAACACTGTTTACCAAATATTTTCTATATATTTCTACAAAAGAAATGTCTTCCAGTTTACTGCTATGCCCCTTTACAAATATGAAATACTTTTTTTTTGTTGCTCTTGCCTTTATTGAATATGTGCAAAATTCTGCCCATGCTCATTTGTGGATGAAAAATTACATTTATTTTTGAGTGGGTTTGAGTGCTACAGTATCCTTTGCAGGGCTGCCATTAGAAATCACGGGGCACCCTACAACAAAATTTTCCCAAACCCCACCCCAGATCCCGCCCACTCCACACAATAGTTAAAAGACCACACAGACATCAGTGCTAAAAAAGGTAACCCCCCCACACACACAAGTTATAAAAAGCTTTTTATGGTCAGGGCCCCCTTATAAGTTAAAAAAACTGTGGTGCCAGGGCCCCCCCTTTAAAAGTTTTTTAAAAAATGTGTGGTCAGGGCCCCCCTACAAGTTAAAAAAATAAATAATTGGTGGCCAGGGTCCCCCTATAAGTTAAAAAAAAAACATTGGCACCAGGGCCCCCCTTACAAGTTAAAAAAATATTGGGGCCCCAAAGAATATTTTTGAAAAAAACATTGGTGCCAGGGCTCCCCTTACAAGTTAAAAAAATTGGGGCCCCAAAGAATATTTTTTAAAAAAAGGGGGCCTATAGAATATGAAATAATACATTGGTGGCCAGAGGATTAAAAAAAAAAACACAAATTGGTGTTCAGTAGAATTGAACTCATAGCTTCAGGACTTTAACTTTGCCTCCTTTCGTTACTTTGGGTCTTTTCGCCGCTTCGGGAGTACGGCTTCGGGTATTTTCGTGGCTTTGGGTCTTTTCTCCGCTTCGGGAGTTCGTCTTCGGCTGTTTTCGTGGCTTCATGGTTTTTCGCAGATTCAGGACTTCGGCTGTTCGGCTTTTCCGCATTTCGGCTGTTTGGGACTTCAGAAATGGCCGCATGGTTTCAGCGCTTTCAAGGGGGTCTCGGCTATTTCGAAAGTGCAGCACTGCCGAGCCCCCCTTCAGGCCCGGGACACTTGTACCCCCTTCCCCTCCCCCGATGGCGGACCTGATCCTGTAAGTGTTCTGCAAATTAATATAAATAATATTAATCTATGTGATATTTTTATTATAAGATGGGAAAATAGGATGCCTTTATCCATGCCTGAAGCAGGGACTAAGTAGTCCCGAATCTCACATTTTGTAATCTGCTATATTACCAATAAAAGGTATTACCTTCTCTATATTTTCTGACTTTATCCATGTGTACCCAGCAATAAAAATGTGCAGAAGTCTAGAATAAGCATTTCAAAATGCTCATGCAATTTACGCTTTTCTGTACAGTAGCTTAGTTGGCACAGCTTTCCGGAACAAAATGTAACTTTTTTAAAAATAAAATCATATATGAGTGCTGTTTGCTTTTATATACCAAGAATTATAGGCTCTACTATAGTGATGCAAACAATTGGTTTCACAATAGATCTGCCACAACTGTGACAGAATGCTCTATCATTAATCTAGAAGCTCAGACATAAAGCATGTCAGCAGACAGGAAGGATTCACAGTCACACAGCTAACAAAAAAAAATACATTTTTTGAAAATGTCAAGTAATTTTTCAACAATTTGATATTTTACTATATGTTATGCACTGTTTTAGACAAAATTGTGCAGCTACTCACTGCACCCAATAGCCAATATAACATGCTCCTGTTATTTATAAATATGTATAAATAGTCATGTTAACTAGCCAGTCAAAGAGAATGGGTATAGGTTGTCCTGAAATTTCTACAACTAATCACTAACTGACAGTGAAAAACCAAAGGACTAGAAAAAAGCATTGGGAGATCAGAGACAATTCTCTCCCACACCCCACATATATAAGCCTGTGAAAAAATATGTATGCTGGACAATTGCCTAAAATCAATGTAAAATACATTTCTAAAACTGTACATTTTACATTATGATGTCCAATCGTCACTAATTCACACACTGTTATATTTATGGCATAACCGATTCAAGTCAATAGGAAACATTTAAGTGGTATACTCTATGCAATTAAATGGGTCATTCACCTTCCAAACACTTTTTTCAATTCAGTTGTTTTTAGATTGTTCCCCAGAAACAAATACTTTTTTTTTCAATTACTTTCCATTATTTATTTTTTACTGTTCTTCCAAAATCTAAGCTTAAAGTTGAAGGTTGAAGGTCTCAAGTGTTTGAGTCGGGCAGCTCAGTGATCATGGAGCAGATTCTGAAATGTTACAATTTGCTACATTCATTGATACATTTCTCAGCAGCATCTCTGGAGTATTAGCAACTATTGTATCAATTCTTACAGCTGGCTTTAATGAAACCCAGGGATTCTGCTCAGCAGGGACAAAAATAAGAAACGTATCAACTAAATGTATCAATTTAGAACAGTTTACCCCCCCTGAGCTGCTTCAGAAGGTGAAAAATTATACTTTATACTGCAATATTTAAAAAAACGGTCAGACATAGAAAATAGAAAGTCATTGGAAAAAGTCGTTATTTCTTGTGATCTATCTGAAACCAACTAGTTATTTGAAGATGAACCACCTCTTTAAAACAAAATGGACTGGAGTTTTTTCAAAAGGCCATTGCTTTTTTACACCAAAAATATTAATCTGAAAAGTTTGATAAACACACACTTTTTCCATGTTTGTCAGTCAGATTGCAATGTGTAGTGTATTTAAACACCATTTACTAAATACATATACTGAGGCTGGGTATACCCATCCCATCCTCTATTACTTATTTTGTGTTAAAGCAGAAATTGTGTCAAGGAGATTTCAATCAGTAATTAATTCCCACTCATATCACTTGTTAACAACTTAAGAGTTAATTAATTCCTTTCATTTTAAAAAAAGAAAACACTGTGCTTATAAGCTTAGTGCATAAATATGTATAAATCAAATTAATAATTACTTTTTGTCTTTATAATAAAGGCTTCTAATTTGTATGTGCAGTATTACCATAAAACCTCTGATAATTTAAACTGCGCTTTTAAAACAAAATATAAAATAATGTATTCACGAAGGGGTGACTTGTAAGTTCATTGCCTAATGCAATAAATGCATACATTTCTTAATAGTAATCACAATGTCACAGTAAAAGACCGTCATAAGCAATCAAAGAAAAATAAACACATTATCATAATCTAAAAAAAAAAAAAAAGTATGATCTTTTCCATACCTATTTGTTAAAGAAATTAAAAGAAAAAAAATGCTGAATTTCAAAAACAAGTTTATTTTTAGGAAGAACAATGGACAAAGTTTTGTGCTGCATTAAAAGAATACAAATCTGCATGGAGTGGCAGTACATATTCTTTAAAGTGGAAAAATCAATTGTTCTCTAAATAACAGTTTAGGTCTGGAAAGCATGAATTATTATCTTATTACTTACCAATGATTTTTCCAACTATGCCCTGCACTGTTTCAAATCGGTTATAAGGAAGGAGACCAACATTTTTTTTCTTAAAGCATTCTATGGTCTTTGCATTTCGTGTCCTTGGATGGAAGTGTCAGGGTCATCCTTAAAAACTCCACAAACATTACAAATTGGTGAAGTGCATTTATGCATTTATCCCTTTGGCTAACAGGAAATAATTCAGAGGAGCCTGTCGTACAAGGGTGTGCTGAAGATTCAGGTGTCATTTGTGTCAAGAGGATTATTTTGGTGATGAGTAAAGATTTTTTGCATAAACAAGAGTAAATATTTCAAGGTTAACCTACAGCACCTAAGAGCTAGATCACATATGGGCTGACAACAGTAGAAGCAGGGAATCACAGGGGGACACATTTAGAAAAATCTGTGCATTTTTTAATGATAGGAGATGCGTTTTACATTTGCTTTTAGTCAATTTGAAAATATCTAGCATCCTGTCAGACATAATAAAACTGATAAATGTAAATGTTTTCCTTAGACATTAATTCCTCCATGTAGGACATCTAATTTATTTTAAAAGAAGATGACAAAGTATAGACGTTCGTATAGAATAAAATAGTTTTCTCTATATTAACGCCTAAGTCACACAGCTTCCCTGATAATCATTTACTTGACTTGTAAAGACTGATTAAAGTGGTATGTTCAAAACGTAAAATAGTTGTAAAAAATACTAAAAAAACATTTATTTATAAAAGTAGAAATAAAAGATATACATATGTGGCCTTATTGGACTATAAAAACAAAGTCTAAAACTAAAAACAATATTTCCAATATGCTGGTAACAATATATATTTTTTTGTAATACAGGTATGGGACCTTTTATCCAGAATGCTCAGAATCTGTAATTTAGATCTATATATCTTGTCTACTAGGAAATCATGTTAACATTAAATAAACCAAATAGGCTGGTTTTGCTTCCAGTAAAGATGAATTATATCTTAGTTTGGATCAAGTACAAGGTACCATTTTATATTAAAGAGCAAAAGAAAATATATATATATTTTTTAAATCGGGTTATTTAGCTAAAATGGCGTCTATTGGGAGACGGTCTTTCTGTAATTCAGAGATTTCTGGTTAACGGGTTTTAGATAACGGATCCCATACTGTACTGGAAGAATTTCTCAAAACAACTTCTTAATTTTGTTTTAAAAACGAGTCCTCGGCATGCCAATATCAGGTACCTAAATGCTAAACATTAAAACTCCCCTATCACTGCACAAGCGAGTATGGAAACATACTGATAAATACATGTGAGACTGGTGTTCTGCAGCATTGGGCTATGCCAAGTACAGAATGTGAACAACATATGTGCACCATCTGCTCTTTTCCACAAAGATATTTTTTTTGTGATAATACTAAAAAGGCTACATGGTTAAAACGACAGACCTGGTAAGACTTTACAAGTTATTAATTTCACGCAGCCAGCACAAATAATTAAAAGATTATATACAGGCCAGTAATTCTTTTTTACTAAAATATATGGTCAGCCATTTTCCATGATCTCGATGACAAGTGCTACTATTTTGGGCCTGTCCTCTTGTAGGAGCCCCAGCTTGAAACCCCTGATGGCGTTTTATGAGAAAGCGTTCACAAAAGCCCGGTGGTTTTACAAAATGAAGCACTTTTTTGTAAATGTTGATGTATACTGTGGCATAAGATAACAAAATAGGTTTTGCTCTATAGATTTAACCATATAATGTCTGAAATTTCCATATTTCTCATCTAATATCATGCTAAAATACATTTTACGAAATGAGAAGCTACCCGATCAGACAGACAGACAAAGGTGGATTTGTAAAAAGTTTCAGCACAAGGGGGTTTCAGAAGAGGTAGCCAGGACTTTTGTCAAACTGGCTTCAGGCCTTTTGCATCTATGCAAATATTCTCTGTCAAAAGCACCTTGAATATGGTCCTGGTTTGTTCAAACATTTTAGCAGGGAATATTTTTCATTGGTAACTGCCCCATACAGGAAATCATAAATTCACAAATTGTCCAATGTGAGATCCGAGGCATCCCTAAAGTTTACTCCTGAGTATTGCCAGTACTAAATAAGCAGTATCATATGACTGCAGCCTATAGCAGCACAGACACTGGGTTGTGGGTTGATAATATGGTAGGAAACAATAAGCCTAACCAAGACTTGGTGTAACACCCGCCGCTGGTTTTGAGCGCCGGCGCATAAGCGCAGGCACGCATCAACTTGGGCGCCGGCATCGAGGCGCCCGTGCACGTCAAATCGGACGCCTGCGCAGGAATGGACGCTCACATACTTAGGAGCAATGACCTCTAATTTAGGCGCCTGGCTTCCTATTGGTCCCTGATGTGTCCGTCTTCCTCAGCCTGCTCCTGATTGGTTCCTGTTCCCTTAAATACCTATTGGTCCCTGATGTGTCTGTCTTCCACAGCCTGCTCCTGATTGGTTCCTGTTCCCTTAAATACCTTCCTCTTCCTCCTCACATTGCCCAAGCAGGCTTCAGTTCCTACTGTTCCTGCTAAAGCCCTGGTTGTTCGAGTTTCCTGGTTTTGACCCTCTGCCTGTTTTCCTGACCTCCGAACCTTCGCTGCCTGAATTCGACCTCTGCCTGCATTTAACTACGCCTTAGCCTGACCCCTTGGTACTTCGCTTCTTTGAAACCCGTCTTCTGGAAACGACCTTTGCCTGCACTTGACTACGCCTTGCCTGATCCCTTGTTACTTCGCTCCTGGTAACTCGCCTGGCTTCTCTACCACCTCCGCAGCAGAAAGCCCGGGGCCCCAAAAGGGCGTCGGTGAATACCGGAGCCGTAGAGAGGTTCCTGTTACCATCAGTTCTCCTGGATCAGCTACCTTCCTCCGGGATCCGAGGTAAACAGATTGTTATACTTGGTTTTGGTATTCATACCAATTAATTTGCAATATTATAGTCACAGCCCATAACAGATTATGTATTCTTTAAATGCAGATAAAACCTAACAATTTGTTGTGTTACAATAAAATGTGAGTTTTCTAATGCAGAAGTGATGTTACTTGTCATTTAACTTTGTGACATGTGGCAAAGATTATATAAAAAGATGGATTACGATTTTACTACCACTGAACATTATATTACTGTGTGTAGCTACTGTATTTGTCACAATTCATACATTTATATCAACTGAAAAAACTATTTCAAACAAACGTTTACGTTGATATCCATTCAGTAAGCTGGGTCTCAGAAAATGGAGTGTCTGTGTGATGTGGAGGTGGTGATCTTTTGATTGGATCCATACAGTATTTTAAACCTATTTAGGAGTCATTGCTACTTTATAGATAAACACAGATTGTACTACAGGTATGGGACCTGTTATCCAGAAGAGACCTTGAGTTTTCCAGATAAATAACAAAATGGCCTGGTTTTGCTGGCAACAAGAATTCATTATATCTTAGTTGGGATCAAGTACAAGGTACTGTTTCTTTATTACAGAAAAAAGGTTAAATTTTTTTTAAAATTTGGATTATTTGGATAAAATTGATATATGGAAAGGCCATCTCCCATAGACACAACACTTTCTGGATAACAGGTCTCCAGATAACAGATCCCATACCTGTACTATGTGTGCATTTAAGTTTTCTATTTACATAAGCTCTGAGTTTTAAATGTAGCTGCCACAGTATATACACTTGGAAAGGTAATAGAACTAAAACCTTTTTTGTCAGTTAATTTGGGCTTTGCTAAACTTTTTGACAGTTTTATATTGTTTACAGGCATTCATTTAGGTCAGCTGCATTATGAAATTATATTAATAATTCATCTCTAGTCTTAATCAAAATGTACTCAAAACAAGTGGTAAGAATCAACAGACCAACCAACAGTGCTAGCAAATCAAACATGACATCTACATTACTGCATGTATGTATATTTTTATTTATATAGCACTACTTATGTACACCACTGTACAGTAGAACAATAAAATAATAGAACAAACAATGGTTATTACAATGATAAATACAAATACATACACAGTACAGTTGCATTAAAGGTTAAGAGCTACAAATTAAAAATACAAGAAGGAGGTCCCTGCCCCATAGAGTTTCCAATCTAAGTGATGAAATCTAAGATATGAAATCATTATTGCTGTGTGTATACAGAACTTCCATCCCCCACACCCAACCTGTGTGTGAGCTAGCAAATTTGCTTTAAGGGTGTGGTGGTTCAATCTGAATAGTGTCCCTTATTCTATGGATAATACTAATCTATACTACAATAGGTTCATTAGAATAAGCCCCCGTAGGTGGTTGTAGCATTATTGCATAGGTAATAGGCCTCCCCTGTGTAAAGGTCAATTTCCACATGCACAAGCTGCTACATATGAAACACAGAAACGTAACTAGAGGGGGGCGGGCCCTGGCGCAAGACGCGCAGTCGGGCCACCAGCCCCCCCCCCGTATGCCCGGAACTGTCCCGGAATAAGTGGCGCGCAAACTGCCTGCTCGCACCCCCTGCTCCCCCAGTAGTTCAGCCACTGATAAAACAGCATGGAAATATTTCATCCTTGCTGACACTGAGCTATTGAACTCTCTAACCGATTCTTCAGGGGAAAAAAACTTTTACTTATAACGTCTGGACTAGCATTTATATCTGCTATTAAATAAATGTGGGTTGAGGATATATCAATTCAAAAAACACTTAGCATCAGACATAAAGGTAAGGAGGGGAATAAAACAAAAGGGCTGACTTTAAAAGCCATAGCTTTCATTTACATATAATAAAGTACTAATTAAAATTGTATGGCCATTTCAAGGAAATTGGACAAAAGCAATATCTGTGCAACTAATTCAGCATCGTAAAATATTCTTATATATGATCATCTCTGGTTGTCTTGAATTATTATAGCTCTAATAGTAGCTTCCTGGGCTTTAATGCATTCTGAACAAGCAGAATCTTTGTAATGTGTCATGATTATTGACTCACTTTTTTTCTAATAATATAAAATGAATTTTAACCCTAATGTTGCACAGTGCACAGTTATCACTAAAGAGGAGAGTAAATGCATAGGTCAGGCATGGTGCTATAAATGAGAACACTGAAATTCTAGGAATACACAGTGGCCACAGTGAAGAGTGGGCTTGGAATTATGTCCAAGACTGCCCCCCCTGCCATGATGATGTTTTTAGAAGGACAGTTTCCCTGTAGTTTGACAATAAATTGCAAAACGACTATGTAGAGTTCAGTGCTATGTTAATGAAGGTAGAAGGTGAGCCCCTGCGATATGGTCCAGGTAGGCCCGCTGCTTGCTCTCTGTGGCAGCAGCTTAACTAAAACAAGTGAGGTTCCCCATAGGTAAGGTTTAAGTAAGACACACTAAACCACACTAAACAGGGGTCAAAGATAATTAGGATGGTAGGTGTAAGATTTGGAGCAGCTTATTGTGGGTGTCACATCAAAAACTTTTACTCTAACTCCAAAAATTGGAACTGGGGTTAAAATTCTGGTGTTCATGGCCTCGATGCCCCCCTCAGTTCCAATGCCTATGATATTAATTTGTTTTACTTCCTGTACTTCCATAAAGAGTTTTGATTCCGTAAAAAGGTGCCAGCAGAGCCATTTGGAAGGATTTTTTTTTTTTTTTGGAATTTCAGTCAGTATTGAACATGAAGAAGGACAATTCTAGTTGGTTAAAAGAAATAGGGGCTCATTTGTGAACATAATTGCTTAATTTTCAGAAATCCCAGATAAAAGTGGGTGTATGCTGCAAATCACATAAACAATTGCTCCTGCTATGGTAAATCACACACATGTTGCATTTGGCTTCCATCAATGATGGTACAGATTGCATAATTTATGTTGCACTAGTTCTCTAGGCACAACAACTAATTAAAACAAGTAAGTAGTCAGGAGTGAATGCCCTAGACCCTTACCAAACAATATATTGATACAATTAGTTGGCAGGATCACACCTGAAATGTTTATTTGGTATCCAATCATACATTTATCCCAAATTTAAAAAATCAACAATACCAATAGGACACAGGTACCTCAGGACTCCGTGGTCCCTGAGCTGCTTCTTCCAAACATGTTGCATGTCACTGAATGCTTCATCAAAGAGCATCATAGGATGCTTAATCAGAAATGACGCCTCTACAAGGAAAGTTTTTATTTCAGCAACTGCCATTTTGGCACAAGCATAATAAAGCGTATATAGACAAAAGAATATGTGTAAATAGTGGTTAAAACACATTTCTGCACTTCATACTTCAGTTTCTAAATAAGCTCTACAGGGCCATCAGTAAAACCCGTGGCCTGGATAAGGCTGCAGATTAGAAAATGCTTACGTAACAAATATTTGCTCAGGTCCAAATGTATTTATAAAAAAAAGTCAAGGATCCTGACAACTCTGCAAGCTACAGACCAATATCGTTGATCAATACGGACATAACAGATTTTAAATATATCATGTAAAATCAGTAAAAATTTGGTGACACCAGTTCTTCTTGGAATCAGAACACTTGAGCAAGTAGGTATTATTGTTGGATGTCGAAAAAACTATTCAACAAGGCAATATGGGACTTTATGTAGAAATGTTTTAGACACATTGGTCTACAATCAATTATGCTCTACTATATACAAAAATAAAAGAAAATAGCTCTCACAAACCACCCATTTCTATTGTGATGTGGAAAACATTACTTCCAAAATCCTGGGCAAAAGGCATTTCAGAAAGAGAGTGGTGGACTACTTGTATTAAAAAACAACCTAAAAATAACCACCATTTTGAAAAATGTGTTATTCCTTTTTGCCTTGAACATCCCAACACTCATTCATAAAGAGTCACACTTCAAGTATTATGCCTCCAAAGACATTTCCAATACCTAGCACAGATGAGATACAACATGTACAAAACAGCTTTCTGCTGGTTTTCATTTATGGCTCTAAAATGCAGTATCCATGCTCATTATTAAACCAGTCATTCTGGATGCATTCTGGTTTAGTTGTGCACAGGGACATGAAGTGATTTGCATGTTTCTACTCATATCTCCTGAAGTGAGACTTAAAAGCTCTACTTTTTGGTGTTAAACTGCTGCTGTGTGTGTGTAACTTGGGCATGTAAATAAGTGTCACTGAGAAAATAAATAGAACAATAGTGTAAGTTTTGATTGTTTGAGCTTTAAAATATCTGCCACTCTTAATAAAAATAAATAAAACTTTAATGACAAGGTTAAAGGGTTTAGTGTTTTACAGTCCATAGTCATTTAGCTAGAACAGTCATTCTTGTCTACATACCATGCAGCATTAAAACCAAATAAGCAAATGGAAAAAGCTAACTGTGTTCTTGCATTAAATGTCCTGGGCATATCATGCAGACTGAACAATCTAGTAAAAACGGTGAATTAATGTTCTCCCCATCCTTGCAGACAGCAATAAATTTAGTGGATTACCTTTTAGACAAGCTCACAGCCCAGCAATATTACACAGTGGTTTGCTTGAAAGACTGGCAAACAGAATCAAGGACATTCATTATCACCAAGATTTCATTGTCTGTCACAGACAGTTACATTGTCTCTTGATATTTAAGAAATCTGTCCATTTTACCTTCAAACAAAATGCTCAACCTAAATAACTTGTACCTGGTGACTCAGTCTATACATTTAAATAACTAAATAAACCAAGAAGAATAATGGGAAGCTTTTGGATAAGTCTTGGATTATAGTATAAGGAAGAATCAAACTCCAAAAGCCTACGGCAACACTGGGCACTTTTGGGGTATTTTACAAAATGCCCAAAAGCATCCCTTGCCACTTCTGACGGTTTTCATCAGGAATCACATAAAATCAGTATGTTTTGTAAGTGACTCCCATGTGAAAATTTAAGGTGAATAGAACTAGTGTGGGCAACTGATATCAGGGGGGATTTTGGGTAAATCGACACTGTTTTAAAAGCATAAAATAAAACCTGGTTTGCAAAAAGCTCCAAAAGTTGTTACACATAAAATATGGCATGGTATTACGCAGATAAGCAAAATAAGGGGAGAAGTGGAAATAAGTGGAGGGGAAGAAAAGGAGTAACTAAAAATTAAACAAACATTATCACAGTGGTTAACCGTATACAACAGTGCACCAGAAGAAATAAATTAGAATCATTTATCAGGAGAGGCCAAACAAACAATAAATCAACAGTAATACCCAATAATTAATCAGGGATCACATTCTGGATATAACTCTAGCCAGAGGTACCAATCCTTTTCAAATCTGGCTGGTTATCCTCTGGTTTTCCATGTCAGCTTCATTGATAGAGGTAAACATTTTTATTTATCAAAGGTCAAGTTTGTGAGGTTTGTGAGTTTTTTTTCTACCTTGAAGAAACTCGAATGTTTGCTTATTTATGAAAAAACTTGAATGTAAAAAACTCGAATGAATGCAACTGGGGGGGGGGGACTCAAATACTTGAATCAATTGAGTTATCAGAGAAAAAAAAAACATGAATAGCTCAAGCGCAACCACCAGAAAATCATGAAGGCTAAAAACATCTTCAAATGGTTCAAGGGACCTCTGCCACTGACTTCTACATAACCTTGACAGGTTTTAGATGGTGTATTTTCTGATTCAAGCTTTTTGCAGCTTCAGGGCATGATAAATCTCGAAAGATTTGAGTTTTTAATGAAACTACCCACAAAAACTTGAATTGACCTTTGATAAATAACCCCGTTTATGTAATATGTAAACTTTACTGATGGAGGCACTAAAGACAATATTGAACAATCTCTGTAAAGTGCTGTGTATTATGTCAGAACCATAAAAAAGGTGGGGGTTTATTTCTGCTGCTCAAAGCAACTGCTAGAAAGAGTTTGATTTAATTATGCAAAATAACCATATACCATAAGGCCATACAATGCATCATGTACACTATTCACAAATAAGTTTGGAGACAAACCAAACACCTTCTACAGTGAGCAGCTTATAAGAAATAGTTATCCTAATCACTGGTTTAAAATGCGGGTCTATACTGTAGACGTTATTGGGTTTAAGGACATAATGTTGTAGGTAATTTCTGCAAGAAAGTACATTCAAAACTAGACTTGATAGACTACTGTAAGAGGTATAATTGATTTCTGTTTTCCATTTAAAAGATATGATACATAACGGTGTGGGATGTGACTTGATGCTAAATATATGTAAATAAGGATAGGAATTTTGAGACTTTTATACCTACAATAATTGCCTAAATGAGATTTTTTTTCACCTTATATTTCCACTAAGTGGGATTGGCTTGTTGCAAGTGATGTCAATAGTGTGGCAATATTCTGCCAGACATCAGTAGGAAATATATTATATATAGCTACCCACACTTCTTTTCTGATTTACAGGCTAATGTAGTACAGTATATTGCAGTGTATTCTAAATACTATACAGAATATGCTCTCCATTAGAATAGGCTGAACAGTGTATAGTGTACAGTTTGTGTTTATCAGCAGAGCCTCATATTTGGTCCTCTACTATAAAAAAAAATAAATACATCCTATCTGTCTTTGCTCACCTGGTACCCATGTTTCCATATTCACACCCCTACTCGATGCCCAAGGGCACTCTTTTAATTAGAATTTTAATAACTTTTCTTAAGAAAATCAAAGTTCTAATTAAAATCATGTTCCCCACAGAGTGACTTTCATACTGTAGTTAGCTAGGTTACCTAGAAGCCCATTATAAAGTCTAATGATTAACATGATCACACTACTGATGTTTATTACTGTTTCAGTGTGCTTGCCATTCTAAAAATAATGTCAGAACTCTGATCTACACAACATATAGGAAAGGTAAATGTGAGACATTAATATCAAACTGTGCGATTTGTGTAATTGTCTTTCCATGCACATTGCTACAGATTTGTAGGTTAAAGTTTATGATAACAATGTGCATTTGCTGGCTGGATATAAAACAGGCTGAAAAGAATTCTTGAAGCAAATCAATAAGTGATTTGCACATAGTTATATAATGACACAGTAGGCAATAATACACATTCCAAGAGCATGGCTATTGAAATCAATATGGCATAGAAATAATTTTCTTTGTAAATGTGAGGAAGGGCAATGCCAGTTTCTTACACCACACTGTGCTAGGAAGAATATCCACAGTCTGATATGGCCCAAACGACATTATCTGCAGTAGGCAACAAATAACAGGAATTGTTGCATAGAATTTAATGTATCCAATCTTCTGCCCAACATTTATTTTATTATTTGCTTATTGGAGGAGTCGATAGATACAAGGTGAAATGAGAAGAGACTAGCTGGGAACTTTATTTACAAAGAAGTAACCAGAGCCATGCAGCTGCTACATACTGCACATATGGTCCATAAAAGTGTTAATTATGCACTAAATATTACATATGAAAACCAGGTGAAACTTATAACAGCTCTAGAGAAATGCAGTTGTTATTGCACATATGCTGCTCTAGCAAACTTTATACCAAGACAAACAGTGAGGTAATTAACAGGACATCTGCAATCTGCAGAGACAGTGCCAGAAAAGTATGGTCTTGTTAGTACACTTTCCCTATTTACTTACTTCTGGGGATATTTGCAAGCATTTTGTCTTATATCCCTGAAAAAAAGTCACCACAACATGATATTGAAAGCAAGTGAAATCTCAAATTTGAATGAATACATGCAGCAATGCCATTCCAATGCTTTATACAGTATACTGCCAATAGAGCACTGGAAGTCAGGTTGCTGTTTCTTGTTTTCTGTGACTTTTTGCAACAGACATGCATGCAAGCATCTGCGTCATAGTATCCCAATAATGTTGCAGATCGAAGCCCAGCAAATATTTTTCTGCGCAGGTGTGCAGTTATTTTGCACATGAAGCTAGACTTAGGGGCAAATTCACTAACCTCCAAAAATTCGCCAGCGACGGCTTCGCTCACATCGCAACACTTCGCCAGGCGTAGATTCGCCAGGACAACGCTAATTCACTAAAACCCGAAGTTGCGTCCAGGGCGCCGAACTCTGGCAAAGTTGCGCTAGAGTTACTGCGCCAATCGAAGTTGTGCTATCGTTGGCTAATTTGCATACGGAGCGAAGTTAAAGTTCAATGGACGTATATGTTGCAGCAAATACATTACACAAGCCCAGGAAACCTTAATAAAATAAAATAAAGTTGTTATAATGCCCTACACATGAGCCCAGTGTATAGTTTATGTGCCAAATGTTAGGAAATGTAGGGGGGAAGCCAGTTACCCCCAAAAAAATTACGCTCTTTTTCAGCCTATCACTCTGAAAAAGGAAAAGACGGCAACGTTTTTTGGGACTTTTTTTGAGGAACTCCTATCTACTCTATTGCACTTTGTCTGGTCTGAGGTGGCGAAGGCAAGTCTGGCGCAAGAGGTAACATTCAGTAAAATCTGCATCTTAGTAAATTTGCGTAGTTACGTCCATTCACCAGAGCGCAAATTCGGCAGGCGTTAGGGAGAGAAGTACCGCTAGAATCTATCTCCTTTGATATCGAAGTTACGTCAGTGACCATTAGTAAATTGGCAAAGTACAGAAATGACGTCACGCTGGCGAATTTTCACCCGGGGTAGTCACTTCGCCCTTTAGTAAATTTGCCCCTGAGTTTTAATATATGTAAGGATGAACTCTTGGTGTAAAGTATATTATTGTACTAAAAAAAACTGCATTTAATATCTTACATTGAAGAAATATATAAGTTTTGTATCGCACCTTCCGGTATAAACTAAACAGATATTTATAAAGTTGCAATCAAAAAGTTGCCAAAACTGCAGCTTTTTAACATGAAAAATCACATTCGCCTTCACAAATGTATTCAGCTCCCAAAAAGTGTCACATAAAGAACACCATAATGTATTTTAACCACCATAAAGTACCTTGTTATTCTAAGGAATGCTTTCTAAAATGTCTCATAGAAATTATATATTGCTTCTGCTCTGATGCGGCAAAAGGTCTGACGTATGTTGTGTGAGATTTGCAGCATAAATACCAGGCAGTGTGGGCAGCACTTTCTATGAATTCAGAGTCAAGCAAATATTATTGCCTTTTGGAGTAAATGCAGTCTGATAAAGAGCTGAGCTGATGCAAAGGAAAATGTGCTCAATATAGGAAAAAAAATTACACCTAGATAAACAGTTCTTTTAAAATACATGCAAGTCAACTGCAATGCAAATAATTAAAGCAAAATAATATCAGTCATTTTCAGAGATACAATTGAACAAACAGTAACAGTCTGCTTGTAGCCATTAATCAACTTGTGAAATTTTCCTTGAGCCAGAGAAGCACCAAACATTTTCTCTGTTCAGTTGCATCAGCATTATTGACTGCTTTATAAAGCAAGCTCATTCTTGAGCATTTCCAGATGGCTTTGCTGTCACTTTAGATAGCATCTAAACTGGCTACACAGGAATCAGTTAGGATGAGATGCTACAGACCAACTCTTCCAGGAACATCAGAACACTTAATCACATCATTGCTTCCGATGCGAGCCCTTGTTTATGCTATTACGAGAAAATAATTATGCTTATAACAAATAGATAGTGACATAAATATGTAAGATAGTCTTCTACAATATTTTCAAATTAACTCCAGTGCTCATCTGAAAATGTAAAATGTACAAAATGTAGTAGTGCAAAAATGGTGCAGTCATTGTTGACATTTATTTAAGGTACTTGTGCCCACTTCAGTATAGCTGCATGTGGCACCAGTGTGTCCATTCTGACTCCTGTTAAATCCAAGCTACAGGTATAAGATCTGTTATCCATTAAGCTCCGAATTACGGAATGGCAATGTACCTTACCAGTAGTGCAAATGTTAGGTGTATGATAAATCAGCTGCTATTTTCCTCTAATATGTCACTGTGTTATGTGTAAATGTTCTGCCATTACCACCCAAGTTATTTCTAATCAGTAAAAACCATCGATGTGTTACTAAGGTAAAGCTCCTTTAGACCATTCTGTCATTTTATTCATTATGAGGAAGAAATGCTGTACTCTGGGCAAATATATTTTTAGGACGATTCTTTGCAGTAATTTCTCTTTTGCAGATCTGGCTATATTTGGGGTAGTTCTCAGAGGGACTTTCTTTCCCTTCCAGATCTTGCCTTCACTTCAACAGGTCTGTTCTCTGTTCTTAACAATGTTCCTGACATTTAAATCTGCAAGCTGGAATTACTGAGGTTTTTTTTCCTTTTATAGCCTGACCGTGCTTTGCAAATGTGAATTATCTTAATTTTCAAATCCTTAGTTACATTAGTAGTGCTCAAACAACCTGAGAGGTAAGATGGATCAGAATATTTGTCAAACCTCTGAATTGCCTTCACCTTAGTAGCTGAAGGCATAATGAATCTATCAATTTTCAGGTCATTGCAGAAACTTTCAAAAGCAGTCACTGATGGATGTGCAAATGGCTGCATTTTCTTTAGTTTGGATCTTTTTTCCCTTATTTAAAATTTGCTTAACAGTATTCCATTAGGAATTTGTCATTAAATAATCTTCTTCATTAACATTTTTAGAAAATTACTTATCTTAACTTTAAACCCTGTACAAGTAACATACACCTGCATACAAGTTAATGCACTGCAACATATGGGGTATATTTATCAAAGAGTGAAGTTAATAGTGAAGTTCCGCCACTAGAGTGAAATTCCGCCACTTTCCATTCATTTCTATGGGATTTTTAAAGGCGGATTTATCAAAGGGTGAACTTTCACTTTCACCCATTGATAATTACGCCTTTCAAAATCCCATAGAAATGAATTGAGAGCTGCGGAATTTTACTCTAGTGGCGGAACTTCACTCTTTGATAAATTTACCCCATAGATGGAACATTATTAATATCTTCATACAGTAAACATCAAAACACCAAAACCTATACCATACTGTATAGGTAAAAATTGTATAAAAGTCCAATTTACAGTACGTGCAGGACATTGTCCTTTTCAAGGGGAACTAAGGTGTTTAGATAATGATATAAATGTTTAGCTAAGACCTTCTTCACCTGAATGAAACTTCTTGCTTTCTTTGTTTTTAATCTGCTGTATGGAATATATGAGAAACGGCAGTGGAAAGTGAAAGTTGTTCTCCCAAGCCTGATTAAAATGATCACATCCAAGATCAAGTAATAATCCATAGAATCTATTACATGGTTTGGAGACTGAGTATGGTACATTAGTCTTTTTCACATGCGAGTCACTTGTATATTACTGTTACTGTCCTTGTCTAAAAGAGAAACTCCTTGAGACATTGTTCTGGAATTCCACAGGACTTATTAAACAACAAAGGCGCCACTTAAAGTTATCAGCAGAAAAAGAACAAAGAGCCAAAGGAATCAAACACATTTAATAGAATGTATGCTTATAAACAACGATTTAATTTAGTAAGTAGTAACTCATTTTAGTGCATTGGAAGGAATTGATCATCGGGTAATAGGGGCCCTTTGAGGACAAAAAATGATATATCCTAATATCTCCAACTTAAGAGTTCTGTACCTTTTATAAAGAATACCTGTTGTGCTGCTCAAATGCATCAACATGGCCGCAAATCTTTGCATTTCTTCTTCCTAGTTTCCCTTAACAGCTGTTTAATGTCAGGCTATTTCCATTTTCTGGTTTCCACTCTCCCTGCCCTAGGTAAGTGGATGTGCATCATCATCAGTCTACATTTTGTACATGCTTCATCTTCCTTAATTTCTTGGGTTAGCGATGAGACACTGGCCACATGGCATAACAGTGTGTAATTTCTAACACTCAAAAGCCTCTCTGTGTTAACTGACACTCAAATAGGAATCAAAGTGTCATGTCTCCTGGATGACATAATGTTCCTAAGCAACTTTCAACATGCTGGTGACCTGCGAAATTTATTTTTGATAAGGCTATGGATACTGTACTGTTTGGGGAGAAGGGCAGTGCACATGCGAAGAATGAGGAATAGGCAAAGGTCAGTGAAAAGGAATCAATCCAATAGGGCAGTCACAACGGATGAGGAATGAGGATAATTTATGCATGATACATTTTTTAAGAAAACCTTTCTATGGGCATAATGATAGTCGCATACCTTTGTTTCCTTTAAAGGAAAGGTTCAGTGTAAAAATAAAAACTGGGTAAAATGTATAGGCTGTGCAAAATACAAAATGTTTCTAATATAGTTAGTTAGACAAAAAAGGCTGGAGTGGCAGGATGTCTAATATAATAGTCACAACACTAATTCCTGCTTTGCAGCTCTCTTGGATTCCACTGATTGTTTACCAGGCAATAACCAATCAGTAACTTGAAGTGGGGCACATGGATCATAAATGTTGCTTTTGAATCTGAGCTGAATGCTGAGGATCAATTGCAAAATCACTGAACAGTTATGTTCCTTGTGGCCCCGCTTAAAGTCGCTGAATAACCCAGAGTTATAGAGCTGAAGAGCAGGAAGTAGTGTTCTGGCTATTATTGTTAGACATCCAGTCACTCCAGCCTTTATACATTACATTTTTGGCTAACTAACTATATTAGAAATATTTTTTATTTTGCACACCCTATCTATTTACCCAGTTTTTATTTTTACACTGAACTGTTCCTTTAAGCAAAGGTTATAATGCATACGAATTTGGAATTCTGGCATTTCTGGTAAAATCCAAAGGGAGGTGCTAAATTGTTATGCACTCTCCAATGATTGTACTGGCTCCTCTTCTTCTTCAAAAAAAGCTAAGGTCGACACAGTTCCTGTTGAACAACATGCCCTTCTCCCTTCTCTCCCTGGGTTGACATGTTTTTTGAAGAAGAGAAGCACCTTAAAAACTGGTACCCCCTGAGTGATTTAATATTTCCAATATTTCCTTTAACAAAATTAAATGGATTTTAAAGGAGAACTAAGCCCTAAAAACAAATATAGAGAACAATGGTGCATTTTATATACTGAAATTACTGCGCCAGCCTAAAGTTTCAGAGTCTAAAAAACAGTAATGATGCAGGTCTTCAAACTTGTGCACAGGAGACAAAATCTTTGATTTTCATAGTAGTACCATATGCTCAATTTAGGGGTCGTTGCAACTCAGCAAGTAGAAAATTAGGTTTGCATATCCTTTAAGTTGATGCTACAGGGCAAATCCTGATGCAGATTGAACTGGTTACTGAGCTGCCATGTAATGAGAATTTAATGAAAATTAATGTGAATTAATCAGCTTTGGACTTTGACTTTTATATTCTATATATACAGTAATCAGTCTCTAAGCTCAGTAACTGACAGCAACATAGAGCATGCGCAGTAAAAATACAGAATAGATAATGGGAAGCTATAGGTGCCCTCTTTGAAGGTAAAGATCTTCACTGCTAGAAGGCTTAGGCTACTAAGGAATACTAAAACATAATGTGCAGTTTTTCTAGCCTACTTCTTTGATGACCTTTAGTTCTCCTTTAACTTCTCACACATAACATAACAAACAATAACATAACATACAATATGATGTGCCAGACACCTCTAATAGATGTAAAACCCTTACAACAAGACATAAATGTCCAATAAGTTCAATGTGAAACCAATCAATCTTTTATGACCTTTACAGAACATAGAATGTGTCACTAAGGTTTGAATGTTTACAGTTCTTGCATAAATGATATTTACCAATCTAACATAACTTTATAAGAAACACGAGGCCATGGTCTCATATGCTCCCAGCATACCCTCAAGGCTATCTTGAATCTGTTGTTCAATATATATTATATATTTCTGTAATAGTATGTATATCAAGCCTGACCCATGTGCACCAAATAAAAAGGGATGAGCGGCATTTTTCTTTGTTGTTTTAACTATATATATATATATATATATATATATATATATATATATATAAAAACAGAACAGATGAAGCAGCACTCAATTGTTGCAAAAAGTGTATTAAAATTCAGTACATCACATAACAGAAGTTTCGGACAGACTGTGTGCCATTTATCAAGCCAAAAGAACCACAGCAATACACGGGTGTGACATTTTCAAGGCAGTAAAGAGGAAATGACCTCACAATTTGCATCTCCATTAGTTCGAGTTATTATAATAATATGTACATATTCACAAATACGAAAACAGGTCATAATCCCTATTTAAACCCATTGGATATAAAGATTTGAGTTTATTAACCCACCATACCTACCTTCTCTTTAATCCTCTATCCCCTCCTCTTTTTAATAGAGGCATTGTTTGCAGTACCATAAATCTTAATTGATCCACAGCGTGCCCCTTATTCAGAAAATGTATTGATGTAGTATTGCCTAAATTGATTCTCGAACAGTTTTGAGTAATGTGTGACTTTACCATCACGCATATATATATATATATATATATATATATATATATATATATATATATATAACGCATTTATAAATATATAAATAATACTTTGTTCCATTATATAACAAAATAAAAGAGCAAAAAGATATCTAGTTTTTGACTTCAAGTTAAACGACAATGTCTGAAGTTAAAGAAAATAGATTTTAACCTTAATCTTATTAAAGATTCTCTAAAGACTTCAAAGCAGATAGATTAAAAGCAATATTTAAAAAGAACTGAAGTCCTGCTTCAAAATATTTATAGAGAGAAAAGAGAAGTGAGGCTACAGAGAAATGGCAAACCTAAAACACTAATCCTAATCAATGGCTGAGCCACTGCTGAAAAGTTTCTTTCGAAATAGTCTGTATTTAAAAAAAAAATACTGGAATCTCACAATTGTTAATCTAAGAGTAGTAACAGTGTACAGAAGAGAATAGGTGGCACTGCACTGAATAAATGCAACCCCATGGGTCTGTATTGTTCCTTGCTACTCAGATCTAGTAAAATCTACTATTGGGCTTTTGGTGGTTGAACCTGCTAGTTTTCTAAACCTGATAATCAATGTTTAAATTCTGCCACCCCCTGTATTGAAGAGAACTCTGATATAATCACTTTTCCTGTCACCTGAAGGGACAACCTTACCGACACTCACCCGTGACAATGTAGGGATATGCAGCATGCATCACAATATATTTTAGGAATGCATGGTGCACCATGAGCTGACTAGAGGAACATTAGCCATAGCTGTACTCTAGCTATTGAGAAAGAATAACATTATGTGTATGCAGATTCCCAGAGAGCCCCCCCCTGACTTGGATGAATTCTGTTCTCAAGTTAGCCTTGGTCACTAGTACCCTGACCTTGAGGGTATGTAAGCTTTCCCACTGTTATCTCCTTTTAATAAGTCTCTGTGATTCTTTTGTTCAGGGACTCTTTGTGAGACCAAAATCCACAGAGAGCAAGGCACATGACCGGATGTGTGACCCCACATGAACAAACACACGCCACCATAGCAGCCAGTAATTCTAGTGTCCTGTGCACAAGCTCCAACTGCCAATAAGACTGGCCATGTCAGCAAATGTTAAGGGAAGCTTAAGGGAACAGCTGTGCAAACCATGTTTATACATATTGCCATGTTCTAACATTTGTATTGTTACATTTTAGAGTTTAAACTTGGAAATTCAAACATTCAAAAATTCAAAATCTTGTCGCATTCAACTGTGCAACATTGCCCGAATACGACCATATCTCAGTTCAGAATCAACTAAAACACTGATTCAGTCTCTCATCTCCCACCTTGATTACTGCAACCTACTCCTCGCAGGTATTCCAAAAAGTCACCTTTCACAAATCCAATCTGTTCTAAATGTGGCTGCTAGGCTCATTCATCTATCTCACCACTCAACATCAGCTGCTCCCATGTACATGTCCCTTCACTGGCTACCAATTTCCTCTAGAATCAAATTCAAATTACTAACACTCACTTTCAAGGCCCTTAATAATGAAGCCCCTCCCGATATTTCATCTCTGATCTCCAAATACACGCCTTCACGCAATCTTCGCCCCGCTTCTCCTCTCATCACTTCTGCCCATTCTCGTCTACAAGACTTCTCTCAGCCTTCTGCTTTTTTCTGGAATCTCTGCCTTGAGCCATCAGATTTTCTCCTTCTTTCCAAACGCTCCTTAAAGACCCACCTTTAAAGAAGCTTATTCAATGTACCTTAATTAATCAATCATTGCTGTATCAAAAATCACAAATTGTTTCTAAAATTCTAATGTCTCAATTGTACCCTAACCTTTACTTTGTAAACTCTAATTTGTAGGGCCCTCTAATCCTATTGTACTCTGTAACCCTTGTTTGTTATCCACCATGTATTCCCTGTTGTTATAACTAAGGTAAAGCACTGCATATCTTGTCCACGATATATAAATAAATGATGATGATGAATTTTTATAAGTATCTTTCTTGTGTAAACACATACAAAGTGTAATAATGCAACACAACTAGATCAACTTGCCTATAATCACCAACAAGGAAAATGCATATCTTCAGTTTCTTATAACTTTGAAGGCACTTTGAAATACACCTTTTTTAAAAAAAAAAACTGTCAGACTATTGTGTTTATCTCATGGCTGTTCATCAGTCGTTGAATTTCAGCAAGGTTTTTTTTTCCCGCCATTTGCTGATAATTTAAGAGATAAGGGTAATGCTGTGAGATGAAGATCACTTCCATACTGTGCATGCTTCAAATGTACTTACTCTTGAAGCTTCCTTCTGTGCAACAGGAAACACTCATTCAATTCTTCCCTGCTGCAGTTTGTGACTGTATGATCTTTTCTGTGTGCTTATAATAATAACTTGCTTAAATCCAACTGCATTTTATCTTTAGAAATGTCATTATTGCTCATGCTTGCAAGTGCTATCTGTAAATTAGAAAGTTTAAGGTTGTGGGAAAAAAAAAGAGAGGATGCACTGCAAATAAAGTATTTTACTATTTTATTTGTCCACATCCCAGTGTAATAGAGGGTGTCCAGACATAGAGGCATGCTTCGGTTAAGGAATAACATACTTATTTTTCCCAGTTCTATCCCTGACTCTGTGCCCACATAGCATCATTCAATGCACGACTCACTCCTCTGTAAAAAAAAACAAAAAACATATAGAATTGATTTAAAAAAAAAACTATAGCATTAACTTCACAGTAAAAAAAAATGAAAAGATTAGTAATATGCACGTAAAACAAAACACATTCCATTATTTGGGTTCAAGCTGGTTCTCTTTGCAGACAGTCCCAATTAGCCATATGCACTAGTTCCATAAATATGGTAATCTCCCCCCCCCACAAACTGTTCATTAGATGAAAGAAACCAAAAGTGAATATACATGGTTTGATTGCATCCCTTCATTGGTAACAGAAATAGGACACTACGTGCTACATTGTCTCCCTAGGCTTCTCAACAACCTCCTCTACAAGTAACTAGGAAGAGTTGTGTCCATCTAAACTTTGCGCTAGTAAGCACACACACATATTGAATTAGATCTGCACCCAGACCTCTGCACACAGGTTTTTGAAAAGCACACACATAACAATTTACTTTGTACAAACATAGGGGTATATTTATCAAAAAGTGAAGTTAGAGATCACCACAGTCCTCTAAAATGAAATTCCACCACTCACCAATCATTTCTATGGGATTTTGAAAGGCGTATTTATCAAAGGATAAACTTTGACTTTTACCCACTGATACATACTCTTTTAAAAATCCCATAGAAATGAATGGAGAGAAGCGGAATTTCACTCTAGAGGACTGTAGTGATCTCTAACTTCACTTTTTGATAAATATACCCCATAGCCTAGAAGAAACTAGAGAAAACACTGTCTTTGTTTAGCATTAGGACTCACAGCTCTCAGTGTAGGATATATTTCTGAAACCAACAGACAATCTGAGGATATTCAAGGCAGCAAATAAGAGCAGTGGCCCTTAGTTAGCCTTCTAAAATAAAAGGGCTCATTTTTTAATTAACGCAACTACGAAGCTCTAAAATATACACAAAATTGAGCACGAACTGACAGGTTCTTTTATCCATACATTCTCCTAAGCAACTTGTGGCAAGCACCAATGAATAGTTTTCTTATAACTTAGATGAATGGTCACAAGGGAGCCCTGTAATTACCAGTTGCCTTGATTTGGCACCAATATCATGGTCGCAGGGCAATCTAAACTTATATTGTAACTAGGTACAGCAATCCATATTACAGGATTCAGTTTTTTGCTTATATCAAAAAAATGGGACTTTTTCATTAGTATAAGTTGTTTTTGTGTAACCACAGAACTGATTTGCCACATAATAAATGCTTATACATGCCTGGCAACACAAAAAAGCCTGCTCCATCTGTAGCACAAGCAGAGACGGCATCCCGTGACTTCCCAGTAAGAGGCAAGTCTCTAAGCTAAATTAGTGTAGGCTTGATTCATTAACTGGTTTCTCAGCTGAAACTCATAGATGGGTTTTGCCTCAAAGAGAAATCGCCACATTCCAAGTAATAATTCTTACTAATAATTACTGCAAGGGGAAAAGCAGGCGTTCATTATTTCCCTATATAAAATTCTAAGTTGGATCGCTTGCTATTACTGAGAGTAGTGATTAAAAAAAAAAAAAAGGCAGACAGATTGCTGATCCCCATACTACCCAAGTGATTATGATTGATGTCTGTTGTTATTAACAATATGTCATCAAAATGCTGTTTTGGGGATAAAAGAGATACTTTTATCTTTTGTGATGAATGTGATAGTAGCAAATTAACTGGAATGATGAAACTTTCAGCAACGAGAGACCTATATAAATAATAGGCAATATGTACACCTCTCATTAAAGACATTGTACATCTCATATAGTAGAGGATTACATGATGACCTTGCTATGGATTCATAATTACTTGTAATCACATCAGATTGAATACTGCATAGTGATTATTCTACAGTACTCCTCAATTAGGTGCTAGCATATCTCCCACTATTTGTCCAAACACAACACACGTAATTACTTACTCAGTATACTTCTGTTTAACAAGCAATTATTCAAATTTCTAAAAGTAACATTACATGTACTACACTCGAGATCTTATAAATAGAAAGGGCCAGGCTTTTTATTTGTATTCTACCAACACACTACAACCACATACTGTCCTTCAGCATGTTTTGCACAGACAGAACATTGCTTACTTTGCTTGCCTGATCCCTTTAGCTGTCCAAGAGTAATCACTAAACAAGATGTACCTACTCAATTGATGTCACAAGATAAGCTGGCCATGATAGAAAAACAAAATTTATTGTGACTCTACATACCAATCCCCTTTGATTTAACAGGAATGACCTATAGTGCCAATAGTTGGCGTCTGGCCTGCCATTTAGATATGCTTTATCACTAGTGATCAGCACTTACTGTCATTACCAAAGGTAATAAGCACCAGTGAAACCAATTAGGCCATGAGCCTAATTATGGAGACGCCAACTTGGTTCATTATTGGTTAATTTTCTGCATCATTACTTGCTAATCCATGAATAACTTTCCACTTTATTGTAGAATGGGCTTATCTACTTTTAATAAGGTAACTTTTTCACAGCAGAATTTATGTTACTAGTGAAGGCTGTCGTTTTCCCTATTCTTAGGTAACAGACAAAAAGGTACTCATTGTTACTCAATAACAATGGAACAATACTGTATATTAGTGGCCATTTTCCTTTCCCAGGGGTGCATGTTCTAGAGCACTAATCAGCACAAGGGTGCATCACTTTGTGCTCAATGAAATACTTTCAACACAGAGAATGCGGCACTTTAGTGCAAAAAGCAGCATCAGGGGGTGCAGGTCAGCACTTTCCTTACTGCTTGATATAAGGGCAAGTGGTGCGTCTCCTTAACTTGCATTGGTGAATGACGCGAAGTTAGGTGGAAATCTACATGCCTCTTACCTCCCGACCCTAACAAATAAAGTGCTGACTAACAGTCATTGCTGTTTTCATCTGGGAAGTGGAAGGCTCTGCACTCCCAAATCTGCACAGAGATCTGCAGCTATTCTTAAATAGCAGAATGCAGTGTGCAAAGTGCAAAAACAAGGCCAATTGTGTGTGTGGGTTGGCTTTTCACACTGTGTTCTGTTTCCTGAGTGACCACCAAAATGTTTTTCTGTTGCAGCATGGAGACACTAACACCATCAGGTTCCTCTTCCAGGAAATGGAGGTTCTCACAGTGAGAAGGGCCTCTCTACTACTACTAATTTGCTACTCTTGCACTTTAATCTCTATAAGCAACTATTTACAAAAACTGAGCAGTTAACAACAACAATCCACAAATGATAAACAGCCTAGTCTCAAAATTTGCAACACTTGACTCATGCAAATCTTCTAAGGGCTGATTCTCTAAGGAGGGAACACCCATAAATGTACTTGGTGGTAAAGAAAGTGGTGGTAAAGAAAGTAACCACACAAGTAGAATGACTAGACGTGCACTATAAAATAAGGGAACTATACAGAGCATGTAGCTTACCTAAAGGAGGGTATTGTTCTGTAGTAGAGTGGCCCTACTTGTAATGCAGACCTTCTATATGTTTGCTCCATAAATAGGTAATTCTGGCAGTGGTATATAAGGCTCAATGTGAGCTACAGAGCTTTCTTGAATACCACAGACTGTAAATCTCCATCCTTGTTCAGCTTGAGAGAATTTTGGATCAGATTCTGGATAAGAGATCCCACACTTCTACTGCTATATTTTTACTCTTAATTATTCATTTAATTCTAATGTGGATAATTTAATAAAAGCAACTATTTATTTTAGATTCTCTAGTGTCCAACCAATGAATATTGTAATATTGTAGAGATAAGTTTCAAGAAACCTAAGTGACATACCTCCAATATTCATGGCATGCACTGAACAGCCAGAAAAAGATACAAAGTTTCTAAAACTTAATTGGCTTTTGGTAGAGAGCCCAGAATATGTGGCAGGTGCACTTACATAAGTTAGTAACATTTTAAGATTAGCAAATAAACAATTGTAACAATTTAAGATAAGCATGTCTCTTGGGGAAACTGTGACTTGCAACTTAAAGGGCAATTCACCTTTATTAGCAAAACTGCAATAACACATAAACACAATAGAAATGTGTTAAAACTCTCATAATCCACCAAATTTTGTAAAATGAACATTAAGGTGTGTGGCCACAAAAACGAGTGTGGTGCAGCAAATTTTTATGTCCCTCTTGCTATTTTCAAAATGTTGGGAGGTATGAAATACATGTGTTTCATAAGCACCAGGTACAATATTTCTCTGAGAAACAATGCAAACACTAAGACCACACAGCCACAAAAATTGTTTTATATCAGAGATCTCCTTCACTATAGTTATTGCTATAGTACAACTGCCCCTACTCTTCTCTAGCTGGGGATTACAGAAGATTGCAGTTCAACAAAACTGCTTATTTTTTATGACATAATAAATGCAAACAATTTTAAAGAATAGAGAATAGAAAGGGTGTTACTAAAGTTATACTATTAAGTATGACAACAACTGGCAGGTGTTAGTTAGCAGTGCCTATGCTCTACAGTCTGCACACAGTGTATTTAAAGGCAGAGTGCGGTACAAACTTGGTGAATCATTCAGTACCTGTACAGTAATGTCACTGCCCCAGCATTTCCTTACCAGTCTCCATGGCAACATAACTAGAGCTTCCTTTAGCAAATGAAAAGTGCACAAGAAAAACAAATACATATTTAAGATTTATTTTATAAAAAAAAAAAAAGGAGAGATTTGGGAATAATGCATGATAATCACCTGCTGTTTCTATAATAAAATAATACTGTATTCATCTTTTTTATTTTCCGAATATACTGTCTTTAAAGCATGCAAATCGCTCAAAATGCATTAAAAATGATAAAATGTATAAGCAGTCAAATTTAAGTCATATGGCTTAGATTAAACATTTTAATGTCTAAAACCACTGAAGCAGCATGTTGGGGTTTGATGGTGAAGTACTAATTTTAGGCTTGATTTCAAGGTTTTGGTTCAGATCTTTTCATCCGAGATTATTTGGAATAGTTGAAAGTGGGGCAGCGTCAGTCTTAATATTGCATACGCTACACATAACCCAAAAGATAATTACACAGCCATGTACTTGGAAAATGACTGCTGAATATTGCTGTAACAAGGACTGATATAATACGAATCTGAAATATTGCAGAGATTAAAATGATATTTTAGAATACATTTGGCTTTCTTCACATGGAAGGACTATACACCTCTGTAAAACGCTCATTGTGTCTATTAATTTCTGTTTAGCAAAACCCACCTTGAAATGCTTTGTTTTTGTTTCCTATAACCTAAAACATATGACTTAGATTCCTTTAATCACATTTCCATTATCCCAAATATTTTTAGAGTTATCCATACTAGATTCAGGTTTCCAATGGGCACACCAGTTTCCTCCTAAACTAGGGCAGGTCAATTGGCTCCTGAAGAACTTTACTGAGGTTTTATGCCGGTGTGTGTGGGACCTGTAAGTTCCAGTGATGCAGGGACTGATGTGATCAATTAATGATTTCTGTATAGGACTGAATAACTTCAGCCGTTTGATTTCTGTAAAGGACTGCATAACTTCAGCCCTTAATACTGGATAATAGTAACAGCCAATATTGCAGTTTTCAAACTTTGTGTGCAATGATATCAGCAGCCAAAAACCAAGGGAAGTGTCTACCAAGTCTCATTACTTGCCCATAATAGTGATGCCTCCACCTGGATTAAAAATCAAACCAGAAGTTTAGCCTGTGCAAAAAATCTCAAATGAAGCCTCATTTATTACATTATATAACTATTATTTTGGCATTCTTTCTTTTGTTTTATTTTGTTTACACCTTCATTAACATCTCTCCAAATTATACACTGCACAACACAGTAATATATATATTTAATTATATTTTAAGGTAAATTAACCTTCTGGTTTGTACATATACAGTATCAGTGCTACATGTTACTTAACTGTAATGGTTATATTTGTATAGTGTGATAATATTCACTGTGCTTCAACCAATACCATGTTATGCTAGAGAAAAGACAACAGCTGGCTGTAAAAATCAAAATTTATTTTATATAGTCTGTAAATAGAGGTTCATCACTAACAATAAACATACATTTACTGGCTGGGTCTCCTGCAAAATGTATCATCGTATCATCGTATGGGTTAATTTCATACATAGATTAGATGAAACTCTCTCTCCTACTCACTTAACATCACTAGTGTCATGCATGCCTTTCGTGATAGAGCTGCCGTTCATTTTTATAAGGCAGCTATAGTAGCCACATCTCACATGCCTCCAGGACTTTTTTGTTATATATCACCATAAGGATGGAATGGCCCAGTCTGTTTACTGGATCTGTAAGGCTGTTTGTTTTTCCCCAGAAAAAAGGTGATTTGGGAATTTGGATGTGGAGTATTTTTGATAGCAGATGTAGTATCTCATTCCTCAATTCAGTGGTAATGTGGACTTCACCATGTGGCATCAAATATGGGTTAGGCAGCTTCTAAAGCAGTGATCCCCAATCAGTGGCTCCTGAGCAACATGTTGCTCACCAACCCCTTGGATGTTGCTCTCAGTGGCCTCAAAGCAAGGGCTTATTTTTGGCTTGGAGACAACTTTTGGTTGCATAGAAAACAGGTGTACTGCCAAACAGAGCCTCCTGTAGGCTGCCAGTCCACATAGGGGCTACCAAATAGCAAATCGCAGCCCTTATTTGATATCTCGGGACTTTTTCATGCTTGTGTTGCTCCCCAACTCTTTTATGTTTGAATGTGGTTCCTGGGTAAAAAAAAGGTCGGGACCCATGCTCTAAAGCAGTAGTTCCAAACCAGTAGCTCGCAAGCAACATGTTGCTCACCAACCCTTTGAAAGTTGCTCACAGTGGCCTCAAAGCAGATGCTTATTTCTGAATTGCTGGCTTAGCGGCACATTTTGGTTGCATAAAAACCAAATGTACTGCCAATCAGAGCCTCCTTTGGCTACCAATCCATATAGGGGTTACCAAACAGCCAATCACAGCCCTTATTTGGCATCCCCATGGACATTTTCATGCTTGTGTTGCTCTCCAACTCTTTTTTACATTTAAATGGGGCTCGCGAGTAAAAAAGGTTGGGGACCACACTATGGGTAGGGTTTGTGGCGTATTAGGAATGTTCTTTGCAAAACTTGAATTGAGGTGTAAATATGCAGGCACTATACTTATTTATTTGCAGGTTTGTTTGGTAGAATGGCAGATTTACTAAAATAGCTGCTAAATAGCACATAATCTAATTTTAGGTGATTCTTTTCCGTGGGGGGGAATATATATCTATATATACTTACACAGATATACATACATAAACACACATATAATGTAATATAGATTAGAAAATATATATATATATTAACAAGGAAAATAATAACTACATTACCTAGTAAATTCAACAATGTACACTTCAAATAAATTACATATTCATCAATTAGGCTGCGAACATTCAGCCTTGTTTTCATTATCACTGACACAAGATTCAGCAGCATTGGACAGTACATAATTATCTAGTCACTTCAAGTCAATGTTTCCCAGTGGCTTGTATGAACATAACATTCTAAAGCAAGCTCTATCAGGGAAATCTCGAGAGAGATACATTTGCAATTTATATCAATAAGGAACACAAACTTACCTATCATGAGGCAAATTAAAAGAACAAAAAGAATATTCATTTCCTTAATAAGACACTTTCTCTTGCAAATTAGGTGGCAAAATGAACGTGAAACAAGTCTTTTACAGCAATGCTAAAGCAACGTCACTGAACCATGGATGATAAAAATGAGTTGTCCTTGTAGGAGAGGATCGACTAAATATAAGCTTTTCCTACAGAAAACTGAAATTGCCATTCTTAGATTGCTTTGTTTCTGGCATGCCAACCATTGCTCTTACTGAATATCCATTCTAGCTACAAATACAGTAATTGTTATTATTGTAAAACTGTTGAAATTAAAAGTTTTTTTTACCTGTTCAATATGTTAATAAACTAAAGTCATAAGCTAGACTGACTAGATAGATAATTATAGGAAGACTATATTTCATGTATAATTATATTTTCCTTTCGTTTTATTTTCATAAATGTGTAGTAAAATTCCTGTTTTGCTTAGGGGGGCTATTTCCTTATTTTCTTATTTGCATTTATATTTTTAGATACAGTATTTTTGACTGTTACATACACAAAAACTTTAGAAGTGAACTTTAAAGAAAAAAATAACAACAAAATACAGTATTTAAAGGAAATCAATTATGCTGTAAACATTTTGGTTGCCATATAGTCCTCATGTGTCTTGATACACATGCTGTTTAAATGTGCCATAGATATATTTATTACCCATGTTTAATTTTTGCACCTTTCATGCCATCTATTTTACTTCTCTCTCCCTCCTTATGTTTCTACATGTGCCATTCTTAGTTACTTTTGGTAGCCATCTTTTTCTTTTATATCATCTTAAGATATTCTCTTTTCATAACCCCATTCAGCCCCATTTGTCATTCTTTCTGCCTTACCATTGTCTACATTCTAGTGCACACTATGCTCAGCTACTTAGACTCGCTACCACACCCAACCCAAAAACAGTTTACTTACCCCCCCCGACCCGGCGCCTGTGAAACTGGTAGATATATCACCAGTAACAGGAAGTGATGTCACAACACTGTATATTCCACTAGGTAGGACACGGATTTTTACCACAAACACAGGGGAGGGTGGGAGGGTCCAACATTGAAATGTAGATGGGTAACAAGATGGGTTACATGCAGACAACCCACACAATCAGACAATCACACATTTATGCCAAAAATCCAACCACCATGCACCTAATGCTGCTGGGGAAGAAGTTTTAAAGTTTGTCCACAAACCTTAACTTGACAATATACATTACCATACTCTGTGTTAAATGCCACAGACCTTTCACCCCAGCTTGCCAATAAAAATGATTGCCAGTATAAGGGGTAAAAATTGCAGGATGCTCCCAAGAGTGTGCTCCTTTATGTACTGCCAAGTCAAGGCTAAGGTCTAACTCTGTAATACAGAGGTATACCAATACAGAGGCATACAAAAAGGACAAGAAGGATCCTCTCCCAGATACAAAAACATATAGCACAGGTTGTTGAACAAGGTATTGAGATGGGTATAATCGAGAATGAAGTAAAACATTTTTTGATAAAGGAGTATCCAATAACACCTGTATTTTACACATTACCAAAGATTCACAAAGACCCATCTCACCCCCCCCCCCGGGAGACCAATAATGGCGGGAACAGATTCTGTGTTTTCCCCATTAGCCATTTATCTTGACAAGGCCTTACAACCTCTGGTAGCTAATACTAGAGCATATCTTAAAGATAATATGCTCAATTTATAAGTTACAGGCTTTTTCTGCCACCTGGCATCTCAGATATCTAACAACTGCATTCTTTAACCAAATTTCCAATTGTTTGGAAAAGAAAAATTAAGTTATGATTAAACAAATTGCTAAAATGGTTCATTTCTGCATAGAAAAATCTCTCTAAGGAGCTTTAAATATAGTGCTCAACTGTCTTATTTTTGTCTGCTTCATTACACATGCTGTCCTCAAGGAAATTGCAGTTCACACTTTATTTTATTAGAGAAACCAATGAAATATGAACTGAGTGGCCATTTAATTTACACGCAGGGGTTACATTTCATTTCTTTTATGCATGGATGTACCCTCTTCTGCTCAGCCCAGTCAAGGTAATAACAAATACAGTAAAAAAAATAATAAAACCTTAACATGCAGAAGCAGGGTTTACTTACTTTATAGGGTTAATAAGCTCAAAGGAAAACTATACTTCCAGAGTGAATCCAACAGGCAATGTATACCATAATAAGTTAAGAATTGTATTTAAATGGCAAATGAGTAAATATTGTCCTTGAGCAACCATTTTGTGATGAACTGTCTGCTCTCCCAGTGATATAATGCAACTCTTAACAACAGAGATTCTTTTTAAAAAAAATAAATAAATAAATTCATATGCAACCTTGTGACAATAAAAGACATTGCCCATTGACTGATGTAACCCAGCATGTATGTGTGTCGGGGGCACCCCTAAGTACTAAAAATGGCAATTTTCTATTTAGGACTGCCCAATGGCACATAATAAGGCTGCTAAAAAATAAAATATTTTTCTTTTTATCAGCAGTCAGGCAGCTATGATGTTATATATTATACAGTAGAACCCCAATTTCCTAAACAGGGATTTTAAAAAAAATATATGTAAAATCCAGGAAAATGAAAAATCAAGTAAATAATATATAGATGTGACCACAAAAAAAAAGATGTAAAATGAGGGAAATGTAAGGGATTTAAAATCCATATCTATATCTTAGAGTTAATAGATTTTTACTATGATTGTTAAAATAATAAAAATGAATATTTTATATATTTTGTATATTTTTTATAAACAAGATTGTTAGCCTTTAAAGTGGAAAACAAGATATAGCAGGTATAAAGATAAAATAAGATGTGCCAATGGTATGTAAATAGAATAAATTTAGCAGGGTATCTTGTCTGCGAATACTGTGTTGGTGCTGGGAAGTGGTTCATTCTGGGAAACAGTACGTGATCTATGATTTAGATTACACCACATGTGTGTAAAGGAGTGCATGTTGTCAAAAGAAAAATGTCAGCCATGTTTAGACATGAATTGAGATTAGACTAGTAACAGAGGTCTTTATCAGATACTCACAGGGATAAACAACAAAGATACTGAATGCAAACCTTGAAAAGGTGATCGAACCCTAAGAGACTTGTTGTAAACTGTCTACTTAATTTGACGTGACATATTACTCTACAACAGTGACTCTACAATACGGATTAGAGAATATCTAGCAAAAGTATTAATTGTCCACACTGGAATCTCTTTTGCTTATCCCTGAAAAGAAATGAATGATGTAATAGCTAGATTATCAAATACATTTTATCATAATAACTAAGAATATATATTTTTTTATCATTTGAAATGTTTATGTTAGATGTCTGTGTAGGAGATATCATTGTACAGTGTTAATACTGTATATGTTTTCTCATATCTAGATAATATTCACAAACACTGAATATTATAACCTTATAATGTCTATATATATGTATATTATACAAACAAAAAGTACTGCACTCACAGGGCTTCCTTGGTGAAAAAAAACTGAGGACAGCTTAAGTTGTAAGCCGAAACGTCAAAATAAATGTAGATTTTTTTCACCAAGGAAGTCCTGTGAGTGCGGTTCTTTTTGTTTGTTTAATGAATAATTTCATTTAACCAGCACCTAGGCATTTAATGATCATTTTGGAGTGCACCAGTTTCCTGTGATTATACATATATATATATATATATCAGGGTCCATTAATTAATTAATTACAGGAAATTTAAGTGTAATTCTATATGCTAAAATTATACATTTTAAATCACTACAGAAGAGGCTTACTGCAGACAGGGTCAAAATGGACACTGAGAAGTTTTACTGTGCAAATGCAATTGCAATTTTCATATGTTTTACCCCATAATTCAAGCTTAGGCTAGTTTGCATTAGGAGAAGAGCTGTGTTTTAGGCAGGCAAGGGATATTCAAAGGATTGAATTTACTGCTGAGGAAAATAATCATACCTATTTTGTGAGGGTAAAGGTACTGGATAAATACATGGTCCAGTCAGATACAAAATCCAAAAAAACTTTACTACTCAACTGCTGCAGTCTAAATAGGCCTGTGAAAAGGGCCAAGTGCTGGAATATAGCCCCCAACTCCAAAGGGCACTCAATTCAAAAATTCAAAGATATATTTCCAGTCAATTCTCAAAGTTAAAAAATCACTTTTTATTCATCATAAGTATTAAAAAAGTAGGCATACAGACCAATCGATACTCCGCCCTACGCGTTTCGCACCTACAGGCGCTTAATCATAGGCAGATACAACCCTAGTTAAAGGGCCCCATTGGTGCAAGGCATCTACCAGCAGCAAGGCTATTTTTAGGACAGAGGGATGGTAGAAAGAGTAGGAGAACCTGACATGAGATGGTAGACCCACATGACAGGGAAAGAGTTAGTTTGTGGGCTGACTTACACATGCTGGAGCTCTGTGTTTAGCAAAAAAGTTGCCACAAAAAACTTAGCAAGTAAAAATTGATGAGGTTTAATAGAAGTCAATGGGAATGGCCCCAAACAACTTTACTTATTTTAGTTGTTAGCCTCATAAAATGAATGGAACACTGTGATGAAAAAACATGCCAGAATATTCTGTAACATTCTTTTCTTAAGGTAGCATTCTCGTCTTGTTGCTTTTTTTCCCCTCAACCTCAAAAGTTGATAAATAGGCCCCTGATTGTAGTCTAGTGAACAGGCAAGCCAGAGTAAGGCAACTCAGTGAATGAGACATAGACATTATTATGCCTAGTTGTTCAGTAAGAAATGCGGTAAAAATACAAAATATTGAAATTTCTATTGTATGAATAGCCAAGAGTTAATACTCTGGAAAGTAGGGTTGTATGGGTAGAGAATAAGAATTTGCCTAGAGTAATGCATTCAAAAGTTCCTGTCCAGATAGCCTTTGGCTCAAGCACCATGACTATTGATGTGTGTGCTCTTGAAGTGTAAATTATTATATGTTCTGTAGCTGGCTGCTATTTAATAAAAAGGTCCTACTTTTGTTTAAGAAGGTTTGGCACTCACCAATATTTAAAGATAAATTATTAACCACACAGTCTCACTAGACTTCCTCAGAGAAAGCCAGGACTCAAACCAGGTGTAAGGAATGTGAAATGTAGCTTTTGCTAGTGCTGCCAATAGAGAGACAGCAAGAAATTCTAGCAATAGTGTTACAGTAGCAGACATTTCTAGAATGTTAGGAGTCCTGACTCTGTGCTGTACATTTTACTTAACATTAATTATAAACAAATCATACTGTGAAATGAAGCCTTGTAACAATTTTAAATAAACAAAGGAAAAATACACTGGAAATAAAAACATAATGCCCTTTTAAAAGCCTTTTTAACAAGAGGAAATCAGAAACAGCAGCTGCAGCAGTGAGAAATGCCACAGTTTATAAATAAAGAAAGTGTTCTGCCTTTGCTGGGAGAAACTTAAAGGTAGGCATACAGATTCACACCAAAGAAACTATTTACTTCAACAGTGACAGGTGTATGAAAAGTATTTGTCTCCCCTCAGCGCTGCCCTTTGTTCGCTCCTTCTATGCTTCCGAAAGGAGGAACTTTCATGGGAAAACCCTTTTTGTACAGTACAATAAGACTATCTTCTCCTAACTGTAGTGAAGATATAAGGTAGTTGAGAGACTTTGAAATATGAATTGTGCAACCCTATAATTGCAGTATATGTTTTATCATTTTTATTTTCATAAAAAGAACATGTGGGAGAGGTGTTAAAGCGACCTCTTACCCAGACATAAAAATGCTGTATAATAAAAGTCTTTTTCAAATTTAAAACAAGTTCTTATTTTTTTTATTAAAACTTCCATACCTGTTATAAACTTGCTTAAAAATCTCAGCTGTCAATCATATATCGCTTGCCCTCCACCAGTGGCGGAACTACCGGGGGAGCAGGCGGTGCGAGCGGGCCAGGGCCCGCACCCCCTCAGGGCCCCCCGGCAGCGCCGCACACCACTGTAATCACCCTGTCAGCGCGCCGTACGGAGGGGGGAGGGGCCCGTCTGTGTGTGTCATGCACCAGGGCCCGCCCCCCTCTAGGAACGCTGCTGCCCTTCACTATGCCTTAGGCACAGAGATGGGGCAGGCAATTACTTTCCAGTCTGCATTTCCCAAATGTCACTGCACTCAGCACATTCCCCTGCCTCCTCACCACCTAATTGTGTAGCTTGTGCATGGGCATCAGATGCCCTGTTCTGGTGCATAAACAAGATTTTGGCATGAAAATCTTGCCTTAAAATGAGTGGCCACAAAATGGCAGCTGCCTGCTTGATGTGATTGCGAATTGCAAGACTAAAATAAACAATTTAAATAACATCTAGTGTAAGTGAAGTTTATTTTGCTTGACTAACATCATACAATAGGAATTGGTATTTCTTAGGGTAATAAATCCCCTTAACATACTGCAGCAACAATAAATTTAAAAAAAAAATAAAAAAGAGCACAAGAAACCTCTTTACCTGGTGACACTTGTGAAAAAAAAAAATATTTGCTGCAGGCATGTAGTCCCTATAATTAAAGGTGTCCCGACCCTTAAATAATAACATATTGAGTTTCTATTGACATTACACTACATAAGGGAAACTTCAACACTAGGGAATGAATTTATTAATTAATGAGCAATAGGAGAATCCCTTCAACACTAGGTAAGTTCAATTTCCAGCATCCACCTAGACTCCATGGAATACCAAGGGTGACTACGTTTCAACAAAAACGAAACGAAAAATCAATAAACTAAAACAATACAAGCTCCACAAAGTCTAAGCTATAACATATTGGGGGGAATTCACAAAAGTTTCCGGAACGAAAAAATGTCTTTAAAATGTCGTAGAAAGTGTCGTAGCAACAGCCGACAAATTCACAGAGCATTTCTCCGCCAATTTTCCAACATGTGCGACACTTTTGAATTAGTGTCGTTAAAAGTGGGCGTGGTTTTTTCGGCACCACTTTTCCTGCCATTTTTATGAATTACTCGTAAACTCATTTTTTTTACCGACAATTTTTCAGACACTTTAGGCTCTCCAAAATGAAAATGTCAGACAAATTGTCGTTTAAAAAGTCTTGGTAAATGTCGTTTGTACGATGAAAAGATATACGACATTTTAGAAAATTGTCAGACTTACGAGACATTCAGAGATGGTAACATCTGCCTTTGCGAATTTGCCGTTCATATGACATTTTACAAATTTGTCGACCGCCATTTCTGGGTTACTTTTTCTACCGACACTTTTGTGAATTCCCCCCATTGAGTTTCTATTGACATTACACTACATAAGGGAAACTTCAACACTAGGGAATGAATTTATTAATTAATGAGCAATAGGAGAATCCCTTCAACACTAGGGAAGTTCAATTTCCAGCATCCACCTAGACTCCATGGAATACCAAGGGTGACTACGTTTCAACAAAAACAAAACGAAAAATCAATAAACTAAAACAATACAAGCTCCACAAAGTCTAAGCTATCAGTCTCACTTCCGATTGGTTTACTGCACCTGAGCAAACTTAAGTCTTTTATTACATATATTATTACATATAAAAATTGTATATAGTGTATAGTGCAAGAGCCTTGCTTTGATGAAATCCATCCAAATGCAAAATAGTTATTGTATTATTGTTTCAAAATAATTCTTTTAATATTGTTTCTAGCCCCAGTTCAGATGATTTTTGAAGGGTTTTGTTTTATTTTTCAAAATCAATTAAAATAGATAAAGTTTATTCTAATTTATTTCTTGACCTGATTGCTTTTTGAAATGTATCATAAATAAATAAGCTAAATGCTAAACCATGAAAATCTGCTCTCATATAAACTTTGTTATGTTAATAGCAAACCGAGATTTAAAATCCTATTGACATCCATGACAGAGATGGAAATTGCAATACCAGTTTCCCAGCAGTTATGAAGCGATGCATACCACTAAAAAGATTACAGTGTGTGTGCCAGCTAAGATATAACTGCATCTTGAAGATACAAAGAATTTTGTAAGAACTCTCCACACAAAGGTTCTAAAAAACATATGAAATCCAGGAGAAAATTGCAGCTTTAGAAAAAGGGATGCAGAGAAGTGTCACCTACATCCATACTTATCTCTGTTAGAGGCCATCCTCTGTTCAGCACACAGTGGAATTCATAACCTTGCTATCGCAAAGGTACCAGCATCAAAACATCTTTCATTTACACTGGGGATGCTTAACCCATAGGTCAGAATCCAGAAATGTGTCCCAATGCTAATGTTGGGGGATCATCCTAAAACAAGGTAAAACAAGCCAGAGAATCTGGACTGAATTCTCAGAAAAAGATTATTTTATAAATAATCTGGTTGTGAAGAACTTACCTGGTGGTCTAGTGGGGGGACGGCAGGGACGCCTGCCGCCCCCTCGGCGAGGACGCTCGCCGCACTGAACAGCCTCTTCTTGGTTTGTGATGACGTCAGCGTGCAGTGGCGTGAAATTCAAATGTTACTTAAAGGTACAGTTTTTCTTTATGCATTGCCCGTGATAGGATTTGTTCCTGGTGCTTCTGAGCCTTGTACTAAATTCTGTAACCTGTTTGATTCCTGTTTTTGACCCCTGCCTGGCTATTTGACTACTCTGATTTCTGGATTCTGACCCTTGCTTGATTACTGACTACCGCTTCTGATTAACCCTCTGATTGACTTCCTGGTTTGACCCTTGCCTGCCTGATAACGTTTACTCTCTGCCTGCCTCGACCCGGCCTGTTCTGACTACTCCTTTGCCAAACGCCTTGTACTGCGATCTTCTGTCCAAAGACTTGTTTTACTACAGTCGTGCCCCTTTGCTTGCCAGAACTCCTCGCCTTGCTCCTCTCGAAAAGTCCAGGTGGCATCTGAGTACGCTGAGGGCTCCTCCCGAAGCCAAAGGCGGTCACACTACTGGTGAAGCCGAGACCAGCGAGCTTGGCATTAGTTCTGGTTTAGGGTGCCGACCGTGACACTGGTAATATAAAAGTTTAATAAACCCATGCAAAGTACCTTTTAACCTCAAGTCACAATCACTGATATTATATATTTCTTTGAATCAGATATAGTTCATGTTATCTTAAATTCAGACTGGCTAATATATTATCCTTACTAAAATAATTAGGCTTATATTTCTTCCCCTATTTTTTTGTAATTAGCTCTCTCTTAGCAAGTGTCATTATGCTCATCTAATTATCCAGAGAGACAGCTGGATGGAAAAATGCTCAACCTTCACTGCTTGGTGATCTGGGTAAAGTGTTTGCATATTATATGACTTAATGAAAGAAAATATAAGATTCTACTTATGCAATGGTGCTTAAAACATAACTGTATAGTCAAATGGAGGTCTTACTAACAAATTGTAAGGTGTCAAATGTGTGCTTTCATCCCTTGAGTCAATACCATTTTTAGACAAGAAAAGTAGAATATTAGGTTTTGCAGAGTCCAACTGCTACTTCCATTACAAAGTCTGTTATCTGCAAAGAAAAAAGCCTTCAATGTGCAACACTACTCCATTTATTGCATCGCTAGCGTTTAGGTTATCTGTGTCCAAATGCATATCATTGCATTTATAAACACTGAACATTTGCAAGCTTTTTGCCTGGTCCCCCAATTCATTTAAATCACTCTGCAACTTGAAAATATCCTGCAGGAAAAGCTGATGTTTTGCACAATTTAATATAATCAGCAAACACTGAGACGGTAGTTCTAATGCTGACCTGAAGGTCATTTCTGAATGTATGTAAAAGGTAACAGACCCCTGTGGTACTCTAACAACGTCAGCCCAACTAAAAAATGCTGACTTGGTCGAGGGTTTCCTTGCAGTCAATTTGCCTTGACAGGGGTATTTTATTTAAATATGCTTCGGATATATACACATATATATATATATATATATATATATACATAAAACATTTCTTCGGAATTAAATGCAGGTAATTTTTGCAGCAACTAATCTGCATTAAAAGTTTGGTTCTGTTATTCTGTTTTAGAGTTTGTGTTTATTTAACACAATTAATAGAACACCAAATACAACAAATGCAAGTTTGCTTGGGTATGCTAGGCATTCACTAAAATACATTGTTTTTTGGAAAGCTTCTTGTGCTCCTCTCCCTACCAAAATAGTGGCACCATGGTCTGCACGTGCACTGCAGTTTGGTACCAAATTCAAAATAAAATACGCTGAGTTTCTGGGTTCAATGCCCAAATATTGGTTCTGCACCTTGGTGCACTCAAATTATATACTGATTGATTCCTGGATCCTGACATTCCTGCCTTGAACTTTTGCCTGGAAAAGACTACACACTTTCTTAACCCAAATAGTACTGTGTACAGCTTTCTCCTTGGTCCCAACTTACAAGAGTCACTAAAACCTTGACACCCACCAATGCAGAGTTAAAAATTTGATGTGTTTAGGATGTGATCCGTAGCAAGTGGTCAGTTCTTACCAAACAATTAGCTTAGTTTGTCCAAGCAAATAAATGACAGAGGATATTTGTTCAGGTCTAACAACATTTAGCAACCAACCACATAGTAGAATTATCTACTATTTGAAAGCAAGCATTTGATTCCTGCTTTAGGTTACTAAATAACTCAGGAGCCTGTGATTATCAGTATCTTTGTACAGCCCCAGCAGTTAATACAACTATTTCATCATGTTTGAAATGTTTTAAATGCTTACATATTTTAGATTTCCTATACTATATGTATATGTTTTTTTAATACCATCTTGTGAGCCTCCCATTCTTCTTCCTAATGTGTAATGTAAGTTTCTTCTACTTAACCTTTCCAGTTCCTGTCCTCCATGTATAAAGAGGTGCTGTCAAGGTTAGGAAAGACCGCTAAGACTAGTTTATCTAACATAAATAAAGAGCATTCATGGATTCCAAGTGTTTTGGTGAGCTGACTGGCAAAAATTGTCCACAGTCCTTGTGTTCAGCACCATTACAGCAACTGAAGTCAGAATAATGCTATTTCTACCTGGTCTGAAACATACATTCATGAGAAAGTAATGGATCTGCTGTCGGGTTACCCATCCCTAGTCATGGCACCAACAAACAGCGCTGCTAGTATAATTTCACAGGGGTCTAATTAAAACAGTGTTGCACATTCTACCTGATACATACACACCAGTTTATCTTTATTGTTGTGTTGTGTCCTGATGTGTCCTTGCACATTACAGACAACCAATGTCAGAGGAAGGGATACAGTTATACAGTTAGTAGCCAATGACTGCCCCTATTTATCAAAAGTACTACAAAGGCACTTGAAAAATCATCAGTTTGTCAGCAAGCGAATAGACTACCTGCCAGGTTAATTAGTTCTGCAAAATGTCACAGCCCCTGTAAATTGCTACATTTCTCTCAATAGGGCAGATGGCTTAACGAAAAGGTCCCTGTGCTCCACCGTTTCCTGAGAACAGTAATTGCTTTTAAGTCAATGAAGACGTTTTCTATTTTTATACTACTTAAATAGGACCATCCTCCAAACTGTGTATCATGTATATCAATTTCTTAATATTCATGTTTACAGACTACTTATTTAATAGAATAGAATAAGGGGTTATGATCAGTTAAAATACAATTATTTAGCTTTTTCCCATGATAACGGCACTTCTGGTTGTTAAAAATATACTGTGTGTGCGTGTGTATATAAAATCCTTTGTGATCAAGGGTTCTTATGCAATCCTTCACTTCGGAGTTTCTGAATAAGCAACAGCTGTGCATTCAGTAGCACATGAATATTACATGTGGCTGGAGGGTAGACAAGGTAGGCTTGAGGCAAGGTTTACTCAAACAAACAAGCACACACAATACAACAACTGAGACGTATATAGGCCTTAAAGCGTTTTCTTAAACAAGTCATTTGTTTTTCTGAAAAGATCTGAACGGCATCTCTTAAACAACTGTAAGAGCTGGAGCTGGGAAGCATGTCAGGTTCTAATGAATGACATATCTAAAGTAAACTTATATTTTACTGTATGAAAGTGGTGACAGGATTACAGGATGGAGGTTTAAAGTATGTGCTGTATATCTAAATGGCTAGCCGGATCAAGGCACACTTCATAGAACATCATGACAGAAGTGACGCAGCAGAATCCATATCAAAATGATACTCTTACAGAAAAAATATGAGCTTGGAGTAGGTCACAGCCATTTCCATACAAGGCACAGAATTTAATGTACAATTTCTGTCATCTGAAATAATGGCTGTGCATTAGTAGCAATATATCTGTTTCTCTAGTTATAGAATTATTTTTAACACTGTTGGTTTAACATGCCACTGAAAGCAGTTTTTTGCTAATTATATTTAAGGGCTCATTTATGAGCACAAGTGCAGTTAGCAAAGTATCATTTCAGGTGTAAGTCACCATGTTTTTCACCCACAAAGATTTTTTTTTCCAACTATTCTAGGGTAATTGCAGCAGCAAGGTGGTGATGCACCTGACACAATTGCACTAACAATCTTCAGTGTTCTGACGTCAGATATTTTAGTCCCAAGTACACTGCGTCAATTGCAGGTGATTTACAAGAGGTGGTGGAACCATTCCAGTGGTGTCTAATACAATTTGGCGGAAATGCACGGAGTGACTTTAGATACAAATACCTTTAATAAATGGTATCAATCTGCACAGCAACTGCACAAACCTTGTACAACTGCACTTGAACTTCATTATGAGCTCTTTAGTATTTTTATTTATAAATACAAATATGAAAATGAATAAGGCTCCTTGATCAGACCAACACATATTCTATGTTTTACTGTATAGTAAAAATTAAAGTTTAACTAAATTGTACTTAAAATGGGGGGTGAGATATCAAACACCGAAGCACCTTATTTTAAATGCAAGCCTAAAGGAAAATGTATATATCAAATGAAATTATATATATATATATATATATATATATATATATATATATATATATATATATACACACACACACATATACAGGCCCGCACTCTAATTTGTAATCAATTAAAAATTTATTTTCTAATACCTCATGCCCATTATATCAATTTGACATTGAATTATTATAATATACTCTTTAATTGTACATTAGGTATATCAAGAGGGTTGTCTGCCTAGGAAATTGTCAAATGATTTGGGATAGGGAGCAATATGCATAGATTTTTTTATTTTTACTTAATATATACTTACTTTAATTAATTATTTGATCTGAAGTTGAACCCCACCCCCCAAACACACATTATTATATGATCCTAGCCTGATTTATTTATGCCATCCCACTAAGTATTGCTGCAAAAGTACCTTGGGTCTCACTTCTGCAAAAGTGTAAATCATTTGCATATTATACAGCACAATTTTAGTGGGGGACAGCACCCAATAAAATAATTAGGGCCATACATATGAGTACCACCAGGGCCTTTTAGGGATATTCGGATGAATGGGCTTATATTGAGTTTCAGATACTCTTAATAAATGGACAATGTCAGCGTTAAACTACCAATGAATTGCAATGTGATGTTCATCAGGTGGATTTTTTTTGGTCTCTGTTTCTTTAAAGATTACTCTAGGTTTGCCCGATCCCATTTGAATTAAAACCAAAATGTATGGCAACAGTTTCTTCTATTTCCTTTCTCATCATTTAACTAAAACGGCTCATTTGGCAAACTGCACGTTAGCACCCAATTACCCATCCCTTTTATGGTGGTCTCATGCCTTTAAAAATAATGCTAATCTTTGAGATTTCTCTCCTTTAGAAGAACTAAACCCTAAAAATTAATATGGCTAAAAATGCCATATTTTATATAATGACAATATAATGACTTTATTGCATCAGCCAAAAGTTTCAGCTTCTCAATAGCAGCAATGATCCAGGACGTCAAACTTGTGCATACTGCATATTTTGAGTCAATACATAAGCACAGAGCATGTGCAGCAGCTACTGGGCATCTTTGGAGGCACAGATCTTTACTGCTAAAGGGTTATAGGATCCCTTATCCGGAAACCCGATATCCAGAAAGCTCCGAATTACGGAATAGACTCCATTTTATCCAAATTATCCAAATTTTTAAAAATGATTTCCTTTTTCTCTGTTATAATAAGAAGTAGCTTGTACTTGATCCCAACTAAGATATAATTAATCTTTATTGGAAGTAAAACCAGCCTATTGGGTTTATTTGATGTTTAAATTAATTTCTAGTAGACTTAAGGCATGATGACCCAAATTACGGAAAGATCCATTATCCGGAAAACCCCAGGTCCCGAGCATTCTGGATAACAGTTCCCATACCTGTATTTATCTTGGGTTGGTACAGAAGCCCAAAACATAATGTACAACATTTCTATCCTACTTCTTTAGTTAAGCTTTAGTTCTCCTTTAAAAGCTACAGCAGGGTACTATCAGACTGTGAGACCATTGTTTTAGTCATGAACCCTTTTTCCTAAGAAATGCAACAAAGTCAGAGGAACCAGCATATGAAAGATATAACCACAGGTAAAGAGTTAGGACTACCATCATCATCATTTATTTATATAGCGCTGACCATATGAAGTCAGCATTGTCTACCAGGCTTGGTACCTTTTATCTAAAAAAAAAATCTTGATTACAATTTATTTTAAAATACATAAAAATGAGTTGTGGGTGGAGATCACCTTTAGCACTATTTAGATTGAAGACTAAGCTACCATACGTGTAGAACAGCTTAGTTTATCAATCAGAAGTTAAGTGTTAATGATAGACAGTGTTTAAAAGAGAGTGAGAAATGAAGCATCAGGTGCAAAGTAGGAATACAAGCTGTCCAATACCTACACATGGAGAGAGTAATTTGTCATAAAAATTAAAGTGTCATAGCACCAGTCCTTGTGAATTCTAAAGGGTTCACCAGTACAGTACAACTGGCTATACTTTATCTCATTCTTCCTTTGAGGATTTTTATGACAATGATAATCCAAAGCATAACATAATCCTTGATCCTAACTTGTTATACTGATTAATAACACTTCCAGTTGGTTGATTTTTGTTTCTTTTATTAGAATTAGCAATGATAACCTTCTAACAGACCTAAAAGTCAATGAAGTGGGAATTTAGAAATATGAATGGCCACCAGAGAACACGAGCATCAAAGCCACAATCACAGTCTCAAAACAGGTATCAAGTCACCTTGCCAATAGCACTTATTTTCATGTAATTGACATGCAGGGCATAAAAACTATTAGCATTAAATATAATTAGGGCTAAAGCCATCCAGGTACAAAAGTAATTACTGATTATAATTCATAATTCAGTAATCACCAACATAAGAAAGGGAACAGAAAAATATATGTTATGACGAGCTTACAAACTGATTTAAATATTTTTAATGGCTATAACCACTAAAACCTTGCAAGACCAGCCACCAATGATTTTGTATTCTTTGCTTCATTAGTATCTGAATAGTATTAATAATTAAATGCAGGGATCTTTACAGAAAGTGACCTTCCCATAGAGTTTATAATATACAGTTGGTGCCCATAGCTTGTGGGGTGTAAGGGTTTAGGCCAAACACTACATGGAAGAGAAAATAAAAATAATACAAATACTGGGAGGTTTTGATTTTTGGTGCTATTTTTGAAGCAGTGCCACATCTTTATTATTTATCATAATGCTTGTTCTCCATGTGTGTATCTTTCCACGTTATAAGAGCTAAATGAAAGATTTATGTATCTGTAGAATTCAGAGTATTAGAATTAAGGTTACAACTGACACACTCAGGGTTTTTAGAATATGCAAAAGGAGATTTTATTCAATGATTCAGTCCCATACCTTAGTCGGGATAAGGGAACAAACAGAGCCACCACCAGCAAACAAACATAAATGGCTACCAAAAGGTTGCTAGGCAACAGTTTATGTAGACAGTAGATGTGTCAGAGCTGTTATTGCTACTGTTCTGGGTCAAATGGTAACATTTTGTTGTAGTTGAAGTTGGAGATAACAAAAAGAGCAGGGAGAGTGCATACAGAGGAAATAGAACAGATGGTATGAAAAATGATACAAAATCATACATTGGCTTTTTATGCACCTCCACCTATTCCGGACACATCATTACTTGTCCATGTGGATTATATTATGTTGGCAAAACTACCGCTATTCCTAAAGGAGAAGGAACAGTTTGTCTCCTCTGTCAAAAGAACTATCACATTTCTTTCCTTCTATTGTGTACACATGGGCTTTTGTATCTGACTTCCTTCTTTCTCCAGGACATGGGCTTGAGTGTGCTTAGCTTGCTCCTCTCTTTCCCTAACTTCTCCTTCCTGTAATCTGAGCCCAGAGCTATGAGCAAGCAGTGGGAGAATCAGACAGGAAGTGATGTCACACCAAGCTAATATGGCAGCTGTTTTCCTAAACAAACAAGAGAGAGCTTCTAGAGCTGTTTACTCAGGTATGGTAAAGCATACTACACAATAAATAAACTGCCTTGGTAGCTTTCCTTCTCCTTTAAGAAGTGTAATATGAACCATGGGTAATTTATAATTAAAGCAAAGTTAAACAACCTATGGCAAGACATTTTTTTTACTCAAAAGACAATTCTTTGCCAACCTTCAAATACATTATCTTTCCACAAGATTTTCTAGTTTCTGACACTATATATAACTATGGAGTTGCAGGTTTATCCCTGTGGAACGATTCAATCTCACAATGGACGACACAAGTTTTTCATGATATATAAGGTAATTTGTATGTTCATGTTTCCAATGATATATTGCTCAGCTACTGCATCAAGTGTTGCTATGAACTACTATGCCCCACTTTCTCTGCTGACTTTGATATTAACATTTATTATGCTCTTCACAAGTCCTAAAACTAGATAATGAGAACCTAAGTAAATAAATGAGCAAAATACATAGTGCTTGTTCATTTACACATTGAGAAAAATGATCCAGAGTTACATATTTGTGTGTGGTAAAAGTATGCGAAGGCTTGCTTTCAGTAACCGGTGTGCCCACTTGTGCAGCACTGACTGCAAATAAATGGCATCAAACAAATGCCATCCAACTGTTGGGTGGTCATGCACACTGGCATTTTAGCCCATTCCGCCTTCCAGAGCAGCTTCAACTCAGTGATGGTGGCGGCTTCCTTGCATCAACTGCTCGCTTGCAGTCCTTCCACAACATTTCTATAGGATTAAGGTCAGTACATTGCTATTTCAAATCATGCCTTGGCATCTACTTGTGTGTTTAGGGCCTTTGTCTTTCTGCAGATTACTCTTGAGCTTCAGTTCCCTGACTCATATCACGATATTCTCCAGAATTTGGTGGTACACTTCAGAATTCATATTTAAAAATTTGGGGTTTTGTGCTTCGAGATACAAAGAACCCAAGGCATCCTTTCGGCATATAGCATGGCATTGCCCAGTTTTTTTGGGGGGAGGTAATAAGGTGTTAGCTAATAATCTGGCATTTACACATATATGCTTCCATGAGACCTGTTTACTAGGGTTTATAGAGGATGTATTACCCCTAAACTTGGGCAGATCACTTATGAGGGCAACCCTGTACTATGCCAAGAAACTGGTAGTAATGTGCTGGATGGGTATTAATGTCCCCATGGTTACTTAATGGGTCAACTTAATTAACAAAACTCTTCCTTCCGGCTCACTTATTTGACCCAAGGATGCCCTAAAGATTTGAAAGGATATGGCATCCATGGCTTGATGTTAATCTGTCTAAGCTCCCAGAACCTTGATAGTAATGGTCAGTGGTTAGATTGACCTTGTATTTGAATAGGATAATATGTTTACTATTATGTATGTAAGTAAGGTGATGTGTAAGATTATTCTGCTGTTCATTACTCTTTTGATTAATTGCTTATTACTGAACTGGATATCGGAGACACCATATGGTTGTTTTCTGTGTGTGAACCAAGTTTTGTTTGTATTTCCTCCCCTTTTCCCCCTTCCTTGAAAATAAAATAAAGACTTTAAGAAATGTTTTTTTTTTAACATCAGGTTGCCATTTTCCCACCACTGTGTACATGTCTATTGGTGTTTGTTGGTGAGAAGAGGATAGAGTGTACAGAAAATGATAAAATAATAGAATCAATAGATTATAATAAAATATTTTACATATAAGTAGCCCATCCAGTCTCCAAAAACACTGACATGGACACTAGACAAACACCATGCTTCCCTGTTCACATGTTGTTTTAGAGATTTAGAGGTCAATGTTTAAACCAGTTAAATTGCTTTTTGTATGAAATTTTTATAGTTAAACAGTGTTAACGTCTTTTTATTCTTAGAAAATAATAATTATGCTTTGCATTGTTTAGGTCCACTGGGTAATATTTAATTATCCAGATTAAATGCTAGTCCCTATTGCTCCGCAGCACGCTGTGCTACTTTTTATAGCGTCCCAAAAGCTTATCCGTTCTTTATGTAGCACTGACGTTTCTTTTCTTTTAGTTAAAATTAAGCTATCTTGAAGTACTTATTCTAAGAACAGCAGTTACTGCTTAAACATGTACTGAATAAGAGTGTTGTTCTTATAATAAGTAATGATATATTGGCAGCAACGTAATGGCCAGTGTATTGGGCCCTCAGGAGGGCCTGTCTGACCTGGATCCGGCCATCATACCAGATATCTATCAGAAAGGTTTTAAAATACTGGCGTGTAAGGGACACATTGATGCAGTTTTTGCCTGTAGACCAACTGTATCATCCAATCATAGCCCCAGGTCAACAATCATATAAGCTTTTGTAAGGACACCTTAAGTCTGACTTCTGGAATAGAGGAGGTAATTCAAAGTTTACTAAGAGATCACATTAAACATTATGTTGATCATATGCAGTAATTTGGTTTTATATAGGACAGATCATGTCAAATAAATTTACTTACTTTTTATAATCAAGTAAATAGGAACTTGAACAGTGGGGTTGCAGTAAATTTGCTTGCTTAGATTTTACCCTCTTTTCCGAGAGGAAAATTGCCTGACCCACCAGTATACCAACAGGGTACAGGAGATTACCAAAGGAGGGGCACTTCCATGCATGCTGATGCCAGTTTGCCAAGATGGGAATCATGAGGGCAGACACTCAGAATTACTCAAATTTATGGCAGATGAGTGGTTAAACTGACAATAGGAAAAAGGAAAGTGCCTTCAGGCAAATGTAACAAAGATAATTCCATTTGATGGCTTTAAAAATGCTAATCGCATTAACAATTATCCCTGAAGAAAGCTCAGAGCTTTTAGAAGTGATAAAGAGCTACTTTTTTTTCAAGGTAACATTTTTTTTTCTGCTTAATTTACAAATGCAAAAATTATTACAAGCTAATCCTTTGTGATTGTGACTATGTAAAATGACCTGAAAGGGAGTCATGCTGTGGGCAAGTATTCCAAATAATTAAAGAAAATGTGTGTTTCCAGTGTCTATGCATTGAATGCACTTGAGGGTCTGTAGGGCTCATTTGATTGATAGGCACATATAGTAAGTAGGTAGAGATTATGGGAACTGTTATCCAGAATACTCGGGACCTCAGGTTTTACAGATAAGGGGGTTTTCTGTCATTTGGATCTCCATACCTTAAGTCTACTAAAAAATATTTAAATATTAGGTAAACTAAATAGGATTGTTTTGCTTCCAATGCAGATTAATTATATCTTAGTTAGGATCAACTACAAGGTACTGTTTAATTATTACAGAGAAAATTTAAATATTTTATTAAAAAAATTGAATTTTTAAAATGAAATTGAAGTCTACAGAAGATGGTCTTCCTGTAATTCAGAGCTTTCTGAGTGCCAAGACTGCAGAGAGTACTGATTTTTTATTGTTGTCTGCAGCAATACCACTGATTTGAATGGAAAATCTGTTAATTATTCATATTTAAGTTATTGGGTTGGGTTCAATATATAAATACAAGTATAAAAACTCAAAAGAGCATGAACAAAAAGAACTTTTACTAGTAGCCCTTTAGACAAACGTACATGAGAAAAGTCTGCCTAAAATATTGAGCACTTCTATAGATATCATATCATAGCAATAAACCAAAGTAACTGGTCCATTTCAGCTTCTCTGTGAATTCTTATGCCAACCCCCATGGAAATAAATGTTATTGGCAATAAACAGGGGTGTGTTTCTCAGAACCTGAAATTGCATTACAATAAGGGGCAGATTTATCAGAGGTCGAGGTGAATTTCTGAATGAAAAAAAAACTCAAATTTCGAGCTATTTTTTGTGTACTTCGACTAGGGAATAGAATTTATCATTTACTGTCTCTTTAAAAATTCGACTTCAACCATTCCCCATCTAAAACCTGCCGAATTGCTATTTTAGCCTTTGGGGGACCTCCTAGAACCTATTTGGAGTCTATTGGTGGACTTTGAAAAGTCAAAGGTTTTTTTGGGAAAAACTTTGAATCTAATTCGAATGTGATATTACCTCGATTCTAATTCAGCTGAATACGGACCTATTTGATCAAAAGTAGACCTATTTGACCAAAAAAAACTTTGACTTAATTTCGGTTGGTCTTTTTGAATTTCGAAGTTTTTTCAATTCAAAATTCGACCCTTGATAAATATGCCACCAATATTCATGAGGGAGAGGGTAACTTCATATTTCTTCTGGCAATAATTTTCATTTGACTTCTAAGTAATTGTGTTTGTGAACCATAACAAACATTGCTCCTACTTAGTCACAGATAGCGGTCAGTTCCAAACATATTTTGATCCTTTCTTTATGAACTAAGATAGATTCAATGTTAGAATTGCATACAAGTAAAATGTAACTTGTTAGTTTTATTTAAAATTATTTTATATAGTGTTGAAAATGAAAATGTTGGCAGAATTTTAAAGGAAAAAAATGTATTCTTTACATATGGGGGATAATTAATCCGTGGGAAACACAATAATACAAAAACAATGTTATGGGTAGTATTTATAAAAAGAAAGTAATAGATTCAGAATCATTTGGCTGGGTACAGAGATGAGCAAAATATTAAAACATATTAAAACATTATTGGAACAATTAAAGGGGGGTAATTTATTTTGATCCAAGAGGCAAGTGCAAAAGCACTAAGGAGTACAGAAGCAAGCCCTTTAGAGCTCATTAAAAAGCATTGGCACCCAGGATCTGGCTGCACTCTGCACCATTATGTTGCTCTAGAAATCCAGCATAGGTGCAGACTCCAACACTGACAGGCACAAGAAAGCCTTGTCACCTACATGCGTCCCCCTGCCCACCCAAAGATCTGAAAATGCAGTAAGACATTGTTTATTTCCAGTTTGTCAGTTCTTGGTCACATCTAAATAAGATCTTTTATGTTGCTATTTGCATCATGTAACAAAACAGATAAAACTGCACATGACACAGATAAGTCAGAATCAGAAATAAAAAGTTAGCATAGTTCACAGAAGTGGAATCTTTCCATTTTAACCTCAACTTCTCAACTTAAGAACATATACAGGGCAGGGTGCAATTTGCAAAATGGGTTATTTATTTATTTTTTTGCATATTTGCTCTCTGCCCTGGCTTTCCAGAATTGTCACACAGATCTTTGCTCTTCAATATGGAGTCAGCTTTATTGTAACGTATCTGGTCCCTCTTAGTCTTACAAAAGAAGTGGGTTGTTAGGGCATTTAATAATAGCCCCTATGATAGTAAAAGACCATCCCACCCAAATAATCTTACATTGGAACATAAATATAACACGTTATGTTGTACCGCAAATTTAATCAGATCTATGGAAACTACAGCCCATAATAGTACACATATCATTTGAGCCAGAACAGCATTTCTTGTCATAGAAATCCTGCAGCTAAATACAAAGCATCCAGCTAATCAAAAATCTATACTTGCACTATATACAAGTAGAATTTTACTGCCTGTTTTGCCTTATTACTTTTGTCACTGAGGCTGATTTACTTTCTTTCCTTTTACTGTGTTGTGTCTTGGTCTCTCAGCAATCAAGGTCCCTGTGTCTCAAATGTAACAGTATAGATTTTTTATTAGCTTCACTTGGTGGAGGAAGAGACAGGCTGTTATTTTGGCAAAGCATTCTACCCACATCTACTGTACTCCCCTTTTCTATACTTTTATTTACATTGACATAGGTTTAGCTTCTCCATTCTAACATGGATAGAAACAAGGTGCTAAAAATGCACCAGTGTAGTTGCCCATGGCACACAATCAGATCACAACTTTTACTATTTCTGTCTTTTGTTTTGCCCACTTCCATTTAGTGCTGAGCAGTTTTTATTGTTACTAAACATAGCCACCTTTTCTAACATTCAAATTTTACATTTCCTTGATAATATTTCTTGTGCTATTAAAAAGACACAATCACATTCACAAACCATGACAAAACTGCTGCTTTGCCTAAAAAAACCACAATTAATTATTGTGAAAGCCCAAAACTTATTATGACCTTTTCAAACTGCGCAATAAGTTGTTTTATCCAAACATATGCATTGGTTTCAGGTACAAAAAAAAAAATATTTATTTGTTGAAATCTGTGCCCTTTCCTTCCTAAAATCAGAATAAATTGCCATTGTTGGGTGTTGTGAATCTGATATGGATTAAGGTTGGAAATATCAAAAGCTAAATCACTTTACGAGTACACAGCTCTTTGATGCTGAATTATTGAGGGCTGTTTGCATCTCCTCTCATTGACACAAGACATAATGTGGGAAGTAAGGAGGTGTAATGGCAAACAAGAATATACCTTTGCAGGTTTTACTGCATTCGAGCCACACAATATATGTTAGTCAGTGCACACTGTTTATTAAGATAATTAATTGAGGGCATCTGTAAATAAAAGAATGAAGAGATGGCTACAGTAGTCTTTGTTTCTGAAGGCATTCTTTGAGATTTATTGCAGACGTTAAAATGGCTTTACATGCTCCTACAAGTGCCATATATTACTGAAATAACCTCTGTTTCTGTCAGTTTTCACTACACTACCTTTATGCTATGGCTATTTATGTCACTATACCATGACAGATGAACCGTGATACCCATCATTATTGCCTTTATAGTGCATCATGCTATTATTTGGACCCACTTAACAAAGCCAAGGGCATGGTGACAGGAGGAATTCAACAAATATAAATGGTCAGTAATCATGTAGAAAGCACACAGCTTGTTGCTTTTAGCACAGAAAATGCCTGTAAAATAAAAACAGCAATGACTACCATTATAGAAAAACAGATTAAATAATTCTGAAAGATAAATGGGTATATATTTACTGACAACAGAGAGAAATATTTGCCACATTGTCTTCTTTGTCTAATAATTATGCCTAGAAACAGTGCTCTAACTACAAGCTATGTTGTATCGTATATGAAAATAATAATAGAAATAGTAATACTAAAATATAGTGATTGCTATGATCAGGACAATATTTTTAGGGCACTAGGGTTTAATATTAGAGGAAAAAAGTAACAGTGATCTGCATAAATAGATGAGAATGGATAATAAAACCTTCTTGTGACTGTAATAATTTTAAACAGATCTGAACACAGACTGATAAAATTCCCTACATCTATTGCAATTTATGTGCTTAGGACACTGGGGCTACCTTAATGATGTGTTACAATCACAGACATTTCTGAACACACTGTATGTGCATCATGCGAGCCTACTTAGCCTACTTAGTATTTAGCTATGCAGTAATGTCTGCTTAATGGAATTGGCAGTACCATGCAAAAAAACAAAAAAAAAACCCTAATTATTTAAAATAAATGTAGCACAATTGCCGAGGATTAGAAGTAAACAGAATAATGGAATTAGAATAATAACAAGCAGATAAGAAATAAAGCAAAGTAATCTTAAACAAAAACTGTGCAAAAAGCAGAGCTTGTGCTTACTGACAACAATCACTATAAATGTCACTCTTGGAAAATTATGTTTAGACAAATTAACCGGGCACTGTCATTTTTCCACTTATCTCAATTCGAAATCTTCTGTAGTGCCCAATTTACTCACTTAGTAAGGTAACATTATGCTTCTCTTTCACCAGTAAAACCACATATTTAAGAAGCCCGAGCCAAAGTAATGATAAAATTAATGAAAGTTTTGTAGAAAGAGCTGAGGGTGGCATATTTGCCATTAGAAATGCTAACTGCTCCTGTAAGTGGATTCTCGTTTTTAGAGGTTAAGGAGAGTAATTGCTTTTTAATACAGTTTGCTGAAGAATTGTGTTTGTACATTTAAAAATTCCAGCTCCAAAAAGATGAAAAATATTCTCCAGTGACATTTTTTTCTGCTTAATGTAAACTATTTCACAAACACACACAATGAACTAGATCATTTGTTCATAGGAATGAATATTCCAAACAAAATAAAATGGATTTAAACCTCCATACATGTCAGCCTCAGCCTCGGTTCAGCTGCTTATGCACACGTCACGGACACGGTACTTCCAACCGCACGTGACTTTAGGTGTGGCTATCAGGGGTCACCCACTCAGTCTCTCACCCACCTTGCACACAGGTTAGACTAACACAAAAGCACCCCAAACACCAACCAACACCCACAAAACTCATTCGCTGCCACCATCTATCATTCACAGGCGATAGAAACCTAATGTGACTATTCCCCTGTTCTCTCTAACAGGTAATAATTCACAATACACCCATGCATTAAACACTCACTATAGTCAGTTAGTTCCTACTGACTCAACAAGTACTTCAGCATGAAGGGTTAAGGCTAAACTCTTTCAGGCTAGGTTCGTTTAGAGCACCAAAGACAATCTTATTAAATTCTCTTTAATATTATAAAAGGTATAACAGTGCAAAATACAAAAAGATGTTACAAAAAGAGACATACATTCAATAATACAATTACAAACAGTTGTAAAATAAAAGGGAAAACATGGAAAACCTATACTTAACTCCAAAGATATAGAATTCCTGGTCCTGGAGGCAAGGGGAAACAAACGGGATAACTTCCAATCACAATTGGTCCTCCAAAGTAAATCCAAAGTTTAGTCAGAAGAGCTGACTATTTATTAGTGATTTCAGGGCATCAGGTAACTGCACACTCCCCCCTCTCTCAGGAATGTAAGGGGGCGTGGCCTAGCAGGACACAGATTGAGTTTTTATGACCTCCTGTGAGTAGGAACTGGACCAAGAATATAATGACCATAACTCTCCATTGGAACATAGGAGAGAGATGATTTTATATTCATTGGTTATTAATTCTCTCAGGGATTCCATAGATACTAAACATCAATACTGTCTGACCTGCCCCTGCCCAGATATTCACATCTAATATACAGAGTACCAAACCTAGTCATGTTTGGACTCGTTGGAAAGATGAAATAGCCTTGAACCCATCAAGTTGTTATACTGTTGTTACAACAGGTATGGGTTCTGTAAGGATAAATATATTCGAGTATACCTTATATGTAACCTTTATTTCACCTTTGAGGGTCTTGCTGGGAACTTTAGGTTCTCACTCCTTGGGCTTCCCCCTCCCCATGGAATGGCTCTTATCAGCCAGGGCATGGAGGAGGGCATTACAGCTCTGACCCCTCTGACCATAGTGAAAAGAGGCCTGTTGTGTGTCTGATTTAGATGTTGGCAGAAATATTTCTCATGATACCTTGGCCTGTTTTATTAACTATTTCAGGCCTGTATCATGACAACACACTTACCACATGGTTAGTATGCAAACAATAATGAAAGTGTAATGTTTAGGTTCTTTCCCCCATATGTAATAAAAGCACTAAGTTTGCCCAGGGGCAGTAACCCATAGCAACTAATACGATGTTTGCTTTTAAACAGGTGACCAGTAAATGCTACCTGCTGATTAGTTGCTATGGGTTACTGCTCCAGGGCAAACTTAGTGCCTTTTATTACATATTGGGGTTTGTGTCTTACTTTAAAATGCATCCAATATAAAACAAAGAATCAGGTAAAAATTATGTTCATATAACACAGAGCTTATTATATAAGCCTACAGTGCTACATCTTGCCCTGAGCTTAATTGCCCCTTTCCCCAATATCTGAGGTACAAAAAAAGCTCAGTGCCGTATGTGCAGAATGTTTTAATAGAGGATTCTCAAAATCTAATCAGCAAACAAAATGAATGTCAGGCACTGAAAAGATTTTATGAAGATACAGAGCTAAAGGGTATAATCATCACTGCATGACTCTTATGCATTTGGACTGGTGCAAAAAAGAAATCAGTATTTCGAACAATCATTTTGTGGTGTTTTATTTGCCCTTTAAAAAGGCAGATACCTAAGATGTTCTACGATGTATCTAAAAAAAAAATGGAATAGTTAGCATGTTATTGCAGATGTTGTCATATTGCTATAGCTGTCAATACAAAATCGGTTCCCGTACAGCTCTACTAAGGAGCAACTGAGCCAAAAACCAGGGACATACTTCAACCAACAGCTGTATGGGGATACTTTACCCTGGGAACCAAGATCCTGTAATGCAGATTAGTCCTCCTGAAATGTGAGCTGATGGGAACCCTATTTTAAATATATTGTAGACAGCACTAGCTGTGGGTAGGGGGTCTGTGGCCACTGCAGAATTTTCATCTCAATTTTTTGTGGACAGGACCCAGTAAAAATGCACTTACAACACACTTACCCTCCAAAATAACCATCTTCTATGGCCCTAAGGTAAGTTGTAGTTGGTCTCCTTTGGGGTTTATTTGTCTATGTAGTTAAAACTGTTATCTGGTTGCTAATGTCCAACCAAGCAACCTGGATTGTATGAACCTTGCAAAAAATTATTACACAGTGTCAACTTATGCTGCTGTGTAATTCAAAAAAGTGTCAATATTGTTTTTTTAATCACTTTTATAAATATACCCCATAGACTACATCAGATAGCCTCTGGGAAGCCAGATGAGAAATATCACCAAAAAAGTTATTTTTTTAAAACAGTAAGGGGCAGATTTATTAAAGGGTGAATTGAACATTTTAATTTCACATTTTTTTTATTGCCAAAACTCTTAAATTCTAATTGTGAATAATCCAAACTCGATTCAAATTTTAATTTAAGATTTATCAAACCTTGTCCCTTAAAAAATACAAAATAGACTATTTGCCACCTAAAACCTGTTCAGTTCATCGGGAGAGGTCCAGTGACCAATTTGAAGATGCTACTAGCCTTCCTAACTACTCAATTCAAATTTAGTCAAATTTGATTTGAATTTAGTCTAATTCGATCTGAATTTAGCCAAATTAGATTCAAATTAAGTCAAATTTGATTCGAATTAGATTTGAATTATCAAATCGGTAATATTTATTAGAGTTTTAGATATTCAATTTTTTTTTACTAAATATACCCCCAATCGAATGCGAGTATATTCGAATTTAAAAAAAGTTAAAAAAATTCACATCAATTCAAATTCGACCTTTGATAAATGTGCCTCTTAAAGTCTTGAAAGAATAAAAATGCATTGCATATTTTAGTCATGAAAACAGTGATTACAAGATTTCTGGAAGCATAGAAATGTTTCTTTTTTAGACAGGGACTCCTATCAGCTCTTTATTTTGATTTTTTTCATGCATCGACAGAGTGTAAAATCCCAGTAAGTGAAGATCTATGAACATGAAGGAACAGACCATTCCATTCTACACGCCGTTCGATAAAGAGTTTCAAAAGCATCAATGAAGTCAATAAAGAGGGATGTTTGGTCCAAAACAGGAAAACAAGGGTCTGAGATTGAAAGCAAAGAACATCTAAACCAAGTGATGGATAGATCTAAAGGTGGTAAGGTTTTCAGGTGGATTTTGTTTGGAATCTCATTATTTGAAACATTTAGTTTTCAAAGATCTTTAGAAAGTCTTGTAGTATATAGAAGGTCATTGTATATGATCAAGACTCTATATAAAGTGCAGCTGAAAAGGATAAATAATTGTAATAATTTATAAACCTTACATTTTACCAGTTATCTTCAGTTTGATATACCTCTACTTGGCTTATAATTTGGCCAGTTTATAGTGTTACTGATACATATACTGTATATAAGGGGGACCATAAAAGAACACAAAAACATTATCTATATATTGAATCAGCCAGTAGAATATGGGGGAATCTGCGCTCAGCCCAACAATGGTTATGCAGTGAATGCCTCAATCCTCTTGTATGGATGTACCGTGCATCCAAAGGTATCAATCTTAGTAGAAAGTAAAAGGAGAGCACTCAAACTTGCAGATTTAACTGCTTTTGCTTATTTATTTCAATCTGCAAGTTTGATTGCTCTCCTTTTACTTTCTACTAATATTGAATCAGCCATTTCCATCTGATGACAAACTGCCTGAAAATACCTACTCAATTGCATGCATTAAAATCGCTGCATGTAAAACACTGCAACTATAGTAAACATTAGGAGGCAGTTTCGTATGATTATGCCAATGGTGATTTGCAGTGCATTCAGAGGGGAGGAATTTCTGGTGCTTTTCACCTGTGGGAGAGAGGTCATGTATAGTTGCCACAATTAAATTTTTTTGATCCTTTTCTGTGAGATGTATTGCAGTGTTGGCTTAAAGCTATACATCTTATACACAGGGCTCAGCAAACAGAGGGGTTAAAATACAATCTGAAGCACATGTTGCACTGACCTCCAACCTACCATATATAAATATAGGAAGTAGTGGCAGGTGGAGAGAGGCAGTTTGACGGCTACTCTACTGCTTGATGGCAGCTGTGCTTATAGCACCTCCATGCCATGAACATGCCATCTATGCTGCAACAGAGCCATTAGCATAACTGTAAGTATAACCATCATTTTACCTGTTGAATAGGTTCTGCAGATAACTCACATAGGCTTGTATTCAACGTTGTCACTTCGCAACAACGTTGTCATTTCTAATTTAGTCTTAGTTGAAACAGCACAGGCCTTGACAATACAGGGTGCCTTTCTGCAGCAAGTCCTTCTCCGGATCCCATTTCCTCAGGGTTTCTCTTGAGGGTATCCAGTATAGAAGAGACAAAGTACATACAGTAAAAAGTGTCCCCACTAGAGTAGTGACCCCTCCTTACTCCTCAATTTAGTTATGTTAAGTACAATTCCTGACTCTCAACTGAGATACAACCCACTGAATAAACTCTAACTAAGTAATGCAGATGGAATTGACTCTCACTTCAGGTTTTTGGTACCATTGAGTTTTCCCAGATATCAGACAAAGTCCCTTCTTTACTTCCATATTTTACCTTCCAGGGCAATCCCATTCTGGAAGGCACTGAGGGGCCACCTCTCAGTAGAACCTGTCCCATACTGGATTATGCAATAACAATAAACAAAACATCCTGTTAACCCATCTTCCACTTCCTGTTTTTGTGTCTGCCTTACAAACAAACAGATTGCAGGGGTAAACAAAAATAGGAGGAGACTATGACTGCTTGAGGTCCAGAAGTATAGGAGGTGCAGTGTCACATTGACTGCTAAGAGCCTACTGCATATCATTGTGACACATGTACCTTAAGTTTTAGGCACAACATTATGTAATATATTTAAATAATGTTATTTTAAAAGGGCACAGCCTTTATGCTGAATGCATATAGACAAATGATCTGAATGTGGATCTGAATGGTATCGCATGCCATTGTTAAACCCATGTAAAGAGAAAAAGAAGACATTAATAATGATTATATATGTTATCCTTCAGTTAAGTAGGGTAATTAAGGTTAGGAAGGTATCCCAAAACTGATGTTCCTGACTAGCAATTTCAGATAGGGAACATTTAATTTCTTTCTAGCTGATACATACAGCCACATACTATTAAACAACTGGCAACAGTGCTTATCCTTTCAGTTTGATTTATATTAGTGGCATGTTCAATTATATTTTGCTAAACTATATTCTGCAGAAAACCAATTTTTCTTGTCAGGTCAATTAAAAAAGCATCTGATGTGTACAGTACCTCACAGCAGTCTTCAACTTTGATTTATGAAAACAAATGTATTTCTGTGCATTTTTACAATTATTTATTGAGTGTTGATTGCTTTGCAGAGTGGAAGGTTTAAAGTTCACTGGATATTTAAAATGTAATATCTGAACTCATATCAATTATCTACTTACATTTCAATACTTGTACTCCTTTCATTTCTTTGGCTTTCCTAGTACACACATGAATGTATTGCACTCTTCAAGAGTTTCTTAGCTACTTTGGAAAAGGTAAATACGTGCCCCAAACATTATAGTCGTAGGCATTTTAATAACCACTCCCTTGAGTTAAGTTTTTGCTGTCTGACTTTTCTTTTATCAAGTATGTATGCAAGGATCAGGGAAACAACAAAATATAGAAACTAAATTATACATGGAGATATTTCATGAGATTCAGGGTCTGATAAATATATAATATATTATATATTTTTTTCAGCCAGCAGTTATCACATTTTATCCCATTTATCAACAGTTTGCTGACTGTCAGGAAATTTTTTTGACAGCCAGGAAAGCGTTTCATAATACTGACATATTTAGCAAACAACAATGTGCCCCAATGTGTTTGACTGATTTAAGCAGTCACATGTCTGTTCTATATGTTCAGTGACAGTGCTAAACTCTTACATTGTGCCTAAAACAAAATAATTCAATTCAAGTCAGTGGGGGGATTAATGATTTGAAAAAGCCGATATCTGCACTGGATGATTCATAAAGACTTTAGGGCCAGATTTATCAATTTTCTTTAGCTTTTCAAGACAAACAAATAACAGATCAAGTGAAAAATATAAGTGAATTCTTTCCCCTGATATACATAAGAAATGTGGGTATAAGTACACAGTACTGCTCTTAAGCTGCACTGTGCACAAATCCCCACAGAAAATGAATGCGCTTGATGACCTGACTTCTTAACCAGCATTGTTAAATGTATGAACTCTTTAAAACTTTTCTGACTGTTAAGACAATTCTGATAAATCCAAGTGCACATTGAACTGCTGGAAATCCTTCTGGATTCCTTTGTTCGATCCTTAATAAATCAGCTCTTTGGTAAATCTGACAGGATTAGTATACTTAACAGAGTGATAATGATGTAACTATAATAAGATCCATAGATTAGTATAGTATAGAATAGATAATGAATAGATTATCTACTTTTTTCTATTAAAGTCACAAAATGTCTGGGAACATTTCTTAAAATGTTATAAATGTAAAAGTGTGAAAAATGCTAAATTAACTAGGACATTTTACCATTCTACATTTGCTATATCTCCCTCTGAGAAAACCCTAAGGCTCCATAACATTTTTCAAAATAATTACTAGGAAGGAATGACAAATACACAAAAAATTCCTGACAATTTTTGAACTGGTTAAAAACAGTCTTGTATAAAACCCCCTTCAGATTGAACAGAATCCACTAAACTGGTTATACAGTCCAACATCTGACCAAAATAATCAGAGCATAAGTTGTCAGTCATATCATTGATCAATCAACTGATTTTGGTCTACCTGCTTTACTAGTTTAGCTGATCAAGTATGGATAATTATCCAATGACTTAGAAGCAAGTTAAAGGGATACTGTCATGGGAAAAAAAAATTTTTTCAAAATGAATCAGTTAATAGTGCTTCTCCAGCAGAATTCTGCACTGAAATCCATTTCTCAAAAGAGCAAACAGATTTTTTTTATATTCAATTTTGAAATCTGACATGGGGCTAGACATATTGTCAATTTCCCAGCTGCCCCAAGTCATGTGACTTGTGCTCTGATAAACTTCAATCACTCTTTACTGCTGGACTGCAAGTTGGAGTGATATCACCCCCCTCCCTTTTCCCCCCCAGCAGCCAAACAAAAGAACAATGGGAAGGTAACCAGAATGCAGCTCCGTAACACAAGATAACAGCTGCCTGGTAGATATAAGAACAACACTCAATAGTAAAAACCCATGTCCCACAGTGACGCATTTAGTTATATTGAGAAGAAAAAACAGCAGCCTGCCAAAAAGCATTTCTATCCTAAAGTGCAGGCACACATCACATGACTTGGGGCAGCTGGGAAATTGACAAAATGTCTAGCCGAATGTGAGATTTTAAAATTAAATATAAAAAAATCTGTTTGCTCTTTTGAGAAATGGATTTCAGCGCAGAATTCTGCTGGAACAGCACTATTAACTGATTAATTTTGAAAAAATGTTTTTTTCCCATGACAGTATCCCTTTAAGTGCCAGATTTGGGGTTATGCTGAAATAGTTGTACACAGGAGTTGAAGTACTGATGAGCACAATTTATCTTTGGTCAATTAGGAACAATACTAATTAATATGCAAATTTTGCTTGATCTTTAGATAAATCAGCCAGTGGACTAATCCACAGAATACCCTGAAACTGCCTTGTATAGCGGGTTTAGGACTTTAGTTCATGAGGTAAAATGACCCAATGCATTGTTTCTCCCTTCACAAAATGAAAATATATAAAATATATGGGATAGTCCAGTTACTCGTCGAGTAAAAAAGCATTATTTTGCATGGATATTGAAGTAAAAGGACAATGAAGCTAAGAATGGAATTTCCTACTCCCAAAGCTAAAAAACACTTGTGTGTCATACACATCAAGTCTCTACTTTGGGAAAGCAAACCTGTCCTATGTTTCTCCCCTGTATAGGCTAACATATTGTATTATATTTGGCATTTTTTTGTCCTGAGTTTTAAGTATTTTTATTGAGTGCACACGTCTCTTACACAGCTTTACTCGTTATACTTTTCCTTAAGATGGACAATAATGATGGAGTAACTACACAGGTTTTTGCTGACATAACTGCAATAGCTAGATATTAAAAGTATAAGAAATTTAATATTTTGCGCAGAGTTGTAGTTATTACCACATTGTACATATAAAGTACATAATACAAAGATAAAAAAGCACTATGAACATAAGCTTTTTTTGTGTTTTCAGAAATAGGTCTATATGAAACTTGTAAAACGTGTGCATGTTTTTTTGTTGTTGTTGTTGTAATTTGAGATTTTTATGGTTGTGGATAAAAACCTACATATCAAGGGCAGGTGGCTGTACAGGAGAGGAGATTTGGGATTATAATGCACTTGATTTCTAACAACATACTTGTGAAATCTGAAAAGTAATTGCCATATGATTTAATGACATGCCACTTAGAGCTCTTGTAGATCCCAGCAAGCATATGTGATATGATGGATTAGAACCACATTATGATTGTGATTAGAAAACTGGATAAGAGAAGTACAGAATGATCATTCTTTATCAACATTAGCAGCAGAACTATGTAAAACACATCAGATTCCTATTTCACAAAGACTAAATCCCATTGTAATATACAGTGCTAATATGGGCAAGTTTAGTTGGAATAGAAACTAGATGGGTTTTTGCTTTCATTTTCTAACTCAGGGGTCCTCAAACTTTTTTTCCCTATGAGCCACCTTCAATTCAAAAAAAGTAGGAGAGCAACATGAGCATGAAAAAGGTTCCCAGGTGGTTCAAATAAGGGCTGTGATTGGCTGTTGGTAGCCACTTTGTGGATTGGCAACCTACAGGAGGCTCTGTTTAGCAGTACATCTGGTTTCTGTGCAACCAAAACTTGACTCCAAAAATACAGATAAATGGAGGGCACACCAATCAAAAAAGTGTTAGGCATTATTTCATTGGAGGTGCAAGGAACCGAGAGTTACCCCTACACAGAGTAATCAGATACTCACAAACTTGGCTCTAAGCCAGTAATTTTAAAAAAAAAATAAGCTTTGAGGCCACTGGGAGCAACATCCAAGGGGTTGGAGAGCGGAATGTTACCCCACTGGTTGGGGATCACTGTTGTAATGCATAGTAGGCTGCTGACTAGTAGCTATTTGAAGGTGACTTGTAGGATGTAGTCGGTGGAGAGAAGGAGTGTTCAGAAAGCAAAAGGGCGGCACTTTACGCTAGACAATGAAGTAACAAAACTAAAATAACTAGCTGCAGCTGAACTGGCTGTAATAGACAAACCCAGTAAATCTGAATGCAAGGAGAAAAGCAAGTTATTCTAGGGGCTCATTTTAGGGGAATGTAAATAAAAGGTTAACTTTAAGACAAATATAACTTGCCTTGTTTTAGCTGCCCTTTGCATCAATCCCAGCTCATACATTATGCCACAGTAGTCTATCCAGAAGGTGAAGCTGGTGTCACGATGTCTACCCCTGTGAATTTGCCCTTTATCTATAATGTACAAAGCCAGCCCACAGCCCAAAAATGATAGCATGCCTTAGACTGGAAATTTTTGAGAGGCCTCTGTAGGTATTATGTCCGCAAGGTGTTAGAAGGTTTCCATTCAGATGCTAATATGTTGAAACTTCTTTAATACATGTAAATGATTCAATATTTTGCCTGAAAATAAACTATAAAAAGAAAAACTATGAGAAGACTAGTAAGGCAAATGTAAACAACATTCAAGAAAGTGGAAGATAAATTCCTCGCAAAGGCTGACTTTTTTTCATCACCTGTGGAAAGAGATACTGAATGTAGAAAAGAGAAGCAATTGTAGAATCTGTTTTATAGCTTTCGAGTTAGAGGTCAGTGCTTGCGTTTGAAAAATAGCAGCTCTCTCCCATAAGCTACAGCTCTGGCAGCCAGTATGAACATTTCTTTTTAACAAAACCTTTTTTTAAAATACAGCATCAGTCAGTTGAAAGATGTCGAGCATATGACCTGACTACAGGAAACGCCCTTAATCAAACCTGGAGACAAAATGTCTTTAATAAGGATGAATTCTATGCTCAGGAGGCTGAAGATCATGTAAAAAGAAAACAGAAAAAGAAAAGCATCCACACTAGTTTCTTCCCAATAAACTTCAGCTGAAGATGCCTTAGGGAAATAGAGATAGTAATAACAATGAAGGACAAGGACAGGTGTGTGTTGTGCAGTGATCATTTAACTTGGCAATAAATCTCTAAAATCCAATCTCCTCCGCGATTATTTATGACGACGAGCAGCTAACAGAGGCCCAATTTGTTTGCACAATTGCAGTCATTCCATTTCATCTAAGCAATAAATGAACGGAGCTTTCATGCTAGCAGTATAAGAAAACAAGAGGAAAACTGCCTCGCAGCAGAGACAACATTTCATTTATACATTAATTGCGCCATAATTTGAGAAAGGCCTGTATAGCGGGTATTTTTTTAACAAGTGGAAGGGCACATCTGTAAACAGTTTGAAGGGCCTTCCCTAATTCACAGTGTGCCCCCTCCCAAAAAATGCTGTTGGCCATTAACAATTGAGAAGTGGTCCGCAACTCAACGTCTCTATATAAAAAGCAATTCACTTTTCAAAGAAGAAGGAATGATAGGTCCTGTATTTAGGAAAGACTCAATAATACAGTCTTTACATTTTTAAATCCCATTAGTGCAATGTACACATCTTTGAGGCTCCATAATACCTATTATTACATTATTTAATACATATAGATGAAGCAAACTTTATTGATACACTTGCTTCACACAGCCACACCACTCATTTTACCCACTGAATTGAGCTGCGTGCTGTGTGAAATTCATAAATTCATCTGTAAATGTGCTCAAATTGTTTCTTTTTACCAATAAAAGGTTACAACATTCAGCCATGCTTCTTTATAAAGTAAAATACAACTACTGTAATTGCATTTTGGTGTGAAATCTTTACTTAAACTGATGTCCGCTATACAACAATAGGGGCAGATTTATCAAGGGTGGAAGTGGATTCGAGGGAATTTTCGAAGTAAAAAAATTCTTGGATTTTTGGATACTTCGACCATCGAATAGGATACTATGACTTCGATTTGAAGTAAAATCATTCGAATATTCCACCATTCGATAATCAAAGTACTTTTTTTTAAAAAAAAAAACAAAAAAACTTTGATTTCAATACTTCGCCAAATTAAACCTGCCGAAGTGCTATGTTAGCCTTTGGGGACCTTCTAGAGCATTTTTCTAAGTTTTTGGAAGTTCAAGCAAAATCATTTGATCGATCTCTGAAATCCTTCGAATCGTTCCATTCGAAGGTTTTAATCGAACAATTTTACTTCGACTGCAGGATAATCAAATTCGCTGAAAAAAAACTTCGACTTCGATATTCGAAGTCAAAGTATTTCAATTCGATGGTAGAATTTCGAAGTATTTTTAACTGTTTTTGAGTTACTGATTTTAATGTTGATACTGTTCAAACTATTATGAAAGAGTTGATTTCTCTGCTTATAGATGTATGCAGTACATTCTGTACTTTGTTGCAAGCCCAAGAGACTGCAACTTTAGCACTGTATTGAGGTGACCGCAGGATAGCTGTTAGGGCAAAATTGTATAGACCAAGTACAAATGTTGTGACCTCAACCCATCACTATACATTATGTACTAAATGCAGTGTTTTAGGTCACAGATGGAATCTGGTCTCAAAGGAAACCTGATAAACAGTATCTAAAACAGATTTGCTCTCCAAGACTGTTATATATCCATTGCTTTTTATAAATATATATATATATGTTTTTAAATGTATTGATTTCTTCTGAGAATGACTTCACACACATACAGATGATATACTTGGGAAATTATATATCAGTATTTTTACATCAAATTATAAACATAGTTCTCCTATTATTGTATCACAGCCTGCATAATTAAGGCTAGATGTTCAGCAATGTTTTTCTGAGAGCAACATTTTTGTCACTGCACTGTGACATGGCATATCCAAATATGTGTTGACATATAATCATTGGTTATGGAAGAGAGTTGCATTCAAACATCTGACATGAGACTCCATGTGATAAGGTTATACCATATTGTAGAGAATGTATTTCTTTTTTGCACATTTATAAATAGGATCATTTAATGAATAGTTGGAGTCTACGTGTAGCTAAATAGAGCATGACACTTCATTCCAGCTTCCTCTTTATGCAAAATACAGGAGCAGCATGAATTAGGTATATCTGACTTTAACACCCTAAAAATACAAAACACCTCCAGATAACCTTAAACTGATATAGCTCCATGTAGAAGTAGTCAGAACAAAATTTTAGTAGGATAAACTGTAACTGGAGAGGAGGAGCCCTCACCACATTAGTGTTTCTTGAAAACTTCATATCTTTCGGTGTGCAACCATATAGGGTATAATTCCTACCGTAAGCAACTAGCTAATATGATGCAATGACTTGCAATGCTTTGGAGAAGGACAATATCGTGAAGGTTAATTTGTTAGCCTTTAAACCCCAGGGAAGTGGATACAGCAGAAAAACATCAGAAGTGAATGCAAAGTCACAATCGAAAAAACATCTCAATATCCGGCTAGACATTTCATATCAAAATAATATCAATTAGAAGTCAAAAAGACTTGGTTGCATTTAACATTAGAAAACTTTGTGTGCAGTTGTTAAATAGATGAATGCAATATTTTATGCTAAAACGCTAATACAGGAGATGATAAGTACTAGAAGCTAATATCCTGTACATGAAATCCTCTTACAGTATATCCTGCCACATACAGTATGAAGCATTGCATCATCACTGATGGTCTTCAGCTACACTGACGTGTCTCACAAATTTAAATAAACAGCTACTAATGGATCTATTTCTAAACTTTATGTACCACATAATCTCCAAAAATGTATGTAAACAAATTACATTTCATCAAATCTGGGAGATAATTTGCTTACCTCCTCTGACAAATCTATTCTGGCACCTTTATTACTAAAATGTAATTATGCACAGCTTCTTATTTATATCCACGCTGTCACTTTAATATAATGAAAGCATATCTGAATAGCAATTTCCTTTGCAGTCAATTAACTCTGCTCATGCTATATAAAGAAAAACTAGCAATGTACTGCCAAGGTGAGTAATTTATACAGTGAACCCCATTTCCAACTATAATTTATACCCTGGTATCACACAAAATTTAAAGTAAGATTCAATGATGGGGCATCAACTCATATTCTAACACCTTCTCTCAGTACTGCAGGTAATGTTAATGGATTAAAACTTAATGTTAATGTGAATATCATGACCTTGATTTATACCCCAAGGCAGCATAATTGCATTAGTTCTTTAATTCTCTTACAGCTTCTTACAGCATAGTCACAGGGTGGGTGGGGGATTGAAGTCTCAACAGTATTAGCCCTTGCTAGCACTATTCCTCTAAGGTACATTTAGATTTCTTGGGCATCAGTTCCTGCTACTGCTTATCACGTATTAATGTTTAGAGTGCACAATCAGAATATACCCACAAGAAAAATTTCAATAAAAGTAGAAATATTAGATATTCAGTTAGGTGACCACCTTATAAAGATTACAAATAGATAAACCATCCCCACTATCAGCCCAACTTAAAAGGTAATTGCCAGGGCACAAGGAGTGTTGGCTCTGCTCCTGACTGGATTTTTGCAGGCTGAGAGAAGCAGATCCGCTCCATGTGTGCATGCAGTCAGAAGCTATGCAGATCAGTGATGTTGGAGCAGACCCACTTCTCTCAGCCTGCAAAAAATCACAGGCTGAGAGCAGTGGAGCCAACACTTGGTGTGTCTTCAGCTTAAAGCTCTGATGCAATGTACAGATTACTAGGATGTCTACAACAGACACCTCATTACTAATACTGTAATCTCAGCATGCACTAAAAAAATTAATAGCTTTATGAGTTTCTGTGGTCACCAAAAACAGGGCCTTAAGATAGTAAATTGTTGGGGGAAGACAGGCCACCTCTTGATTTTGGCAGTCCATAGGTGCAGCACTGATGGAACCACTAGTACAGGTGCGGCTTGGCGGTGCAGTAGATAAGAGTAGTGTATGCCTCACAATAAGGACAAAGACAAGAAAGGATATTAAAGAAGTTTAGCATTCATCACTTTTTATTTCCAGTCCAACCTAGCTGCTTGTAACGCTAGTAACTTCTTAGCTCCATTGGTTTTATTGTTTCACAGACACTTCTGATTCTCAAGTTTTGAATATAGCAACTGTTTGCCAGGTCTTTGAATAGTGCTTTCAGTTGGTCAAGGCCGATTTTTCATCTACAGAGATATACTGTAGCTGAGAACTAGTTTAGCCACTGTGCTTTTTTAGTTTTATCTGAATTTTTTTTTGTATGAAAAGGCCTGAATGAGGGTAACAGTAAGTCTAATAACACAAGGGTCATTTTGTCGGCTGGAAATATATACGCCAGCAGAAAAAAGCTGATACACTGCTTTCCTATCCCTCTATTGGTATTCACTGACAGGAACAGGATCTTTTATCGCACACACAAATGGAAACACCAAAGTTAGTGTAGAAAAGAAACTGGGTGCCATTAACATTACTATGGATGAATCTTTTAACCAAGACAGATGCTGTCAGCCCTTCTTCTGTAAAGGTTGTGGTTATCTGTCACAATGCTTGCCTTTTGTATGGTGGAAAGTTGATAACAGAAGCTCTTCATTTCATAAAGAAAATTTATGGCATAGACAGAAATAGTTGGCTGCTTTCTCTCATTCCACTACCTTCTTGGATTTGTGTTGGGAGCCTGAAGCCAGATGTTTGTGTAAGCATGAACACATAGTTACCACTCATTCTTTGTGTTATTTGTTTTATTTTTTTTTACCCATGTCAAATTCTTGGACTCTGAAATTAACAGGAACAGAACTGATTTCCAAGCTTATGTCTAGCTCTAGAGCAGAGCACTGCACTAATTCTATAACTCATATGATCCCACAGTGGTCCATTATTTCAAACTTTCATATAAATTAGCTAGGACAATTATCTAATGCTAATGTAATCATTCTGCACTAAGCAGTTGCCTTTGACTGTAGTAATGATAGTGATCAATTTGAAAAACAAAGAAAGAAATCTGAGTAAAAGCTGGTACTTAGATTTACCATAGATATAAAACAATAGTTCAAAACTTCTAGATTCCTAAGGTAAAATATTAAAATATAGACGTTTAAAAAAAAGCCAGAAAATAGGTAACCAAACAGAAAGGGGTGGGGAAAAATCCATATCACAGGAACGATTGTACTGAACAAACTGCATTCTTTATCATGAATTAGTGCAACAACAGAAGCCATTATTTCCAACCTTTAAGGCTGCCAATGTACCTTACTTATGACAGCCTATGCATACACTGTAATCAACTGATTGCATCTCAAACCAAAATCCAAGTATAAATGAAAAACATGGTGGATGTTCTGCTGTGGTACAGGCCTGCATAACGGGAAAGGCTGTTGTCAACCCAAAAGTTATACAGTGAATAATTAAAAATATTTTAAAATCACTGGCCCTCCCATTCCCATGATCTTGAAATTAATGTGTGATTAAATGAAAACTGATGTATAAAATTTGGTATCAAGTTCCTTCTAAAATCACAAGTTGGGCATTACTTGATTATTTGAGCACAGTCCTTCATTGTATCCAATACTGAACTAAATGCAGTGATAGTGAAGGCCAAATACAGATTGCATTGCACTAAAATAATTAATATATGATGGTGATGATATTGAGGTCATCATAACGTATGTATAGGGAGGTAGTGGGTATTAGTCTTCTATTTCAAACTTGCATAGAAATAATAAACGTCATCGGAAAGATTTTATATCCAAACAAATTCTCAGTGAGTGTTATTTTCATCAATAAGAAACATCTGCAAATGTTTCCATATCTTTTATCCCAGTCCTACCAGCAGCTGGTATTATGCAGTACTGTAAAAGGTTATTCACATTTTATTGAGCACAGCAAGGCAAAATTAGATGATGATGTCAATAAACAGTTACAAAAATATGGGATTCAAAGAAATCAATTGAGAAAGATCAGGGCTGTGTAAAGCCACAGATAAGAACGGGAGAGCACACCAGGTCATTGCGAGAATATAAAAAAGGTAAAAACTATATAATATTTGGGAGACACAGAACTCAAGAAGGGACAACATCACATTCTGTACAAGACCAGTCATTGCTTTGAAGCACTAAACCCCATACAAATATCTACAAGAAATATGTTATAGGAAGGCTATGATCTGCAGCACATTTGAACCTCATATCTTCTAGAAATACTGTATGTTAGAAAAGTAAAGGCTTTTAACAAACTCTTTTCATTGCAGTGGACTACACATTATATATCATGCAGTACTATAAATGACATAGTAATGTAGTGCTCTTGACTAACTAGAAATAATATTGTTTACACTAAAATGGGTCAAATTACTGTGACTTATTCCTCCTTCTGTGTGAAAAAAACCCATACTAGCGTAACCTCTCTAGTCACTACTGAATAAGGACTGTTAATTCATGTGAAAAAAGAATAGCTCATACTAACATGGTCTCAACTTATAGAACTGATCAACATGTTACTCTGTATTTTGTCTATAAGTTAATAATGGCAGCTTATGCTAATAGCAAAAATAAACCGCTCACTGCCAGAAAAAAAACTGTTGAGGGCTTCTAAATATTGACAGGAAGTCAAAATACAAATAAGATTTCACAAAACCAGGCATGGTGCATTAGGTTGAAGGCTGTCATTTTTCTAACTTCCAATGTGTTAAAGGCTTTGGAGACATCATTTAATTACTCAGCTAATGCTTAAACTAATTCTGAACATTTCTCAAATAATGCAGGCTTAAAAAAACATTTTCCAAGCCTTTTAAAGGTTCACCAAATGCTGAAGCTGTCTTTAGAACAAGAGTCTGCTTAAGAAAACAGTTAAAAAATGTATATATTCTGGCCAAAAGAAAAACAAGTTTCATTAAATCACTTTTCCTATCATCAGTTTTCAGTAACAACATGGTATTGAAGTCTAATTTGTTTTAGAATGATATACTTTGCATTCAGTTTTGAAATCTAGCTTTACAAGCACCAAGCAATATTTCAATTTTATGCTTTTTTCAAATCATATTCCCCCAAAAAACATTTTGTGTCTATCTGATTGAAATAAAATATACTGTGAAAATACAAAGCATATATTAGAAATGATCGTCTGAAGACCAGAAAAAAAATCTTTCATATTTCCTGGCTACAAAACTTGCTTGAAATAAAAAATACCTGTGGCATCTTAAAATAAAGAATAATGGGTTATCACAGGAAATGGTTATGCACAATGTCAGATGATAAAGAGGATAAATGGGATTAAATTTCTTCTTGTCCTCTTGTTCTTCTGCCCTCTTTAAAAAAAAAAGCTCAATCTATTCTGATAGCTATTATTTGAGTATGGACTCCAAAATACACACTATTGCTACAGTGTTATGTATAGTCACCAACTTAATAGCAACCATAAACCAAAAACAGAACTATAAAGGGATCTGTATGTCAAACTACTGCATTCTTGCCAGAGGAAAGGAAGTCACGCAGTCTGTGCTGCCAATAGGTGGTTAGACAAGGAAGCCAAAAACCTAGATATTCAAATTCATCAGATGGAGTTCATGCACTCAACTTTTCCTTATTTTAGAAAGTATAAACTACCCAATCCAACCTGTAAGTGTGTTATCTGCAACCTGACTAACTACCCATGACCTGTGTTTATTAAATCAAAAATTAATGATTTGGATCACAGAAAACAAATCCAACACTCAAAAATTTCAAAAAAGTTCAATGTTATGATTCAAATTGGAGGCTTTAGCAGGGACACAAGACTATGTTTTGTAATTTAGCCACTCAGATTTTAATTGTTTTAGTTATTTTGTGATCATCTTATTAGGGATGCATCAAATCCAGGATTCAGTTCGGGATTCAGCCAAGATTCTGCCTTTTTCAGCAGGATTTGAATTCGGACAAATAAATAATATGTGCCCAGCAAAAGAGAGTGGAACGTAACCTAAGAGAGAAGCAAGCTCAATCTCTAAGAAAAAGCACTTTCATGCAAGGGACCAGTAGAGAGAATTAAGAGGCTACCATTTGAAGTAGAAGTATATGGTTAGAAAGACCAAGAGAAAATTAAAGGCAAAATGATTTTAGAAAAAATAAAATAACATGTTTTCAGAAGAGATCAACATTTTGTTAATATCAAAGCCAATTACCAATTAAATGGTTAGTAAACCTGTTATAAATGTGTAATAGTAATCTCAGAATGTCAATTCAGCAGCAATTTATAGACAGTCTATTTCTACAGATCTCTTTCTCCAAGCTTTTTGAGCTGGAAATTGCCAGTGACTAATATTCTTTGGGGAAACATACAGTGTACACTGATCCCTTCCAATGTTATGAGTGATTAATATAGTTACTGTACAAGCATTAATTGAATTAATTCCTGGGGCACAAGTGCAATAACACTAAGGGGTGCAAGAGAACTACTATTACTGCACCAAGCTCAGGATCTAAAATCTGAATGATGCACAAGTTTGCAGGCGGGTAGTGGGCAGTTGGGGAATGCCTATGTGCCTTCCCTGTTCACCCTATCTAATGCAGCGAGCACTTTATCTAGTGGGAAAGCTGCAGGTCCCTGAAAATTGCAATGCAGGATGCAGTGTTCTAAGTGCAAATAAAGCCTGTTTGCTGTCTTTTTTTTGCACTTTGCCCACTGCATGATGGCATCATTTGCTTTACTTGATGTTACATTATTTTTTTGTTTTGTAAGCAGAATTCTAATTACTAAATGTATGTAATGTTAACACTTTTAGGGGGGCTGAGATTCCTTGCAACCTCTACCTCTAACGATTTTAATGGTATTACATATGCGGGAGAAAACAACACACTGGGAAAAGTGATGTGTTTTGTAGCTCAGACTTATCAAGGCCAAACTTGAAGGGGGGACAACCAATTATTTCAGAAAACTTGAAACCATATACTAACCATAACAATACACTCCCACAGCATTACTATATATCTGCTTAAGATGTCTCTATACCTCTCACTGCACTTTGTGCTACTATGGCAGGTTCTCGGGAAGCACTGCGCATGCCCCATACAGGAAGGCAAAAGACACCCTGAGTTGCCTCCTGTCCTGGCAACCCCACAGAAAGTATGGGTACTGGCATTCAAGGTGCTTGTGAAAGATAATTCCCAAAACTCACCCCACGCTCCTCTGTGGAGGAACTTCAATTTCCAGCACTTTTCATACTTGCCTGACTTTCACTTCTGGCCCAGGTTAGGGATTCGACATTTAAAAAAATAGTTATGGAGGACACTTCCCACTGATTCAACTTAGAGAAAAACTGAACCAACCTGCAGTCCACTTATATTGCCTTCCCCAGTTGCACCATGCTTTTACAGCTCAATTTGGCTCCCAGGTATACTGTGGGGCCCAAATCCCCATAAGCTAGTGTCTGACCTCTATAAAAACCCTGCTCCCCAACCTTTCGACAGGGCAATGGGTAAGTTGGCTGATATTTATCTGATTGCTACTAGACAGAATTAATTTATTATAGTGTTTATATTCATTAAATGCAGCTTCTGCCCCAACAGACTTGTAGTTTTTAAATGCCTTTCTCTTCGTTCCTATTAACTTCTTTACCTCTGTATTAAGCCACATAGGGTGATTCTTAGAGCTTCTACATTTACTCCTTAAGGGAATAAATTGAGAACAGTAATGATTTAATATAATTTTAAATGACAACCACTTCTGTTCTATGTTGAGGGCAGCGCTCAAGGCACTAAAATTTGCTTTTCTGAAATTCATGTTTTTTGTGGCCCCAATGTATATTTGTTTTTTGCACCAGACATTAAATGATATAACATTATGGTCACTATTACCCAGGGGTTCGACGACTTGCATATTTGCTATAAGTTCTGGGTCATTAGAGATCACTAGATCCAGAATAGCATTTTTTCTGGTAGGCTCCTCAACAACTCGTGCCATAAAATTGTCATGCAACAAGTTTATAAACTTATCTGGCAGTACTGTTGCTCCAGTCAATATCTGGGTAATTAAAATCCCCCATTATCATTACTTTACCCAAACTAGCAGCCTTTTCAATTTGCATCAGGAGCTTATCCTCCTCACTTACATTAGGGGGGTCTATAGCATACTCCTACAATTAATTTGCGGGACTCTTTACAATTGGTGAAGAACTCCACCCATAAGACTTCTGCCCCCTCATTTCCTAACATACCCTTCTCCTTTATATTAGCTTTTAAATCCTGCCTAACAAACAGACATACCCCTCCTCCTTTTCTATTGCCTCTAGTCCCTCCGAAACAAAGTATAGCCGCTGATATTAACTACCCAGTCATGCGACTCATTCAGCCATGTTTCGGCCACACCAATCACATCATATTTTCCCTCCAATTTAAACAATAAACTGTCGTCTATTAAGTTAACTCATATTTGCCAGACAATGTCCCCAAAAATTTGAGAAGTTATGGGACTGGATTATGCATAAGCAGAATGCAGACATAACTGTATTTATATTTTGGTTCTGCTATGCTATGCTACGGGGGGGAGGGTCTATGTGGGGTGGGGGTAGGGGGGTTTTTTTTTAAACTGTTGAATTTTCCTTTAAGAACTCTCTGATCAGTCTCAAACACAAGCAAGTCTTTAATATACAGCCTCTGACACAGATCTTTAGAAGTTTGGTGACACTGTTTAACATTTAATTTGGTACCTTGTTCTCTAAATCCCAATAATTAAATTTCTGTATTCAAAATAAAAAGAAATACTGCAAAGATATGATGTTTGTACAGTTAACAGAATAATTCCATTTGAAATGATCATTCTCCATTTCCTCTAATACAGACAAGGATATTGATAAAAGTGACGTGTGCCCAATTCTTGGAACATCTGAGCTCCACCTATCGACACAGGTACTGCGGGAACCCTGGAGCTGCTGCCTGTTTTAAAGGTGGTGGTAGATTCAGGGTTCCCACAGTGTCCTCCATCAATAGGCTCAACAACGCTTAATTAGCAACAGGAGGCAAGAGGAAGGCAGTGGAGCCAAGTGCAATTATACAGAAGTGCAAGGAGCTCATGTTGACATTTAATGGATGGTATATGTTATATAAATGACTGTAGGGAAATCAATGGGCATTTTTTTTTTCTTTATGGCTACTTTTTTGGGTCTGTGGCATTTTTTTCTCAGCAACTTTTTTGCTGCAGTTTCCCGAAAAAAATTGCAGATGGTGAAATGCAAAATTTCGCCGCAAATCCATGGCTGGCAAAACAAAATTGCTCATTACTAGTTGTGGGAGATCTGTTTTTTGGCCAGAAACAATTTAAACCATAATTTCACATGTTTGCTAAAATAGGGAAACCCCTTTAAATAAGCTCTGGCTCTAGAATGCGTGGTTCTTGCGTGGTTTCTTCATTCTTAGAATTAGAAGTGATCTGCAAGGAAGAGTGGGCAAAAATACATACAACAAAAGCTGAAAAGATATTGAGCTGTATACAAAAGGCATTTGTAAGCTGTGTCAAAGGGGTTTTCCTAAATTCTAACTTACTGTGGTGTCTGTTCATGTTTTTTAAAGTTGGTGGAATAAAATATAATTGAACAAAACATTTCAAAATATATTGCTTTTTAACACACAGATTCCTGCAGTTCTTAACTACTTTTCACTGACAAAATGAACTAAATATATAATTTGGCCTGGGGTTCCCAAACTAATGCTTTCAGCTGTATAATAAGAAAAAGAACTAGCAATGCCATACTATACATTCTATCCAAGGCTTAAATCTATTTTTGGGCCGTCATGTCAAAGGCACCAGACACTCATTTGCCATTTTTGGATCTGCTCATGCTTGATATCACAGTGGCCAGATGCAAAGCTAGGTAATTGCAATCAAAATTAGCAGAGCTAGTTACAGTATATGTATTTATGTGTGTTTAGTACATCAATTATATAGCCTATTATCTAGCCCATCTATCAGTGCTGCAAGCAGTAGGCAGGTGTGATTGGCTTGTACTCTTTTATTCTAACGTACCTGCCGCGTGAGGCTAGGAACTTCTATTTGCTCACAAGCCTAATGGCTTCTTTTTAGCACAGGTGTTGCAAAACAGATTAACTGCTCTGTCAAATAGAAGCTGTAATAAACTGACACAAATATTTGCATTTTGTATTGATTTTTATGCTCATATGTGATCATAAGATGTTCACCCTATTAAGACTGGGTTTCATACTTAGATCTGATGATTATAAGCAGAAAAAATATATAATGGAAACATGTTTAAATGAGAAGCTTGATTTTAATGAATATGGGTTGTATAAATAAATGTTGCCATTTCAAAGATACTGTAAGTAAATACCGATTAAAGCTTATTTCATGATAAAGAAAAAAAATCTTCATCTCTTACATTACCCCAACTCTAACCCTCTATAATATCTACTGTGTTTGCATGATAGCAAATGCATCAAGGCACTTTGGTTGTAAACCTCTTTGGTTAGGGAGTATGGCTACTGTAGCCTCACACATTTTAGGTACCAAAAGCCACCTATGTGCAATATAATAATCAACTGGTTTTCAGTAAAAAAAAAAGATGTTTTAATGCAACAAGGGCATTATAAAGTCTAGAAAGATTTTAAAATCTTTTTCTAATCTTTTTCTATCTGTGCCAAAAATAAAGCGCCATTTTATGAAAGCCCAGTGGGGCTCTGTCAAGATTTTATCACAGAAAGCTCATCATCCTCTCTGCGCTTATAAGAGAAAAACTCTGCAAAATGCAAACACAAAAAGGAAACTATTACATCTCTTTGAAAGATATTTGGACAAAAGGCCTCTCAGGAGCCACTGTGTAAACTTAGATAGGAATAAGGGGAATAACATTTAATGCCAAATGTGCATGTAAAAAATAAATTATGTTATTTTGGGAAGCATTTTACCTATTTACTGAAAAATGACTGCACCAAAGATAAGATAAATAAATATGTGTAAGCAAATAAGAACTAGTATATTTATCCATTCTCAAGACAGAAAGAAAATGCTGTATAACAGTTCCAAGTCTGATGAACTGCATGCAATTTATATACATTATATATTACCATTAATTGCACAGGTATGGGACCTATTATCCAGAATGCTCGGGGCCTGGGGTTTTCCAGATAGCGGATCTTTTTGTAATTTAGAGCTTCAAAGCTTAAGTCTACCAGAAAATTATGTAAACATTAAATAAACCCCAAAATCTGTTTTTTTGCCTCCAGTAAGGATTAATTATATCTTAGTTGGGATCAAGTACAAGATACTGTTTTATTATTACAGAGAAAAAGGAAATCATTTTTAGAAATTTGGGTTATTTCATTATAATGGGGTCTATGGAAGATGGTCATGCATAATTCAGAGCTTTCTGGATAATGGGTTTCTGGATAATGGACCCCATACCTGTATTAGTGTAACATACTCGTCAAACTGTACCTTTGAAGGCAGCGAGTATATTCTGGTGCACAAGGCTAACCCCTACGGATTCCAGTGTTCACGGACGCCCTTTTGTGGCCCGGGCTTTCTACTGCAGAACCAACCAGGAATTTGTGCGTTAAAGGTAGTAACAAGTCCCAAATGAGGTACCAGCAAGGTTGAGGCAAAAACGTAGTCAGTTTTGTGGAAAGGCCAAGGACTGGGCCTAGGGTGGCAGGATTTTAGGGGGCCGCATTGCCCAACCACACCCACATTGGTACAGAAACAGGGGAGATGTGCAGGAGATAGTTTTTAAAATTTTCTGTGCACCAATCCAAAAACCAAAATGCTCCGGTCCCGATGATGAAAATTTATGCAAATAAAAGGGAGGGGACGGGGGCGACGAACGTCAGTGGGGCTAGGGGTGCCCGCTATGTAAATCCGGCCCTGAGCGTAGTCACAAACAGGCAAAAGGATCAAGACAGGCAGCAGGAATCAAAGTAAAAAAACAGACAAGAGTCGAAAAACAGGATTTTATAATAGAATAAACGCTTCAGCAGAGTCTGTAAACAGAAGCCAGCTTGGGTACTGTTAAAATGGTAACAGGCCCTTTTAAAAAATTCAAAAAACTGCGCCGAAAAATGGCGCTCAGAGTCAAGCGCTGGAGAATTTACGACAGTAATACTTGCGCCTAGCCGGTGTGCATGATGTAGGCGGAAGTGTGTGCCTGCGCACCAACAGACAAGGAGAGACATGCTGGGAGGTAAAAGACTGGGAAACCCTCCCGGCGCGTCTTACAATTAGTGTTATAATTGGTCCTTGGGGTACTCATTTCTTAATCACTCTTTTGCATACAGCAATTCTATATTGATACTTAAATAACATTTCATTTTATTTTATATTCAATATATTTCATTTCAAATCCACCATTCCACCTTGTGCGGTTTTTAATTATGTGTATTTGTAAGTAGAAGGTCCTGCACTGCCTTGTATTCATAGAGTAGCGTGTCTTGGTGTTAATTTGCAACATATTTTATTTTAACATTTATTAAAGGTTACGTTTTTGCAACAAATGTTACAATCATTATCTGAACTGGTCTGCCAGTAACAACATGAGGAAATGTGTCTAGTATACTTTTACTCTAGTTTGTTGCGATTTTGGAATCGAGTAGTTTTATCTGACCTGCTGACTAATGATTGTTTAAGTAACTTGTTATTGGTATAAAGTGGTTCTAGATTAAGCAGAATGTTGTCCCCACTATAAGGATGCTAGCTCCCACATAATCATTCAGGGGCAAATTCATAAAAGTGGAAATAGCATTTTTTGGACAAAAAGCAGCGTTAAAACTGGTATAAATACATCTACATTCACAAAGGAAAATACTCAACTGCCACTTTTACATTTTTGTTAAAAGAAAGACAGTTATTAAAACATCTAACATGCAGAAGAAAAAAGACATTTTAAACTACATGTTTATAATGGAGTAAAGCTCACTGTAATTTCTCGCATCCTCCAATTATCCCTATGCAACATAATATAGGTGACAAAATCATGTTTTTTACCGACATTTGCATTATTTTGCTAGTTTTAAGATTAATGAATATGACAATCTCAGAATTTTGAGTGAATATACTGTACAGGTATACAGTATATCTTTATTTAAAGGAGAAGTGAAGCCTTCCTGACAAATATTTGTGAATATGGCAGGAAATTTGACAAATCTATCTCCACTTTTATTTTCTCTCACTATCACTAATTTACACTAGTCATAAGTAATGTTCAACCTTTGGCTGCCTCTGAATAAAATGTAGGATTATTACACAAGTACCAATACAAGAAATACAAAAGGTTGGTAAATGTAAATCTGCCTGCAAAAGATAGACACTGCCATCCATAACTGAGCTTTTACTGTACCAAATGAAAATGGCAAACTTAATAGGTCAAGAGTTTTTTCCCTGCTATAAAATGCTAGCTTCAATAATTATAGGGCTGGTGAAATGCCAGAAATCTCTGAAAAGCTAAATGCAGAATATAGAAAGAACAATGGGGACTAAAATATTTTTGGAATACTTCTGTGAATCAGCCATTAAAGCTATGAAAGCTATCTGCATCAAATGACTCCCACACAATAATAGATAATAGGGAGAGAGAGAGAGAGAGAGAGAGTGTAATAGTATAATATGTTGGTGTCATACATAATGCCAATACACATATACATATACCAGATTCATGCTACACGCATTTTAAAAACAAAAAAAAGTGTGAATACTTTGTCGTTTAATCTTGTTAGACCTCATCAGTACAAGCTGCTGGAACATGTAACATGGCTTCTGATAGGACTTGAACAGCAATGAAATAGATAAACAGCATGAGGAAGCCTAAATGGTTCTAAAAAGCCCCCAGTATTCACTAAATATACAGCAAAGGCTTTCTTATAGGACATCTCCTCCGAAAACATCTGGGGGGGGGTTAAGGTAGTTTTACAATATACATTAATTATGTTCAATAGTTTTATTTGTAATTGAATTGCTGTTGCAAGCAGTATTTGTCTTGCTGTTTATATATTGTGCACTTCTGGATCTCACTCCTGAAAAGTCGAACACAATTATGTCTGATACATTTCAAATTAATTTGTTTTGGAAAGTTGCTCAGAATTACAGTTTTTAAGAATCCTTTGTAATTCCATTTATTATATATTGGAACTCAGACTTAAGCCAAATTTCCCTGGCATTTTTGTTATGGCAGAGAAATTCTGGCATAAAAAATATCTGTAAAAATGTTGTGGGTACGTAGGACTTCTTTTTAAAAAAGCGTATGTCCACATACAGCACACAAACTTCTCCAGGCTGTCCCACTACAGCTCTTTTCTCTAACCTACACCTGAACGCTCTTAATTTTCTAACTGGCGCACAATCGCCTCAGGGGCTCTACCAAGCTACTCACTCCTTGTAGGGACAACAGGATGTCCATGCTAACTAGACTTTCTATTGCTCATTCATGGACTGAACTCACACCCCACTACTAGTGACTTACTAGTCCTGAAGAAACAACCTCCTACCTGGTCTGGCAACACTGGTCTCCAGTTTTGCCTGTTTGATGTTCTTTGGCCAAAGAGGAAGCGCACGGCTCCTGCACTTCGTTATATAAACGCCTGTAGGGAAATTCCCTTACAGGCCAAGCTGCTGTCTGAACTAGAATATTGCCAAACTATTTATACATGAAAAAGAAAAGTAATTTTTCACCAGGTGGAAATACAACAATTTTACAACATTTTCCTTTACCTTCATTTTTGAGAATTCCCCCTAGACTGTTACCTATTAAAAATTATTGTAGCTGCAACTACCCCAGCACATCAATTAAGCAGACACCAGAAAAATATTTTGTGGTTTATAATATGCAGTTCTCTATAGAAGCCCTTAATCTACTACAACTATTACTTTAAAATATATATCTCCCAGTGCTTTGCTTTCTCCCTTCCCTGCAGTTATTTGAGTCTAGTGATATGCACTTTGTATTTCTTTCTAAGGGTACCAGCCATGATCATCATGTGCGCTGCCACTCTGCAAATGAACTCCCATGTTCAGATAATTGCTATGCAAATACATATTGTGCCCATGTAAAGAGTTGCAGTTCATCCTGTTTGTGAGAATGTATTATCTAGAATATATTTGGTCTTCCTTTAATTCTCTCTGGCATGGCTAAAACTCCCTAGTTTGTCCCCAGGGTGGGGCAGTGCAAACAGTTGTTGATAGTTCCCCTGACAAGATATTTAAGATCAACCAGGGAGGAACATAAAGTACAAGCTGTTTCTGCAATGTAACATTGTTATTCACAGCCTGTATCAGCATGGGTTGGTAAGATAACTTTGTATTTTGCTTAATTGTTATGATTTGTAACCCTGAAACAATGGCACAATAATTATTCCATATGCTTTTACAGCATTTTCAGTTTATGACACTTTATTCTAAAGAAATAAAAAATACAATGTATGTTGATTATAAAAAGCAATTTATGCAGCATTGTATAATTTCACACCTCCATCCATCACCTGAAATATGCGCTAAATAGAATTATAAGATGATTATGTCAAAAATGCAGTAGTAAGTAATTCACTGTACTGTGAGAATGCACATCTATCATTCTTGTAATAAAGATATTGGCAACAAACTAACATTAATTTGAAAATATACTTTAACTGCAAAAAGGAAGCTAGTAATAATGCCAGAAGTGCACCCCTTTCATTTCTAAGCTATGGAAAGACTTTTGTGAAGAATTGCAGTGCATCATGAAAAAGATGAGGGATGATGAATGCATGTTTTCTATATAAGCATTAAAACAACATTTCACATAAGCAAAGGTCACTAAGGCTAAATAACAAAAGACAACATTGAACATTTACAGTTGTGAAAGGTAGCCATTCACTTGCTGCAAATCTAAACTCAGGACTCTTTCATTAACACAAACAGTCGATTCCAGTCGTTGCATACGGCAGATGGAGCTGTTGCGATTTTGTGTGTGTGTGTGTGTGTTTATGTATACATACATATATATGGATGTGTGTGTGTGTGTGTGTGTGTACCTCATTTTTGTGTACTCCTGTTTGTTAAAGCACTAGGGCAGAGCCCAAACTGCAGTTATGTGGAAAGTGTAGAAGTGTAGAGTTGTGTAGAAAATGATGAAAATTAGAATGGTAACTATAAGAATGACTGTAAAAACTTATTTAAACACTTTTGTATAATATACTACAAACAGTGCACCAAGTGGTAGCATAGAAAATAAAAATAAAATAAACAACACTTAGATGACTTAAAAGCACATCTTTTCTTACCAACCTCAACACCTACTATTCTGCCAAACCACAAAGGTTTTGCTTTGCAACGACATTCGTTCCTTACAAGGGGAATATACTGACATGTATTTATTAAGTTGCATTTTAAAGACATACCATTTGTCTTCTGTGTTGCTTATGTGGTTCTATGTGTTTGTTCTTAGTTTTTTACATTATGGGTGCTATTGATTTAGGTGAGCTGCAGTGCTATTTCAAGAGAAGAGGTGCTGTACTGTTACTACTTTATGAATACAAAACAGACTTGTAATAACTGTTGATTGGTTGTTTAGTTAACCGGTTGTTTTAGTTACAGGTCTCTAGCAAATCTTGTTCGTGTTTAAGCATAAAACCTACAGAGGATGTGGTAATATAACACAAAGGCTAAAAAAAACTGGAATATTAAGTTTTAACATCTGTAGCAAACCTTGTTCATGTTTAAGCATAAAACCAACAGAGGATGTGGTATTGTAACACAAAGGCTAAAGAAAAAAGTGGAATATTAAGTTTTAACATCTGAACTCGGAAAAGCAACCAATGCTTAACAATAAAGGTGGTGAAAATTGGATTCACCTAAAAAAAAAACCCATACACGTGTTTTTATTACTATCCTTCCCCACTTTACAGTTTAGTATTTTAATTCATAAAATAGAACAGATTATAAAAAAATGGCAATAGTTATATTGTCTTATTTAGATATTTTAGCGTATAATGTGGTCTCCTTTAAAGGGGTCAAGTCAATTTTATTGTTATATAATTGCCAACTCTAAGCAACTTTTCAATTAATCTTCATTATTTATATTTTATAGTTTTTTTTTTAATTATTTGCATTTTTTATCTGACTCTTTATAGCATTCAAAGTGGTCTGACCCCATCCATCACTGTCATTCCCTATTCAGGCCCTCTCCTATTCCATTTCCAGTCTTTTAATTCAATGCATGGTTGACGGGTCATTTGGACCCTAGAAACCAGATTGCTGAAACTGCAAACTGGAGAGCTACTGAATAAAAAGCTAAATAACTCAAAAACCTCAAATTACAAAAAAATTAAATGCAAATTGTCTCAGAATATCACTCCCTAAATCATACTAAGTCAACTCAAAGGTGAACACCCCCTTTAAAGATGTAACTACTTGTCTTGGGGTTAAGGACCATTGCACAAAGCTAATGACTAGCTGTCCTATGAAATTTATCTTACAGATACTAGTGCTCCAAAAATATACATCTAGGAGGTTAATTATTAAAGATCGATTCCACGACAAATTCAGGGGAAAAAAACTCTAAAATTTGATCTTTGATAAATAACCCCCACTCCCCTAGTGATCCTATTACATTTGCACACACAGTCCTGTGGCAAGAGTGTATCAAGCACAGTTTTGCCCCTTTTGCATCTTTTAACTTGAGACACCATTTTGTAATGGTCTGTGGGCTACCTAATAGCTCACGTGACAAGAATTACTGCAGCGCATGCTCCACCGCACTGATAAGATGTAATGCAAATGAGCATGGCCTTGAGAGACATCTGGATAATGGGAGATTTGCAAGTAGAAGCCAGCTTTTTTTAAGGGTAGTGCTGCAGAAAAATGCTCTAGTTTGGAGATAATTAGACAGCGCTACTGAAGGTATGAATGTACGGCTTTTATAATAACACTATGGGGCACATTTACTTAGCTCGAGTGAAGGATTAGAATAAAAAATACTTCGAATTTCGAAAGTTTTTTTGTGCTACTTCAACCTTCGACTACGACTTCATCTACGAATCGGACTAAAAATTCTTCGACTATTCGACCATTCGATAGTCAAAGTACTGTCTCTTTAAAAAAAAACTTCGACCCCCTACTTCGCCAACTAAAACCTACCGAACATCAATGTTAGCCTATGGGGAAGGTCCCCATAGGCTTTCCTACCAATTTGGGATCAAAGGAATTCGTTTGATTCAAAGGATTTAATCGTTCGATTGAATGAATAGCGCTAAATCCTTCGACTTCGATATTCGAAGGATTTAACTTCGACAGTCAAATATCGAGGGTTAATTAACCCTCGATATTCGACCCTAAGTAAATGTGCCCCTACATGTTCCCTTGATTTTCCTTGTCCTTTAAAGAAAATAAATATTTAAAAGCAATTTCAAATAATTAATAGTAGGTAGCAAAATTGCTTATACGGTTGTATTTATTTGATTTGAATATTATTGAAGATATAGTTCCATTAGCAAAACATAGCAATGAAAGGCAATAATGTACATTTACAGATTGGGCTTTAGATTAATTTGGCACACGTTTAGAAGTGACAGTTGGCTGTACGAAGATTATGGTACTGCAGTATTTATTTGGAAAAGCTGGAAATGCTAAAATAAATATCTGTAAATAATTAAAGTTGTACGGCTTGTAACTTGTATTACCTTAAAGGAATTATGACATTTTAGAATCTGTGTGGGAATATGAAAGAACAAGCATACGTACTATATTTTCTACCTTGTTCAAAAATGAGCTGCAAACAACAAGCAGACCAAAACAAAAATTAAATGATCTTAATACACTAATAAAATATGGGGCTATTGTAGTTGTTTCCCTCTTGTAATGCAATGTTTTTATCACACAACATCAGATAGCCCTACATTTAAACATGTTTGATATACAGTAGGGAAAACACATATTGAACACATCAACAGTTTTCTCAGGAAATATATTTTGAATGGGGCTATTGACATGAAATTGACACCAGATGTCAGTAACAATCCAAGTAACCCACACATCTAAAGAAATCAAAACAAATAAGTTCATAAATTAAGTTGTGTGTAATAAAGTGGAATGAAAAAGGGAATAAGTATTGAACATTATTTAATGCTGAGTAGAAAAGCCTTTGTTGATAATGACAGCAATAAGATGCCTCCTGTATGGAGAAACTAGTCGCATGCATTGCTCAGGTTTGATTTTGGCCATTCTTACACACAAACTGTCTTCAAATCTTGAAGGTTCCGGTGGGGGGGGTCTTCTATGAACTCTGCTCTTCAGTTCTTTCCATAGATTTTCAATAGGACTCAATTGGGTGATTGACTGGACCATTCTAGCAGTTTTATTTTATCTCTTTGAAATCAATTGGCTGTGGGTTTGGGATCATTGTCTTCTGAAATGTCCACCCTCGTTTGATCTTCAGCATCCTGGTAGATGGCAGTAGATTCTTATCAAGACTGTCCCGTTACATGTCTCATCCTTTCTTCTATTATATAAAGTCATATCATATGCTGAAAAAACTGCTCCACACCATGATGTTCCCACTTCCAAACTTTGCTGTTGGTATGGTGTTTTTGGGGTGATATTTTATTTGAAACAACTGTACCTGCTAATTCAAGGTCTTTCTGAAGCTCTCTGTGAGTGATCCTTGGCTCTTGGACAAACCTTTTGATTATTATTTTGACTCCTCTGTCAGAAATCTTACAAGGAGCACCTGGTCGTTGCTGGTTTACGGTGAAATGATGTTCTTCCACTTCCGGATTATGGCCCAGCGGTCCTCACTGGAATATTCAGAAATACATATGTAACCAATGCTATCAGTATGTTTTGCAACATTAAGGTTGCAAAGGTCTTGAGAGAGCTTTTTGCTTTTACCCATCGTGAGATGCTTCATTTGTGATACATTGGTAATGCGTAGCCTTTGTATAGGCCATTAATTAGGAATAAACCAGCTGATTAATTTGCACTGAGAGGGGGCAGGATTGCTTTTTAAATACTGACAGATATTTAGCATGTCAATAGCAAGTAGTTAGGAGTGCTCTACCCTCATATATTCAGCTGTGTAGGTCCAGGTGCTAGACCGGAAGACCCTTGCCTGCAAGCTGGGTCAACTTTTACATCCACACAAAAGGGCAACATTTCGGGCCCTACTGGACCCTTTATCAAGCCTGATAAAGGGTCCAGTAGGGCCCGATACATTGCCCTTTTGTGTGTTTGTATTTGGGCTAATAAATTACTGAAGATTTTTGCAACATTACCAGTGTGCTACTGGATTTTTTCATTAGATATTTAGCATGTGACTTGGCTTTCCATGCCTTTTTGGATGTGTTTAATACTTATTCTCTGTGTCATGCCACTTTATTCCACATTAATTTATGAATTTATGAACACTAGGCTTATAGATAAACTATTTTTATAGTCATTTTTGACCACCTTTCCATATTGTACCTACTCAATGTGCTACATACCATTTTAAAGACAGTTAAAATGACCTTAGTAAGAAAAGCAGATGCGCTCTATAGTGATGTGTGGGCTGGCCCGAAATCCACAGGACCTGTGGGTTTACCCAAAGATTCTGTAGATTCGGGCCGGTTGAGTGCTCCCTTCTGCTCTCCCTGCTCATGACCTCACACTGCAGGCTTCCAGCCCTTCAATTTATAGACTCGTGCCTGCCCACCCCTTAAGTGAACGCGGGGTGGACACGGATCTATAAATAGAGGGAATGGAGTGGGCCGAGTAAGGGTTGGGAGGGTGCGGGGGCAGGTCGCAGAGAACTCGACCAGCACATGATTATGCTTTATACCTTTGGAAAGCTCCAATAAACAGGACTATACGATATGTATGCTGCTGTCTTGTAAACCAACTAGCTTTGTACTGAGCTAATAGCCATACAATGTTTAGCCTTGTCCAAGTATGTATAGTTTTCACTGAAGTAAATCTTATTCCAGTTTTGCTTGGATATTACATACTATTCAGTATGGATTGCATTTGCATTGCAAAATGAATGATAGAAACTAAACCAACAGGTCGATCTTATAATCACACACCATTTCCACCATAAGGAAACACAAGTGTGCCTCTGTTTATGGAGCACAATGCAAAAGCTACACAACTATAGTGAAGACATAATTCACAACATCACATTGTAAGCTGTATGATACACTAAAACATATTGTAAGGAAAACAATACTAGTATGTAGGATAAAACATAAAAATATTTTTTGTATATAATTGACACATTGAAACTTTTGTTTTCTGTCTTCAAAGTAGATACAGCAAACCATTGGTTTTTATTCTTTTGAGTTATTAAATATTATCACATACAGTGACTACATATTCCACATTACTGTACAAACAATTCCTTTATGAAACATACGTAAAGAAGGGCATGTTGTTTATAATCTATATTCTTACATTGTAAAAGGTATACCCTATTTCTCTATTAGCTGGAATTTGGAGCTATAGATTGTATTAAAGGGATCCTGTCATCGGAAAACATGTTTTTTTCAAAACGCATCAGTTAATAGTGCTACTCCAGCAGAATTCTGCACTGAAATCCATTTCTCAAAAGAGCAAACAGATTTTTTTATATTCAATTTTGAAATCTGACATTTTGTCAATTTCCCAGCTGCCCCATGTCATGTGACTTGTGCCTGCACTTTAGGAGAGAAATGCTTTCGGGCAGGCTGCTGTTTTTCCTTCTCAATGTAACTGAATGTGTCTCAGTGGGACATGGGTTTTTACTATTGAGTGTTGTTCTTAGATCTACCAGGCAGCTGTTATCTTGTGTTAGGGAGCTGCTATCTGGTTACCTTTCCATTGTTCTTTTGTTTGGCTGCTGGGGGGGAAAAGGGAGGGGGTGATATCAGTCCAACTTGCAGTACAGCAGTAAAGAGTGATCGAAGTTTATCAGAGCACAAGTCACATGACTTGGGGCAGCTGGGAAATTGACAATATGTCTAGCCCCATGTCAGATTTCAAAATTGAATATAAAAAAAACTGTTTGCTCTTTTGAGAAATGGATTTCAGTGCAGAATTCTGCTGGATCAGCACTATTAACTGATTCATTTTGAATTCCCCCCCCCCATGACAGTATCCCTTTAAGGAAACTGTAGAATGTGTATCTGCCATAATGGTACAATAGAACACACGTTTATCCCTTCATTTTGCTGGCCATAGAAGAAAGAGCGCTTCTGGAGCTGTTCAATAGATCTAAATCAGAGAACCAACCACTGTGAATTGCTAAACAGCAATCACAAATAAAGAGATTAATAGCAAATTGAAAAACATGACTAAAATTTTTTAGGTTAGAAAATTCAGTGCCCAGAGCCTTATCTAAACCTTTACTGCTAAGTATCCTGTTCAGGAATATCTGCTTTCATGGAAAACATCTATATATTTTTATGGATGTATGTGAAATGTATGTATAATATATATACATATATATACATATATATATATATATATATATATATATATATATATATATATATATATATATATATATATATATATATATATATATATATATATATATATATATAGTGACAACCAAGTTATAGTGTCATTTATAACAATAGAGAAATCTGTGAGTAATATCACAAAAGAGTAAAAAGGAAGAACAGATGTGACATTCATCATCTATAAACGAAATGACAAGATTTTAAAATAGATAATGCTCATATATCTTCAAGTAATTTCCTGTTTTCCACTTCAATTTTCATTCTCATTAACAATCATCTGCCCCAACACAGAATCCACCCCTTCCAAATAGTTATCTCTCGATAGCTTCGCATGCAGGTCTTACTACTTTTGACGCTTATAGAAGATACAGTAGAACCCCCATTTTAATGTTTTTCAGGGGACCAGAAAAAATGGCTTAAAATCCAGGAAAATGTAAAATCAGGGACATTTATTATGCATAATATATAGGTGGGACCACAAAACAACAATGTAAAATGAGGGATATATTTTTGGTCAAGGTAACTCATTGTTTTTTTTTTAAATGTGTCACTTTATATTAAAAAAGAAAGTTAAACTAAAATAAACATATGATGTTTGTATAAGTATTCAATCCCCACACAATAATTTGTTGTAGCGCAATATCAGCTTTTAGGCTTTGTGCAAAGCTGGTAAATATGCTAAATGTTCACCATTGCTTTTAGCCCATACAACTATTTTATTGTCACATGCTACAGAGGCATCCAATCCATCTTGAAAATATCAATCCGCTTACCTCAATCAGATCAGATCTTTAGGTAAATAATGCTTTAAAGGAACAGTTCAGTGTGAAAATAAAAACTGGGTAAATAGATAGGCTGTGCAAAATAAAAAAATGTTTCTAATATAGTTAGCCAAAAATGTAATCTATAAAGGCCGGAGTGAACAAATGTCTAATAAAACAGCCAGAATCCAACTTCCTGCTTTTCAGCTCTATAACTCTGAGTTAGTCAGTGACTTGAAGGGGGGCCACATGGTACATTTCTGTTCAGTGAGTTTGCAATTGATCCTCAGCATTCAGCTCAGATTCAAAAGCAACATATACTGGTTTCTGCCTGGTAACCAGGGTAACCAGTCAGTGTAAATCAAGAGAGCTGAAAAGCAGGAAGTAGTGTTCTGACATGTTATACATCAAATCACTCCAGCCTTTATACATTACATTTTTTGCTAACTAACTATATTAGAAACATTTTTTATTTTGCACAGCCTATTTACCCAGTTTTTATTTTTACACTGAACAATTCCTTTAAACAGTTTACTGCATGACCCACTTGTATATTTATACAGAATGGATGCAATGAATCTATACTTTTTGAAATTCAGTTTAACCCCATATCCTCTAAAAAAGGCTTGTCAGAATACTGTATTAAGAGTCCTAATTTACTATCAAATATAAGAATAAAAAATGTGTATGTGTCAACAATAAATGTTAGCTTTCAGTTGCCTAGAGCTTTAAGTGTCACATAAAGTAGAATCTACATTCTGCAGTACTTCTGGACGGGGGATCGGGTTTTAAAGCCGCTTGCTCCTTCCCAGCTTGCTTAAAAGCCCCTAGGCAATTAGTGGAGCGGGGGGGAAGTGGCCCCTGGGGCGCGATTGCCATGGGGTCCCAAAGGTGCAGCAAACACATGTGGTGCTACCACCCACAACAACGCCCCCTGACCCGGATCTCACCAATGATGCCTTCCTCCAGGGCCTCCACTCCTGCGTGCCTGAAGATGGATCTGCCAACCTAAAATATTAACTGTTATTTTGCTGCCTATTACACCAAGGGGCATATTTATCAAGGGTCGAATTTTCGAATTGAAATAACTTCATTTGAATCAAAAAAATGTTGACTGTTTTTTTTGGTCGAATAGGTCTGTATTTGGCCGAATTCTAATCGTACGAATCGAAGGAATAGTGCAATCGTTCGAATTTGATTCAAAGTTTTTCCAAAAAAACCCTTTGATTTTTCAAAGTCCATCAATTGACTCCAAATAGGTTATAGGAGGTACCCCCCTGAGGCTACAACAGCAATTCGGCAGGTTTTAGTTGGCGAATGGTCTAAGTCGAATTTTTAAAGAGACAGAACATGATAAATTTCAATATTCAAATTTTTTAATTGTTTCAAATTTATATAGAATTTGAAATATTTCCTAGTAGAACCCCTGGAGTGCTTATTTTGGATATTTTATGCTGGTACGTTACGAAATGTGAAGCATTTGTGTACAATGCAAGCTTTGTGACAATTTTTAGAAATTTCATAAAAGCCCATATGTTTAGCATGGCTTTGCAGTTTCATAGTTTACAGTAGAAAGAAGTATTTACCCATTTTGGATTTGTCAGAATGCGTACTTTGCAAAAATGAATGGTTTTCTATGGTCTTATGGCACAATAAACATACTGGGTGCTTATATTGCAGTAGCTAGAGTGTCAGTCATGAAAATTCATATGCACTATTCTCATTTGGATGCTTCTGTACACCACATAGTTTGATAAATCACTGCATATTGGCCAACCACTTGTTCAGTATAAACCCTGGCTTTCATATTTAAGAAGTTTTATGTTGGTATGTTATGAAATGTGGAGTGCATAATGAGGTAAAATTCAAGCTTTGTGACAATTTTCTGAAATTTCATAAAAAACGCTCAGCATGGCTGTTGTTTTATAGTTTGTAGTAGAAAGACATATTTACCCATTTTGGATTCGTCAGAAATTGTCAATGTATGGTTTTCTGGGGTATCCTGACTGTTAGGGAGTCTTCTGGATCATATTACACATACTGGGTGCTAATATTTAGTATTTTATGCTGATACGTTATGATATGTGGGCTAAAATGTAAGCTTTGTGATGATTTTCAGAAATTTCATAAAAACACCTACATCCAGCATAACTTTGCAGCTTGGTAGTTTGCAGTATTACCCATTTTAGATTCGTCAGAATATGTATTTTCTGAAAATGTATGGTTTTCTAGAGTCTCCATACTGTTAGGGAGGTCTTATGACACATAATACACAAATTGGGGGCTTATATTGCAGCAGCCAGAGTATCAGACATGAAAATGTATATGCTCTTTACATTTGGGGGTCTCTGTATGCTACATAGTTTGGTAAATCTATGCATATTGGGCATCAAACTGTTCAGTAGACCTCTGGCATTTATATTTAGGATGTTTTCTCTTGGTATCTAAGGCTATGAGGGAGATAAGATGCTAGAAAATGGAAGTTTTGGGGCGATTTTCAAGTATTTCATCAGAAATTACAAATTTCGGAACGCCTTGTCACTCTGTAGTTTGGAGTAAAAAGACATGGTTACCCATTTTGAATACGGCTGAATGTGTACTTTCCAAAAATATAATGGTTCTGGGGGGGGGTCAATGTATGTTTTTGTGTTTTTACCCCCACAAAAATTGCAGTAAATGTGATTATTCAGTAGCTGAAGTGACTTCCTGGACAAGTTGCATGAGCTCACTTCATTTTGGGGACTATAAATGCCAGATACTTTAGTAATCATATGCACAATGGGCATGAAACTGTTCAGTGGACCCCTGGCAATTATATTTACAATGTATTTTCTTGGTACTTAATGCTATGTGGGAGATGTCAACATGCAGAATTTAGGTTTTGAGCTGATTTATAATTTATGATTCATAATTAGGAGTAGAAAGACATGGTTACCCATTTTTGATTTAACAGAATCTGTACGTTTAATCTGTCAAAAACATATGGTTTCCTGGGGTAAACCTACTGTTCCAGGATGTATTGGCTTTGGAATCCAAAGTATTCTACTGTAGTGCTTTGATCTCTAAAAGTCAGAAATCTTTATAAAACTACATATATGTATAGTTTTCATAGATAAACTAAACCCCCCCCCCCCCAGAAATGAGAGCACAAAATGTTCAAAAACTTCTGGCACTGAGTGCAAATGCAATGCGGAATTCTGCTGGCACTTAATGGGTTAAAGACACAATACTTCAATTAAGCTCAAAACTAAGTCCTGTAAAAAGTACAGAGTTTTGGCTGGATTCTAGAGTTGGTGCATATCTAGTACACAGTGATCATATAACACTTTAAGTACCTTTTCTCTTTAAATGCAGGGCAACATATTAATGCCCTTCTTGCATTACATTGATCATCCACAATTACGCACAGGTCATTCTACATAAAAGATTCACCTATCTTGGACCCATCAGGCATATGATTTTTACATTTCATTATTCATACATATATCAATATGGAATGTCAGCTGCCAGTTAGCCACCCAGATCTCACTGTAAGAACAGCATCGCCTGCATGGACTCAATTTTTTTGCACAGTTTTGTGTTATTGACACAGATACATTTCTTGTTTTCTAGTTTCAAAGTCAATAACATTGAGGAATGATTCAAATGCAGCAACAGTATTGTTAAAGGAATTCATAAGTAAGTGACAGGAAAATAATTGCAGACCTACAAAAAGAACATGCTATTGGATATATTATCAGACACAATACAGGGGGATTGTACTTCCAAGGTCCAAAGTCTGCCCTTTTAATAAAACTGCATTATTTCCATGCCAAGAAAAATCTAAGGAAGGCCTTTAGGACATAGCATAATAAACACATTTTACCAGAACTGTCTTCTGCAACCATCTAAATAAGCTGCACATCAAACAATAAATACCACCGAAAAGAATGGAAAGGGACTGTTTAATAAAACCCAGTCTTTATCAACTAAGCTCCCAAAGGCAAAAAAAGACTCTCCAGTTGCCCACTGACATGCAACAGACCTCTGGCACCTCTGTATTTTTAAAATGATACCTTCAGTTCCCCCATGCCACTCAAACTCAAGGGATGGATCTTCCTTTTTGGCTCCTGGGGTCCTAACCTTCTGGATGTTCCCAATGAGCCTTGGGTATACCAAGGCTTAGTAAAGCCCTTTTGCCCTAGTGGGACCAGTACCTCTAGTGCACAAGTCGGGGAGCAGGGTCCCGTGAACAAGGTTAGCTACAGACAGTAATAGATCTGCTATAGACTCTCTTGGAGAGTAAGATAGAGAGGAAAGAGAGAAAGAGCAGCTTTGTGCTCCATCAATTATCTGTAGCAGGGAGTAGCCCCAAGGCTCCTAGATTGCCTTTAGTGAAGGGACCACAGCAGATAGGGTGTCAGGCTTAGACTTCTTCTCTCTGACCAATCCAATGGGTGGAATCCGGACAACTTAAAGGTATATCTGCCTGAAGGTCTGCCTTACTACTTGACTACAGTACATCCTCAGGGGGAGTCACAATCCCAGCTGTCTCAACTGCCTGTTCTAGTCTGCTGGTATTTTTATATCATTTTTGTAAGTAACCCTGTGGGTCACTTGTTTTGGACAAATAAACTGTTTGTTTTCACTGCAAGAACCTCTTGGCGTCCATTCCTTTCTATTTTTATTTGCACAGTAGCCTGTAGGAATAACACTTTTATTCTTCCACTTAGCGAAGGCCCTGCCTTAAGTGTAAGAGTCAAATGTCACCCATACTCTAAGCACTAGCTGGACATTAACCCTGTCTGCCTAGCCCAAGTTCGTGTTACATACTGTCTACAGGGCTGTCCAACTTGTGTGGCCCGCCACCTACCTGCTGTGTTTGATTACCATGTGTAAGATTTAAATGGTACCACTACAGAGATTAACTGGCCTCTGCATTGTTTAAACCTCAAATTCAGACTAATCCCCTGTATTGTTCACACTTGCGATCCCTCTGCACTGTTCACGCCTGAGACCCAGACAAACTGCCCATCTGTGTGTGACATGTTATGCCTGTGTGTGCTATGCTCTGTCTGTATGTGACATACTCTGTCTGTGTGTGCCCTGCCTGTGTGTGACATACTCTGCCTGTGTGTGCCCCGCTCTGCCTGTTGAGATTAATCCACCACTCTCCCGCCATTTACCTCACTGCAATGGTGGTGCTGGTCATCTGTCGACCCGTCAAGGCCCCTCAGCAACAGCAATCTCGATTAAGGATCCACACAGACGCTATTTATATGCAGTATATTCAAATTTATTTAAAAAACACCCCTGTATCAACGTTTCAGAGGGATTTTACCTCCCTTCATCAGGATACCAAATCCTGATTAAAGGAGGTAAAACCCCCCCGAAAGTTGATACAGTGGTGTTTTTGAAATAAATTTGCTACTCTGCCTGTTGAACATAAGCCTGGTATTTTTTCTGGGAGTGTGATAACTCACCCTGGTGGTCTAGTGGTGCGGCAGGGACACCCGTCTTTATTTCTGTGTTGTATTGTTGAAAGAAAATAAATAAAAAAGTTTTGTTTAAAAAAAAAAAATAACAAATATCTTACATAGAGGGGAAAATAGCAAAAACCAGGGGGAATGGCATATAAGGACAAGCCTATGGGGCATGGGTCCAAAACTGTGTAACTTGGAGGAGTTGACAGATATGTGCACACAAGTTTATAAATGCAGCCTTAATACATACACAAACACGTTTAGGGCTAAAAGGTAAAACAACAATATATTTGTCTAAACTGCTTATTTCTCATTACAAATCAGCATCACAAATTCTCATCATTAACAGCCTAGAAATCAGCACCCACTGAGACCCAAACATAGCTGTATCAATCAGCCAAGCAACAGCTTGAAATACTTCTGGGCCTAGCAAGGTTTCAAGTATTTCCAATGATTCCTGCTGCTTGAATATCCACTTTTCAAAAAAGACAATACAAAGTATCCCCTCGCTGCAAGGATTTAGCATTCATAACCCATGAAACAAAGGATAAAATTAATGTTAGCAAAATATTTCTTGATTAGAAAAGGGAAATAAAGTCAAGAGCAAGCAGGTTTTTGATTAGTAATGGAAATCAATCATAAGCCTCACCTAAAACATACAAGTGATTCACTAATTAGGATTAACTTTCTTACCCAAAGTTGTTGTTAGAATACATTTTACAGATAAAAGACCTATACACAGTATGGCATTATTAACCTCTCTTTATATGTGCCAGCTTATTACACAGTGCTGTACAATAAGTTAAATGAAGCAAGAGGCAAAATAAACTCTAATAAGCAACAACATGAGCTAAACCAGACCTTTGCTTTAATAATGACAGGTATAAGGGGAGTAATTCTAGTGTTATTCAGTGATAGATGACTATGGCAAGTATATACTGTTGAGAGCAATTAGGGAGAAATGAAATGGGCTTTTTTTGAAGATACTGGTCTTTAGGGAGCATGTAAAGATGGCAAAGGTTGGAGACAGACTGTCAGTGAGAAGTCGTGAGTTCTACAGGTGTGGAGCAGCACAAGACACAAATTAGAGATAAGTCAGGCAGAGAGCAAGATATTCTGAAAGAAAAATTATCTTGGGTGCATGAATGAAGGTACAATGAAGTCATTATTAGAGAGATTCCAGTTAGTAGGTTGGATGAGAGTGGAAGAAATCAAAACAATTGGTAGTTTCTTTCAACCAATTATTTCTCTTATTGTTAAAAAAAATAATATCCAATTTACTATTTTTAAAGCATCACAGAAATGTTGCTTATTTTTCAAGTACAGGAATAGGAACCATTATCTGGAAACCCATTATCCAGAAAGCTCTGAATTATGGGAAGGACATGTTCCATAGACTCCATTTCAACAAAATAATAAAACATTTTTAAATATATTTCCTTTTTCTCTGTAGTAATAATAAAAAAATCCATAACCGTCGATCCCAAGTAAGATATAATTAATCCTTATTGGTGGCAAAACAATCCTATTGGTTTAAATGTTTTTTTTTAACAGACTTAAGGTACGTAGATCCAAATTATGGAAAGATCTCTTATCCAGAAAACCCTAGGTCCCGAGTATTCTGTATAACAAGTCCCCTACCTGTTTACTGATGTGAAAAAAGAATTAAATTTTTACACGTATGCTGTAAAAAGTTAAGAATCTCATTTGGTGTGAATGCCAAGGGGGTCTTCATTTTTAAATGGGCAGAAAATGTGATATATAGCATGATTACTAATTATTTGCACAATAGCTCAGGCTTCCCATTTTGGGACAAAGTTCAGCACTTTGCGATGTTTTTCCTCATAATTCACACAATTTGTGACTATAGTACAAAGATGCTGCAAATGCATAGGAGGGTTGTGCTATTCAAAAACATAAGTAGGAGCATGCACCTTATGATTAGGTCTATTCTGTGCCAAATTTAGAAAAAATGAGTAAGAAAGAGGTAAGAAAAACACAGAAAAGTTGACTTTATGCTGAATTAATAATATTTTTAAATGCAATGCTTTCTTTTCTACAATTATTTCATATCATACTGTATATACTCAACAGTTTAACATATGTTGAGTGGCAGAGGACATAATAGCATTTAGGCTTCTTCCATCATATAAAAATCAGTGCTACTGTGACCACCATAGGCACAATCACAAAGGCCTATATGCGCAATGTTGAACAGCAATATTTTTTTTATTGTAACTTCCCAACCAAACCATAAGAACTCCTACTTACAAAAAAACATATCAAATACAATTAACTTGAAATAATAGAATTGCTGCATTTTAGTGAAGCTAGAAGAAACAATACTGTGCTGCTACTTTCTGGCTGATACATGGCCCCCTGTTGGATCATGCAGCCTGCAGTCTGTGTAGACTGCCTAATAAATAAAAATCGAAAGCCAGTTGAACACAAACTGTGTGCTTTTCTTCCAAGGTCAGAATACTTTTTTTTAAGGTAAAAATAAAAATATCATTATAGAGATATTAAAAGTCTACAAATAAACCGAATATTGAAGATTATAAGAAATCATTTGGTCTGAGATAAGTAGGCACTACACTAACCATAAAATGACTTTAAACCAAATATGATCAAAGTAAACATTACTTTTTCCTATGTCATTTATAAAAGCATTACAATTAGCAATTTGCAAAGTGAGAAAGGACAATTTTAGATGTACAGACACATCAATAGTGACATCTCAATAAACCACGCCTTTCAAGCTAATTTGGTCATGCCCACTTTTTAGGTAAAGGATCTCGGAAAACATTACTTCTCCAGATATGCCTATGGGCATCACCCAGATAGAACATCAATCCTTTTAAGAACATTTTAAAGATGGCATTATCACAAATTGCGACTATTTATGCAAACACGCTGCATTCAATTTAGTAATGGTGGGTGCTGACTTTGATGTTACAGTATCAAATCAGTAAATGATTAAACATTTTCTTAATCCAACTCCTACAAAAATACTGTTCACAAAACCCCAAAGTATTGCCTGCCTTGGTGAATCAATTCCTAGCACTAGCTGAAGCTCACAGTGGTCCCACACTGCATGAATCTCTCTATCCCTGACCCTAACTGCTTAAGTGCCTATACTGGTGGTCTTGTCACTGCAGGGCACTAACCAAACTGGCCTCTTCACTATCTGCTCTACTAACTACCCTTATCCTGCCTTTCACTCCTAGAGTGAGTAGTACAACACTAACCTTGCATTGACTTCCCCTATACTGGAACATTCCTCCATTCCAGGCCCTTTGGGGCACACCACACAACTTCCTCCAGCAAGTGGAGGAACCAAAAGAGACTGAGCATGCATACTTCACTTTTCGCAGCCTACAGGAAACCTGACACTCTAAGTGGCCTACTTCTACTCATTTACCCTCCTACATAAACATGATATATGATTAAAACTACAATCGAAAGACGAATCCATTATTAGTTGCAAATTATATGCCAAATGTATTGTGACATGTTTGTGGGTTTTACCATGGATGTTCAGCCAGGAAAGTTTGTTTTCTGTTGAGAAACTAACCACATTTTTTAATATCTTTAAAAAATGAGTAGATTTGGAACACCGTTAATGCAGTAATAATTGTAACAGGGAATCGTAGAAGAGGAATTTATCAATTCACTTCATAATTAATAACACTTTTTGCCACGCGAAAACCATAATGATTAGAAAACTAAGTAGTATAGCAATGAAAGGGACAATATTAATCAAATTAGTAATATCTTCAGGTATTACAATTTATAACAATTCATGTCAGGAAAATATCTAAAAACATTATTAAACATTAAAGTATGACAGTCACCAGGAATAAAGTTATCAATCCTTTGCTTTCTACTTGCCCAAAATTTTTTGTAGCTACCGATATGCTGCTAGCGCCACGAGAGAGCATCCAGTGTTGGCAGCCATGTTTGGTGACATTCATTCTCATAACGAGTGAGTATCCTAGTCTGCTCACTGTGTGCCTGTATGTGATGTTACATACATGTACATAAATGAATGAAGTTGGGACTGACATGCAGTTGTGGCAAACAGAAAAATGATCCGTGGAATTTGACCTTATCCGTCCTTAAGATCCTAGAGAAAATGTTTTTTCTGTGTATATCTCTTCTATATAGATAGAAATATTTGTAACTAGGTAATCTGTCAAGATAGAAAAATAATATCCTTATGATAGCCCCAACTACAGACTTGTATTTTTGGGACTTTAATTTTTGTTCATTTATTGAAAATTTAATGTTTAAATGAAAGTTGGGCTTTGTATTTATACAGCTAAAGTTCTATTTATCTCTTAAAATTATTCATATCTTCCCTCCAAATTGATAAATAATGATCATCTTACAACTGCGTGCATGGACCTGGAAGATGGTTTCATAATCAAAAACAATAGTAAACATGGCAGAGATCAGGTATCAAGTAGTTGCAGAATGCAAATACTGGAAAAGTAAATGGTATTCTCCATAGATTTCAGCACAGCATCAAAACTCAATTCAGATCATTAAACAGTGATATTACATTGGTGTACATCTGCAGAGTACCCCCAAACCATGCCAAATTATGAAGGAGTTTCCATTCGAATATCAAACTGTTCAATGCACAGAGCAATCAGGAGTCCATGAAATGTTTGCCAAGTTTATTTTAATGAGTTGCACTGCAACAATATATATTTCTCAACAACATGAAATGTCTCCATATTAAAAATTGTGTAGGATTCCATAAATCAGATGATGGATGTCAGGGTTTCCTTGTGACAGCTAAAACAGCCTCTGGAGATTTTCTAAATATAAAAATCTCTGTTGGCTGCAAAACCAATGTTGAGTTCATGAAATATGACTAAAAATTATATATTTTGTAGTGATTAGATTTCTTTTGAGGGATGAGTAGGTCTCAATTGGTTAATTGAAAAACAATTATCTGCTGGGAAGAAATTGTTAGATTGTTCAAAATTATCACTGCATTATTTACATTTGTTCATGAATGTATTAAGGCTTCACTTAATCTTTTCTGTGTTTTTTTACTGCATAACACCCACTCAGCTACTTAATGTTGTTAAGACCTCTAACTGCAATTATAGCGATATCTTGGCCAATCATTATGTTAAAGTCTGTCACTCTCGGCATGAAAAATGAAAGTGATTTAGAGGTGGTATGTGAATTTATTGGCTAAGATAAAATCTGTAACCTTTTATTACATGACAATTTTTCAGTATGATCAAAATTCTGTGGAACTTGCAGAGGTCATCATTGCTTTAATCTAAACACAAATCTAGTGTAATGCAAAGGAAACATATACATGCAAATCCCAAGGTTCAAACAGAGACAACATACAGAGCAAAAAGATTATGTAAAAGAGAAGAACAAATGTTAAAAAATCATTGCGATAAAGGCAAGCAAATGATTCAACACTGACTGAACATATACCATGTGGTCACGATTCTCCACTGACCAGGGTTTTTACGAAAAGATTGAGATACTAATTTTGATCATTTGAAATTAAACCCAAGTTCTTTGTCTAGAGCAGTGCTGTCAATGAGACAGATGGGGCACGCCAAGACATTTTTCACTCATCCAGTCAGCGTTACGTCTTTTTTAATAGCAGCATTTTAATAGTTTTTTTTGCTCTCAAACACATATATCCCTTATTATGGGTCTACATCATGGAATATATTAGATAGCATTAGTCTAGTTTATTTGTTTTATTTGTTGTTTTAAAATTGCCCTTTGAAGTACTTTTTCAACTATTACAGAGAAAAGTTTTGTCCAAACTCATCTTCAATGCCTAGTTAAGTTATACTGTATCAAGATGAATAGTAATGGGACTGAAAAGAAAAATAAGCAATAAAAAAGTAAAAAAAAACAACAAGTTTAAGGTATCACAGAAGCCTTACAGTCAGTCTGACATGAAAAAAGCCAACACACGAAGGCTAATAAGTTAAAGACCATACAAAACAAATAATGAAGACTATCTGAAAAAAAGCTTACAACAGTTTCATCTAAAACATACTACAATTTAAAGGGATACTGTTGCGGAAAACATGTTTTTTTTTTTAAATTACACAAGTTTATAGTGCTGCTCCAGCAGAATTTTGCACTGAAATCCATTTTTATAAAAAAACAAACAGATTTCTTTTTTATAATTTGTTTGCATTGCTAGTGGTACATGAGAATAGCAGCAAAACACGAAAACCCCTGCTTTTCTTCCTTGGGTGCTGTTCTCATGTCTACCACTAGGGAGCTAGGGAACACTTTTAGCAATGCAAACACGACCCATGTTGTGGTAAATACAATGGGAAGGGGAGAAACAATAGTTGTCTCAAAGCAGTTCAATCCTGAAGTGCTGGTTCCTTCTCAAAGCTCAGGATCAGGCACAATGCCACAATGTGGCTGCCTCCACACTAATATTACAGCTAGAAAAAACATTGTTAACATTGGTTAACATTGTAAATAGTATAGTGAATTATTTGCAATGTAAACAGTGTAATTTAGAAATAAAAAGTAAACCATAAAAATCATGACAGAATGCCTTGAATGTAAATGTGATCTTCCCTTTGGAAAGGTTGTTTACCTTCCAAACATTTTTTTCTGTTCAGTTGTCTTGAGTTTGTTAACCAGAAATAGAGACATTATTCTAAAAAAAAAAAAAAAAAAAAAAAGTTTACTGTTCCTGAATTCTGAACTGTTACAATTTGCTACATTAGTTGATACATTTCTCAGCAGCATCTGTGGGAATCCTGTATTACCAACTATTGTATCAAGTCTAACAGCTGTCTTTAATGAAACCCATTCTACTCAGAGCTGCATTAGAAAGACATAAGGAAGCAAAAAAATGAAACTTTAATATTAGAAACAATGTCACAAATAGAATGCAATTGGAAAAAAAAACTTTATTTCTGGAAATACTGCAAATAGTTTTGGAAGGCAAATAACCACTTAAAGGAACAGACTATGGATAGTGATAGCATTTTAATACAAACACTAGTACTAAGATATTAGTGGTTATACAGGAAGCAAATGTGTGTTTGCATAAAGAAGCAAAATTACAGCTTGGAGTGTGACACTATACTGAAGATTTCCATCACTGATAGCAAAAGTGTGGTTCAAAATTCTTCTGCAGGGTTAAGGTGTTACACTTCCTTGATAGAAGTGCTTTCCTTCTTTTATATGTAGTTTTTTTCTAGCTTTGTGGAACTTAACTACACACAAGAATAAAAATCCTTAAAGTCTAGCATGTAACCTGTTAAGATTTGCCTTTTTTGCCACAAGACTAAGCTTTGAAATGAACTGTGAAGTGTAATGAAATGAACCATATTGTGGCTTGTATTATTGTTTTTAGCAGGGATGTTTCCAGAGAACAAGTGGAATAATTGTTAATGTCATCATGTTTATTCCTTTTATAAGAAGTATTGCATGTTTTTTTTGGTCAGCATGTGCCAATGCATACCATAGGTCCAGAAGGCTGATTAAATAAAAAATTTTGGCACAATTTATCAAACACTATTACATTGTCCTGATCAGCAAATATCTGCTCATAAGCTAATAGCTAGAGCACCATTATTTTCAGGATTTCATTTTTAAGCAGCTTTGATGAAGAAGCCAATGTGGATATCATGATTTTAAAGGAACAGTTCAGTGTCAAAATAAAAACTGGGGGGCGTGGCCTGGACACAGAGCTGAATGGCAGCCTGAGCCTGTAGCTCTGCACCAGGGACACTGAACAACAGCTACAAAAAGCACTTTACAGACCCCTAAACATGGCAAAATTGCAGGGGATCGACCCTAACACCGATTGGCACAAGATGGAGTGGCAAAGAGCTTCTTACAAGCGAAAGAAGGGCAAAAATAAGCCTAGGAAACTCTCTGACTGGTTCACAGAAGAAATCCAAGATGGCCACCGCTGTGAAGAAGGAGACCAGCCTCAACTGCAGCAGCAGCAGCCATTACCACAGAGATCTCCCTCCACACCTCTCTTTAAGAGCCTGAACAACCAGACCCCTATCCAGCAGCACAGGGACAGCGGAGAGGACTCTCCAGATACCCCTACATCCCGCAGCCCTGTAAAATCCAAGCTGAGGACTGAACTTCCTGGACCTCAGGTAGGCCAGACTCTCCCTCCACTACCCCCAGGCAGAGCTCCGCATTCCCCCACAGATCAATTGATCAACTTTCCGGCCACAGAACAGGCCATTACTCAGTCTTTCTTAAAAGACTTTATGCTTTCTTTTAAGAGCGCTATGGATGCGGACATGGCGTTACTTGCGGAGCATTTTACGCGTCACGCATACATTACTGATGGCAGAATAAAAAGAATAGAAACAAGAATCCCAGAGATGACAACTGTTATTAACAAAATGGTAGATTCACATGAAGAATTAGTGGAGGAAGTAAAATGGCTTAAGGAGAAGCTAGCAGATGTGGAGGACCGCAATCGAAGAAACAATATCAAAATAAGAGGAGTCCCAGAGACAGTCTCAGCAGAGGGCCTAAAAGGGTACGTGAAAGATCTAATAAAAACCTCTCTACCTGATGTACCAAACAGTGAATTAGTAGTGGACCGAGTACATAGACTCCCTAAGCCAGCTTTCCTAGCAGAGAGAGTCCCAAGAGACATAATACTAAGAATACATTTCTTTCATGTCAAGGAAGCCTTGCTTGCAAAAACAAGGAATGGCCAAAAACTACCAGACCCCTCACTCTCTACTCTGATCTGTCCCAGGTCACACTTCAGGCGAGAAAGGAGTTCTCGCCTGTGACTGCAGCATTGAGAAACAAAGGCATCCAGTACAACTGGGGCTTCCCACCTAAGCTCCTTATAAAAAAAGACAGATTTCAACACATCATTAGGAACCTAAAGGAGGGACTAGCTCTGCTTACAAAATGGAACATTAAACCCATTTACCCGAAAGAGGGACAACAGCATCGTCCACCCCCTCGCCAGCACCCAATGGATTGGTCACAGGGACAACAAGAAGGGGAGAAAACCCCTGTGGCTTCAGCCTCCAACGACACCTGAACAGTGTGTAAGGAAGCATACAGTGTTCTCACGAACTTACCCCCCACGTTAGGCTTTCCCCCCCAGGAATCGTACCTGAGGAGAACTGTCTTAAGTCCACTCAGTGGACCTGGTCACACGGCCTATGGAAACTTGTAACATTGACTGTTTTTTCTTCTGTTTTGGCGTTTACCTGAATTTTTTTTCTTTTTCCTGTTCTTCCTTTCCTTCTAGTGAGTATGTCATAAGTTTGTTGCCATCCAACTCACTAACTTTTTCTTTCAGGAGCAAACTCTTGTCTCACTCAGACAAAGAACTGACAATAATGCTGTTTTCATTAATAACCTTTTTGTTACAACAGGTACAAAAAACATGGAATATTTTGCTTGCAATACCAAAAGACTGTAAGTTTGATCATTTTGACATGTGGAACCCCTTTGGGCAAGGTTGGCCTAAAAAGGCTATAGTTACTGTATTATCATTATTTATTTGCAATGTCTCAGAAATTTAATTTACTCTCACTGAATGTGAGAGGGGCAAATTCTCTTAGAAAAAGGTACCTCTTGAATAAACTGACAAAAGATGAGAAAACAGATATTCTCTGTATACAGGAGACCCATTTAAACTCAAAAGAGGCAGCTAAATTCAAAATTCAGGGGTTCTCACAAATTTTTCATGCTACACTGCCTGAAAAGAAAAAAAGGGGTGCATGTATTGCCATAAGAGACTCATTGGGATTTGAGAAACTGGATTCATTCTGTAGTGCGGATGGTAGACTGGTGGTGGTTGTGGGGAAGATCAATCTACAAGATTTTACAATCGTAAACATTTATTCCCCCAATGATCACCAGTCTAGCTTCCTGAACAAGAAATTAAAAAAAATTATGAGTATGAAGAAAGGTGTGCTGGTTATTACGGGGGACTTGAATGCAGTCACTAAACCATCTGTAGATTGCTCCACCCCAAACAAAAGGAAAAATTCTGCTACTATTCAAACTAATCTAACCACTTTTGAGCTTTATGACAATTGGAGATGTCTACACCCCCAGGGTAGACAGTACACCTATTATTCTCCGGTTCACCAGTCCTTTACAAGGATTGATTACATCCTAACAGACAGATTCTCTCTCCCCTTGCTTACAAATGTTGAAATAGGTATTAGAAGCTGGTCAGACCATGCACCATTGACAGCCGTAGTACATTTGCAAGGTCCACCTCCAATTAATACCCCATGGAGAATGAACAAACTAGTCCTCCAATCTGAATTTACCTCCCCCATTATCAGGAATAGCTTATTGGAATATTTCAAGTTCAATGACACTAAAGAGATCACTAGGTCTACTCTATGGAACGCGCATAAGGCGTTTATACGTGGTGTCTTCATGAAATATAGCTCCATATTAAAAAAGAAGTTTCGAGAAAAATAAATAAACTTACTGAAGAAATTAGGACACTAGAACGATCTATTTTTACAAATAAAAGAACTGACCTTATCCCTACACTGGAAAAAACCCGTCAAAAGCTAGCAGATACCCTTTACGAACAATATGACAAATGGCAATCGATATTAAAGGAAAACTATTACTATGAGAGAAATAAGGCTGGTAAAACTATGGCCCTAAAAATTAAGGGTAAAAGAATCAGACAGAGAATTATCAAAATTAAGAACCCTATCACCAAACTAGATGCCCACCACCCTAATAATATCGTAGATTCCTTGGCCATGTATTACGAAAAATTATATAATCTAAATAAAGACCCTAATACCTACTCTCCTTCCCAACAAGAAATAGACGAATATTTAGCTAAAATTAACCTACCCTGTTTAACAGATTTTGAACTACAGCAAATCAACATACCCTTCCACCAAAAAGAGGTTGAAATGGCCATAAAGTCGTTGAAAATGAATAAAGCACCGGGAGTGGACGGGTTTGTAAATGATTATTACAAAAAACATATAGACATCCTATCGAAACCACTCGTTGATATGTTTAACGAAGTCGCCACTCTCTGTGTCTTTCCAAAAGAAACATTAGAGGCCATAATAACAACCATTCCCAAAGAAGGGAAAGACCCTGAAGATACGTAATAATTAATCCAGCACACGAAGTTTGCTCAAGGGTTATTACCCGTGTTTAATGTCAAGCCAAACAGGTTACAACGTTTCGGGGGCGTACCCCTTCGTCAGGTGATCTGTGCCTCCCACTTCCACCATTAAATAGGTAAAAAAAAATTTAAACAACACCCCCATATTAAGAAAAAATTTACATATCAATCAAGAACAATCAACAGGAATCCTTGGATTATAATAAAAGTCCAGAGTCCATCCAATATTCACAATAAAGTCCAAACCCCTGAAAAGTTTGAAAACATTTGTTCACACATTATTTTGTTATAAGTAGATCATATCCAAAAAGAAAAAAATACTCAAAAGGATTCTTTAAACAATATAGGAAAGAATTAATCATACCTTTCCTTTTCTAACGAAAAAATTATCAATTTAGGAGAATCTGTAGAAAGATAGAAACAAATTAGCAACATAATCTCAAACCAAATGGTACATTGTTACAAGTAAGATCTCAGGCTGAATTCCTCATTTAACCCCCTCGGTGTCTGAGTTTGCAGCAGCCATATCCAGTAAGCCTCACGTTGTGCTAATCTTATCTTTAGATTTTGGTTCGATGAATATATTTTTTCTAGCACCTGCCATCGTAGTTGTGATGTCCTATGGCCTGCTTCAAAAAAATGTTGGTATAAAAAAGTTTCCTGCTTTTTCTTTTTATCACCAACTCCCTTAATGTCATCCTTTTGTGGTTTAAAATTTCTTATAGCAGCCTTATGTTCGTTTAACCTTATTTTAACCTGTGCTAGAAAAAATATATTCATCGAACCAAAATCTAAAGATAAGATAAGCACAACGTGAGGCTTACTGGATATGGCTGCTGCAAACTCAGACACCGAGGGGGTTAAATGAGGAATTCAGCCTGAGATCTTACTTGTAACAATGTACCATTTGGTTTGAGATTATGTTGCTAATTTGTTTCTATCTTTCTACAGATTCTCCTAAATTGATAATTTTTTCGTTAGAAAAGGAAAGGTATGATTAATTCTTTCCTATATTGTTTAAAGAATCCTTTTGAGTATTTTTTTCTTTTTGGATATGATCTACTTATAACAAAATAATGTGTGAACAAATGTTTTCAAACTTTTCAGGGGTTTGGACTTTATTGTGAATATTGGATGGACTCTGGACTTTTATTATAATCCAAGGATTCCTGTTGATTGTTCTTGATTGATATGTAAATTTTTTCTTAATATGGGGGTGTTGTTTAAATTTTTTTTTACCTATTTAATGGTGGAAGTGGGAGGCACAGATCACCTGACGAAGGGGTACGCCCCCGAAACGTTGTAACCTGTTTGGCTTGACATTAAACACGGGTAATAACCCTTGAGCAAACTTCGTGTGCTGGATTAATTATTACGTACCTTTCGTTGGGGGTGCCGTCCTCCTATGATCCATGCACCGTGAACGTTGAAAGAGGGACCAGGTGTGCATCTGCATTTCGTTTGGCTAAAGACCCTGAAGACCCAGGAAGCTATAGGCCCATTTCATTACTAAATACAGATCTGAAAATTTACGCCCGAATTTTAGCAAATAGATTGACCCCCTTAATCCCACAATTGATAGGTGAGGATCAAGTAGGTTTTGTAAAGGGAAGAGGAGCTGAAGACGGTACAAGGAAAGTGCTAGCCTTGCTGCATAAATTAAAGCTCTGTCGGACGCCTACCCTCCTCGTCTCCTTAGACGCGGAGAAGGCATTCGACAGAGTTAACTGGAACTACATGTCAGCTGTACTGACTAAGTTTGGCTGTATAGGTAACATCCACATGGCAATCAAGGCCTTATACACAAATCCATCGGCGAAAGTCTTATCATCTGCAGCTATGTCAAATTCCTTTGATATCACCAATGGGACCCGACAAGGGTGCCCATTGTCTCCACTTATATTCGTTCTGACATTAGAACCCCTAGCACAGAAGATAAGGGACAACCAAGGTATATCTGGAGTTACGATCAACGGTGTGGAAACGAAACTGGGTCTTTATGCAGATGACATATTACTTTACATTCAAAAACCAATGTCGTCTTTGACAAACTTAAGATCCGAGCTTGAGGAGTTTTCCAAGGTATCACATTATAAGCTGAACGAAAATAAAACTGTGATCATGCCATGCTATGTCCAACCTAAAGTAATATTAAAACTAAAAGAATCCTGTCCTTATATTTGGAACTTAAAGTCTGTTAAATATCTAGGTATACACCTTACTCCAACATTACCTCAATTATACAGAGAGAACTTTAAACCCTGGATCAATAAATTAAAATCCCAATTAGAGAACTTGGAAAAATTTGAATTTTCTTGGCTGGGTAGATCGGCAGCCTTTAAGATGCTAATATTACCCCAAATACTTTACTTATTTAGAACCATCCCAATTAAAATTCCACAAGAATTCTTTAACACAACTCAAAGAATGATTAACAAATTCATATTAATGCACAAACACTCCAGATTTTCCAACAAAATTCTCACAATTCACACCTCAGATCTAGGAATGGGGGTACCAGATCTAGAAAAATACCATAAAGCGGCCATCTTAGATCAATCCAGAGCGATCTGGAATAATAACACTGTAAAACAGTGGGTTAATATTGAACAGTCACAACTTCCTAACACTAACAATTTTAAAGCGCTACTAGAATCCAGACTAAACTGGAAAATTCCGCCCAAAATCACTAACCCCATAACCGCAAATACCTTGAAGATCTGGAAGGAAATGATCAAATTGTGCAAAGATGACCCATTAGCAAAACCCTCAAAAACACCTCTAATTAACCTAAATATGGCCATCAAAAATCTGGAATTAAACAGCTGGATTGAGAAAGGAATTGAATGGGTGGATGATTTACTAATTGACGGGGAAATTAGATCCTTTGAAGATCTAATGCACTCATATGATTTACCCATCACTGAAAAACTAAAATATAGCAGAATCTGTGTCTTCCTATCCAAATATAATATAGAACCAATCTCGCTCTCACCACAAATCAGAAAACTCATTGATCCACAACATTCTGGGATAAAAGGGATATCGGTGTTATATAAAACACTGGTAACCCTGAAAGATTCTACACCAAAATGGCAATTTAAAAAATGGCAGGAAATATTACAGGAGGAAATTGACCCTGATGATTGGAAGTTAGCTTGTAGATCTTTAAAACAATCGACACATTGTGTTTCTCACTTGGAAAACATCCTCAAACTCACTTGGCAATGGTACTTAACTCCGGAAAAAATAGTAAAATTTGACAACAACTCTTCACCTATGTGCTGGAGGAACTGCCAAGAGGTTGGCTCACTTATACATATGTTCTGGTTTTGTCCTAAAATCTTCAAATTATGGAAAGACAGAAAATTTATTAAAAAAATTACCAATGTCACTATCCACGATCACTCCTGGATTAGCTCTATTACATTTGAAGTCTATGGACTTGCCTCCAAAAGAAAGATTGGTGTTCAATCATATCTCTGTAGTTACTAGAATCAGTATAGCTGAGAATTGGAAAACTCCAGTCATTCCAAAATTGGAAGATATTCTTAAAAGAGTCGAATCAAACCTTCTAGCAGAGAGATCATGGGCTGCAAAATGCGGGAATGTACAGTCTTTCCAGAGGAGAGCAAGCTTATGGCCTACTTTATTTCCAGAAACAGCACTACTAGACCTATAAAGATAAATAAATCCCTTTCACACACAAACAAACAAACAATTTGGTTCACTTGTCCGATTTGGATCCAAGGTCATCATCAATGGTGTTGACAAGTTTTTTTTGTTTTTTTTTCTCAAACAGCTATATAAAATTGCTCCTCTACAAGAATGCTCCTGACTTTATGTTATATAGATTCGATTAGTCTAGTTATAGTTTAGTTATTCAGTTTACTCTGATTTACAACTTCCAATAAGTTAATCCTCAATCTAAGTATTGAAGAATTTTATTCCATTTAGATATAAGATGATATATCACACTATGGTTTGTTATATTACTGCAATGTTTTAATAAATCAAGAGAAAACGACTTCTGGAGTCTCAGTAAAGAGGTCCCAATCCCCACTTTCCAGAAACTCAGCTCCTTGAAATACAACCAAAAAGAAACATTGTCGTAGGTAAAACATCCAATTCTGATGTTGGTTCTAAAGACTTAATTAGCATTGATTAACCTGTTTAGGTTTGAGTTCAATTGGGTCTAATTAGACATTTACGCGTATGTCGTTGAAAGTACGCATGGAAATCCGCGTTTATTGCATCAACTCTATCAATTGCACCAGCTTGGTGATTTATACGCATGTTCATCCGCATAAACGGATTTAACGCGTAAATTACAGCATACGTAATGTGTATTAAAACTAAGTTAAATTCCGCAAGAGAAATAAAAGAATCAAGAAATTGATATACGAGAATGGAGCATATGATAAATACGCATTACGCATCAACAACATACGTGTAAAAATAAAATGTTTCGCATAATTAACGAGTAACGCGTAAGTTACTTCAACTCTCACTCTTTGATTCAATTTAGTATTACGCGTAAGAATACGCAAAGTACGCATTAGAAAAGTTTAAGAAACTACAATAGATAGTTAAACATAGATTGCTCTCAACAGAAGACAACTTTATATTTTTATCTATGTATCTTTATATGTTAGCAAATGATATTTGTTAAGGTCTCTGATTAAAACAGTCAAGTTTATACTGTATGTTGATGTAAAAATCTTACTAATATTGATGATATGTCATTATGATGATTGTTATTTTCCTGGAAAAATTTTTCAATAAAAATTATTGAAACCTAAAATAAAAACTGGGTAAATAGATAAGCTGTGCAAAATAAAAAAATGTCATTATAATATATAAAGCTTAGAAACTTTAAAGGAATTGTTCAGTGTGAAAATAAAAACTGGGTAAACAGGATGTGCAAAATAAAAAAATGTTTCTAATATAGTTAGTTAGCCAAAAATGTAATGTATAAAGGCTGGAGTGACTGGATGTCTAACATAATAGCCAGAACCCTACTTCCTGTTTTCAGCTCTATAACTCTGAGTTAGTCAGCGACTTGAAGGGGGTCCACATGGAGTTTGTAATTGATCCTCAAAATTCAGCTCAGATTCAAAAGCATCAGATATGACCCATGTAGCCCCCCCCCTCAAGTCTCTGATTGGTTACTGGCTGGTAACCAGGTAAACCAGTCAGTGTAAACCAAGAGTGCTGAAATAACTATATTAGAAACATTTTTTTATTTTGCACAGCCTGTTTACCCAGTTTTTATTTTCACACTGAACAATTCTTTTAAAGTTTCTAAGCTTTATATATTATAATGACATTTATATAGTATAGACCTTAAAGGGATACTGTCGTGGGGAAATTTTTTTTTCAAAATGAATCAGTTAATAGTGCTACTCCAGCAGAATTCTGCACTGAAATCCATTTCTCAAAAGAGCAAACAGATTTTTTTATATTCAATTTTGAAATCTGACATGGGGCTAGACATATTGTCAATTTCCCAGCTGCCCCAAGTCATGTGAGTTGTGCTCTGATAAACTTCAATCACTCTTTGCTGCTGTACTGCAAGTTAGAGTGATATAACCCCCCCCCCCAGCAGCCAAACAAAAGAACAATGGGAAGGTAACCAGATAACAGCTCCCTAACACAAGATAACAGCTGCCTGGTAGATCTAAGAACAGAACTTAATAGTAAAAACCTATGTCCCACTGAGACACATTCAGTTACATTGAGAAGGAAAAACAGCTGCCTGCCAGAAAGCATTTCTCTCCTAAAGTGCAGGCACAAGTCACATGACTGGGGGCAGCTGGGAAATTGACAAAATGTCTAGCCCATGTCAGATTTCAAAATTGAATATAAAAAAATCTGTTTGCTCTTTTGAGAAATGGATTTCAGTGCAGAATTCTGCTGGAGTAGCACTATTAACTGATGCGTTTTGAAAAAAAAACATGTTTTCCGATGACAGGATCCCTTTAAAGGAACATATATTATACCTAAATATATACAGTTTCCTGCTTTACATCTAAGCATTTTTCTCCATGACACCTTGGTCTGAAAATAAACTGCTCTGTTAACCCCAATACAGTTATCAACATTTAAGTACACACTGGGGGGTCATTTATAAAGTTACACAGTGCATGTTTATCCATAAATGGTTGTATTGCCCATGCTTTTTCCTGAACGCTAATAAAATTGCACTGCCCTGCCTGTCTTTACGATTTATGTGAATTCACATTGTGAATACATTTTCACAAATGGCTCGCAAATGAGACGGGGTTTGCGTGAGTGTGCCCACTGTGAGAGGTTGCTGTGCGCTAAAATAGTGTTGACTTTTTCTGTCACCAAACGCAGAGTGTGCACATAACTATTCGCTATTTACAATTTTTGACATATTTAAAATGCTGTTATAGAGATTCGCATTGTGAAAAAAGTTTGCAATTCTTTAGAATGAATACTTAGACAATATATATCATTGGCCCTTTTATACCCTTTCCCTTTAACCACCACCTTGAGATAGGGTCCATGTACTTCCTCATTGATCACCTGACAGGAAATAATGCAGCTCTAACTGTATCAGGAAGAAGTGTGTGTTTAAAAAAAAGCATGTCTTCAAGCCCTTGGTTTATGTGTGAGCACAGTGCCTTATAAGAGAAATAGTATATGCCATCATTCAATGGCACATACTACTAGACTCTTTGGATTTTCCCCATTTAAAGTGACCCCCCACTCATACACTGCTCTTGCTCCAAAAGGGCTGTTCTTTGTCAATCCTTGCACCGGCTATCAGGCATTGAAATGATGACTTAAAATGACTTTTTATTCAAGCTCTCCTCAGACCTTGGCGTCACACCTATCCTTCTTACGCCTTACTCACAGACAAACTACAGTTTTTTCACTTTTCAGTATGCACTTACAATTACCGTACTATCTTAAACAAAAAGAACCTCTACAATGACATAGATCAACTTCACTGTATGTCACACTTCCTTTAAGTTTGGAAGTTCCCGCAAACAGGGTCCCCTATTGTCCTCCTAACAATATATAATGTTAAGTGTGCATTATGTCTGATGAAGCATAGCCAGAGAAAGGGCAGTGACAGGGTCAAACCAAAAAAGTTAAGCAGAGTCTGAATGTGTTGTCAGTTCAAATGACATGTTCCTGAAATAATAAAAACTTGCATACACTAGTAAAAGATATATGAGGTTTTAATTTTTTATAGCCGTTCTATTTAACAAACCCTGTACTGAGTCTCAAATGGTTAAGCAGTCTGTTATTATATCTGCTTTCCATTTACTTATTTATCAATGGAAGAATATGGCCCTGAATTGTATAGTTTTCAGACTTACTGATAAAAAATTACTTCATTTTGCTAAACAAAGCCTTACCTATTCAAACTAGTAACATAAATCACATAGTATGCATTCTCCTTTTACTGATAAATGTCCTTTAGCTTTCCTAAATCATTGCACACCATACTGTGGGTGCCCTGCATACAGATTTGCTAACTTCTGTGGTGACATTTGCAGAAACGGCAACTCTTCTGAATTGTTGTTTCTGTAGTCTCCCATATTTATACCCCTCACTCATGGTGAGAATGAGGCAAAAATTCTCCCAAAAATGCCCCAGAAGATTGATGTCTCTGCTAATGTTGCAAATAGCTCTGCATCAATTTAGTGCAGAAATAAAATATAAATTATATATTTATACCTCCCAACAGTTATGATTTAAAAATTCCTGACTCTGCCTGGAATTTGACAAAGAAACCCCCCCCCCCCATTACAATCAGAAGGGTGTTACATATTGTGAATCACTGATTAACATACTGGCAAAATTGCCTCAAAGCTTTTACCTATATTAATCAATTACAACATGGACAACACTTGAGCATCAGACTTAACACCAAACTGTAATTCCCCCCACCCTTTGCTTGCATAGTATATGGTGTAGACATGGATGGGGATAAGATTGCAGTAGAATAAAGTTGCTTTCTGGTTCTTACTGGGTTTCATTTAACTCCCAGGACTCCCGTCAGCTGTTGAGTAAGCTCCCTCTATGGTTAAGCCATTAATTAGATTTTTTTTAATAGTCTAATTAGCAGCAGTCAGATCCAAGCTGATTTGCTGCTGTGGGTTAATGCAATAATATAATATAGCTCATAAGCCCTATGGAATAGAGATAACATCAAAAATATATAGAACATGCATCGCAACGGTATATAACTTAAGGTAATGCAGGTAGTTGGTTTGTTCACGAGTCTCTACAATAACAATTTTAAGGGCTCCCAGGAATCTATGCATATAAACAAAATATGCAGATTATTTACATGTATTCATTTTTAATACTGACCAAATCAGTCTGGTTTTCTTTAGCTGTGACAGGAGCTTACAGCTTTACAACATGTTACTGCTTGCGGTGAAACAAAGCCATTTAGAGCAGCTTCGTATTTAAATGTCTTACTTCATAAAAATGGATGAGAATTAGTAACTATAGCAACTATAAGGATGACAAAGCAGTACCTACAATAACATTTCCTGTTCTTTTGTACAATGACTATTGTAGATCTCAGACATAAAAATTAAAAAAAATTAAAATAAATAAAGTTAATCTACAAAATTTGCACCCTATCACCACAATATTCCTGTTTTGTAAACACTGCATAAAAGAAGACATGTGGCCGTCATGTATCGCCATTATACATCCTTTCAGCTAGCCTTTACTTAGTTATTCCACAATCACTATTGGTTGGTTAACTCTGTCTCTAATTGTATGTACCATGAGAAGCACACACATGCAAATTACCAAGACACCTTCTGCAATAAAAGTAATTTGCAGGAAAAAGCACCTAACATTTTCACTAATAAAGGACAGGGGTTGTGGGTGCATTACAGAGCTGACTGGGCATAATAAGGTTTGACCATGCCAGGTTAGGCCATTGCATAAAATACCACATTTTCAATCAAATTGGTAATTTTGGGTTGGGGGGCATGAATGACACGGTCAGCTTTTACCATACATATCTTTGTCACCTCTCAGATGCACCAGTGATATTCCAGTAAATAAATAAATGTACTACATGATGGTAAACACAGAATGAACCTGTAAACAGGAGCATATGCCAACACATATGACTGGTGGAATATTTACTTCTAAACATACATTCTAAAACTTAAAAAAAAAAAAATTTGTTATCACGCTTTTTACATTTAAAAATATAATTTACATAATTTATGACAATTATTATTACAATTCATTATATTTGTAATAACAAAAATGATTTGCTTAAAAGGTAAACATTCATCTCAGTAACTACATGACATATAGAACATAACATTAAATGAATAAGATGCACAAATTCCTTGATATTGTGTTGGTAGTCTGGCCAAACTGCTACATATCAGCTATTAATGTAATATAATCCCTGATGGTCTTGTATATTTCTTTGTTAATGTGTGAAACAAGTATTTAATGAATGACCATTTTACTTGGATTCGGTTGAATGCACATTTTGTTAAGTGCTAATTATTGCTGCCACCCTGCGATATCCTTGAGAGCACGAGGCTGTCCATATGTTCTTTTGGTTAAAAAGTACACCCTAATGACAAAGGAAAGAGCATGTCAATTTATCATCAGATCTTACCCTTTTGTAAAGTATGGAAGGCAGACTTAATTGTGAAACAGCTGTTCCAAAAACACACGTAAACTATAATTCAGGCTAAGACTAGGCAATAATTATATTTGTAGGGTGGTAGGAGAAATCACATTTACTGCAGCTGTTTTGGTGTTCAAATTGCACCGAGAACATGCCTGCAGGTTTACCACAAATGTATGCAGTATCCAGAAGTCTAGAATGCTTTCTTTACAAAGTAAGATATGGACTTGAAACCACTAGAACTGTACTGATGTAAGATAACAGGACAATGAAGTAATAAACACAATAAAATGTTTAAAGGAGACATCTACGGGTCTTTATTTATTTTTGCCTCAATTTTTTTCTGGTGGAGATTTTTGGGGGGGAAAAATATAATTTTTAGAGGAAATAAAACTCAAATTTTTATTATACCCAAAAAAGCTGTTAAAATCTGAAAATACTCCAGCTAAAACCTGTCAAGGTCATGTAGTAGTTAATGGCAGATGTCCCTAAAGATGTTTCTTGACATCTTGATCTGATCTAAATAATCCAAAAAAAACTGGCAACTTGAAAAAACATCATACGTTTTGGCCATCAAATTCGCTTCACACCACTTCGCAAGGCAAAAATTAGTTACGACTACACTAATTCACAAAAATGCAAAGTTGCGTCCTGAGCAACAAATGTTGGCAAATTTTTGGCTATCATTACTTCGGCAGTGCGAGTGTTTCAAATTGAAATGACGTTAGCAATAGCTTATGCCTAGCGAAACTTCGTTAGTCCTCTTAAGCTTAGGTCAATTTGAATATAGTCGTATGGACGTTTTTATTAGAGATGTTGGTGGAAATGCTTGAAGTGGCCACTTTTTATTTCAAATGTCCAAGGAACTAGAATAAAGACAAAAGAGATCCTCCAATGCCCTACACATGAGCCATCCTAAATTGAATATTCCATGCCCCTCAAATGTCTGGGGGAAAATGTTTACAAAAAAGTTTAATAGTTAGGACTGTTGCAGGCAATCCCACTTAAAAAAGGACAAGTCGCCAGAGTTTTTACAACTTTAATGCATTTCCGGCAGACAGGATATGATGTAACTGACATTTAATTGAGGAAGATCTAGCTTCATTTTAACAGTTCATCTGGTCTGAGGTGGCGAAGTCAACTCTGGCGAAAGTAACATTTGCACTTTACTGAACTTGCGGAGTAACGACCGTTTACCAGAGCGAGAAGTTGCCTGGTGATAGAGTACGAATGAATGTTAGCGGCGGTCCCGTTCGCTAGCGACTTGTCGTCTACACCTGTTAGTAAATTGGTGATGTCCCTACAGATGGAATTTCTGGTGAAATGTTGGTAGCGTTAGCCACCTTTTGTGAATCTGCTATTTGCATCACAGGATGCCAGCCAATCTACATCTTGTAGGTAAAAATACAGCAGCTCGACTGACTTGACAGGGAACTGCAAAATATATTTGCCTGTGTGAGGTCAAAGCTTTGATTAGCTACCTACAATCCTACTGTGTTTTCCGGGAAATTACCATTAAGACATGCACACCACTTATTCTGAAAAACAGGGACTACAGAGTATCTATGGAAAGCTCCAATAAATGTGCAATTTTATTGTTGTTACTTTTATCCCAAATATGCCCATCAAGAACAAGAAGTGGGTAAAATGATGACAGTGATATTCAAAAATGCCCTATTAAAGATAGAAGTACATTAAGGTAGGTGGCCACCATAGACGTGCAGATTAACCTTCACATCAGACGAACGATTGTTTAGTGCCAACTCCCAACTTGCCACTAACCATTCAGATCAAATAAAGTAGTAAAAGAAAAGATCAGACGATGTTCTGCCCCATGACAGCAATAGTACGAAAGATAGTTCCGACAAAACCTGGTGACAGTCTCCCACTGATATAGTCAGATCGGCAATACATGCAGAGCTATTATCGGTAGCCGACAGAAATTTTCTAACCTGTCCGATCGTCTGAACGACCAATCGCCATGGCAGGAAAAATGTCGGGACACTCCACACGCGGCCAGAAAATCATACAAATCAAAGATTCCTACGATCATATCTTTGTGTCTATGGCCAGCTTTATCAAAAGTTGAATGTTAAGAGTTTTTTTTTTCATACCTTGAATGAACTCACAACGGTTTCTTACTTAAGAAAAAGCTCAAATGGAAAAAAACTCAATTCTGCGAGTTCAAAACGTGAAACACAAAAATCTGAATGAATCGAGTTGTCTGCGGGGAAAAAACTCAAATTGCTCGAATCATTCAAGTTTTCAGTTAAAAACCCTCCAAAAAAAAAAACCTTGAACATCATACAGGCTGTTAATATCTTCAAATGGTTCAAGGGATCTCTATCATTGATTCCTACATGACCTCTACAGCTTTTAGATATTGTATTTTCAGATTCAAGCTATTTCCAGGGTCCGGTATAATAACTCAAAATTCAAGTGTTTTTTTTTCTGATAATATGATTCGTGACCACAAAAATACCCTCGAAAATTTTTTGTGGAAAACGCAACACAATCCTTAATAAATCTGCCTCTTAAATGTTATTGGCGTTGCACATGCTTTTTCTTAAGTCTAATGTCACATGGGGCCCAACCTCGGTTTCACTTTGCCTTCTCTTCTGCTCCTTGTGTCTCTGCACCATAATATTAAAAGAAAATTGAAGCAGCAACACTGTGCTCCATAAAAAATAACATTTATTTAGTTTAAAACAGACCACCACTAGGACAACGCCTTACGAGTTTTAGACGTTAGTGGTGGTCTGTTTTTTATGGACTAAATAATAATGTTATTTTTTTATGGAGCACAGTGTTGCTGCTTCAATTTTTCTTTTAATCTGTGGATCTTTAAGGCTTGAGAAAACAGGAAGCTTGGATATGTACTTCAATGACTCATGAACATACCTGGAGCTGGGAGCGGCAATTCTGTCTTGTGTGTTATCTCTGCACCAAAAGACATGGAGTTGATCTGTGTGCAGACACATGGAGGCAATATTGGCGTGGGAACAAGAAACCATGCATTTTAGAGTGGATATCTGTTCCATTTGTCTGCACACAGGCAGACTCTGTGCCTGTCAGTGCAGAGACTCAGGGGGAGCAGATGGTGTCATCAGTGCATCAGTTTCTCTCTGCCTGCAGAGAAAACTCAGGTGGAGAGAAGCCGAGGCTGCTCTTTGTAAGCCATTAACCTCACCACTTAGCAATATCCAAATTTTACAATAGCAAAACATTATAAAAAGCTAAAGGAACATGGTATAAGCAAAGTTTAATGGTCCTACAGATGGATTGGGATACAATTAGTTAAAACAGAATATATTTTCTCAAATATATTGTACCTTAGAAGTATCTTGGAATCAGTTTTGTTACTGCAGTTCTCTCTGCATATAAAAACATTGATTTTAAACAGTAACACACAAAAACATAGACTGTTACATCTGCACATAAAATATTACCTAGCCATATTCCTACTTAGCCATCAAGTAATAAAAAATACATTTTTAAGCCCCCAATGGCAAATAACTCTGCAGTTATTCAAAAATTCCTTTTCATCACAAATTCTTTTTTTGCTTTGCAAACTCCCTCTCTCGACTTTGATATTCCACTGAGCTCGGAATACTGATTTTAAGCAAATATCATAATTGTTTTTTTAAGTTTTGCAGAGTATCAAAGAAAATCCAATTGTAACATGTTTGGTTTGAAGATCAAAATGTACAGTACAACATAAACAGGCAGATAAAAATCTTGTCAGTATGTTAGTAGCAAACTATTATACAATTATTTCAGAAACTTCCCTGGAGGCTTCCAAGTATGCATGTATTCATATCACAGTAATATAAGCAAGAACAGATTATGTTTACAGTTAAAGTACAACACCAAAAATTGTGAGTTTTTTCAAAAACAATAAACCAAAAAGTGGTTAAAAGTTCAAATACATTAGGACAGTACAGGAGGAGGCCAAACATGTTTAATGCCTGCTGGGGCACTTACTCATAGGCTACTGGGTACCCCCATGTAAATTTCTTATATAGGGGTTGTGACCAATCACAACAGCATATATCTCAACCAATCACAATTGTGAAAACACATTGCCAATTTATCAATTTACATACAAAATTTTCAATAGTGAACGGTGATATAAACCCACTCAGAGCAAACAAAAGAAAATACACAGATAAATACTGACAACAATGTTACATAATCAAAACAATTAACAGAAAAATGGGAATTGAAAATTTTAAGAAGAAATTCTGAATAAATGAACAACAATCAATGATATTCGAAAAGGTCTATCTTGCTTGGGAAAAGTACTCAGGGAACAAAGCCAACATAATGCGAACATTAGCCCTAGTATTAGCGACTTATAATTGTGGAATATTCCTACATTTGATAATGTACTAAATATACAATATAGACATAACCGTGGTCACTACTGATTACTTTTGAAAGAGTTAATATATAGTTTAGGCTTAACAATACATCAGAGTAACAGCTAGTAAGGTACATAAAATATCTCATATAGCTGGTTATTTGAAAAAGCATGTGACATCAAAGTCACTAATGAGACCATGGGGCTTCCTAGTTTGTAAATAAAAAATTCATTTGGTCTCTAAGCAGAGTAGTTTTGGAATGATATCTCCACCACGTTTTCCACCTAGTAATCTGTCTATACCTACCTACCTACTGTATAACAACCAATTGTGTGATGTCTCCATTGCATTCACCAAAATGTTTCACTACAATAGAGTCAGAATTCCCTTTTAATAACTAAAATGTGCTTTTAAGTGGACGAGAGGTTTGGCCCATATATTGAATATGGCAGGTGCTACATTCCAACAAATATACTATGAAGGCCATGTTACAGTTAATGTACCATTTAATAGAATATTCCTGACTGGTAACATTTGAAGGGTTTTTTTTTTTATGCACAGGTAAGACATTTTCCGGGCCCCACATCTAAACATACCTTTGGTATCTAGCCAACCTAAGCAGTTAGTAGTAGGGGCTAGGACCAAACTAGGGGCCAGCTGATTGCCTAGAGTTCTTGTACAACGAGTCAACTTTTTATATCCTTTATCGAGGACCGCTTCAAGAATGGGATTAGGTTTTAATATGTTATGGTTGTTATCAAGAATCTTTTTTTATGCTACTTACCAACTGCAGACAAGTTCTGGATATTGCACTCATTGAGAGCAGGGTCATACATGAGACCTTAAATGTTCTAGACTAGAAAATGGACATCCTGGGAAAATGCTGAAAGCACAAAATAAAAATAGCTGCAAGAGACTGACATTACGAGCAACGTGTGTTTTTAACTAAAGGAAGGAGTATAGAGAGCACAAACTGTTTTAGATGGACGGTGCTAAAAACTGCTTAGCTTGCTCCCTTGTTTCTGATTCAATTTAATTAACTGCAACATTAATATATTGCAACGATTTCCATGTCTTTGGTTAAATAGTTTTACTACCATTAACAATGAACTGAGTTTGTATCAGTTGATTAAGAAACTGTTGAGTTTAACAGAGAGCTATGGTTAAAATGGCAGCAAGCAGCGGATTCTCCATGTGCAGAGAATCAGCATTGCTATACATCATCTGGCCCTAGCTCAAGAATGCATTGCTTCTTGAATACTTGAATAAACATCTTTCTGTTCTCAACTTGCCCTCCATTTATTTATATGGCAATCGCCACAGGCACACTACAGAAAAGCAAAAGGGAATGCCATTATAGAGCTTTTTGTCACCCACTCAGCAAGTTGGAAAATGCTTGGGTGACAAAATGCACTATACCAGAGCTGTGGAGTCGGAAGCAATTTTGGGTATCTGGAGTCCAAGTTGCCAGAAATGTACCGACCCCGACTGCTAATATCTTTAAATACAAGCACTGAAAATAATCAAATCAGATTTAAGAGCTTCTATGAAGGAGGAAATGGCAAAAGCAATTCTGATTCTAAGAAAAATACTTTAGTTACATTTGGATTATATTTAATAGCTAATTATACAGCTATATGCCAAGTTCAATTATATACAGTATGTTGTTTTAGGTTTTTCAATTGTTTTTGTTTCATGTAGTTTAACTTTGAATTAGAATTTTGGTTTAGAATTACCAAAGTATGTGGCTTATATTTTTGAGCTGTAGCAGTGATAAAATGGCTTGTATATTGTGTACTTAACTTTTTTCAATTAAAAATGCATTAGTACAGTAAAGGAACAGTAACACCAAAAAATGTATGCCTTTAAAGTAATTAACATATAATATATTGTTAGCATGCACTAGTAAAAGCTGTGTGTTTGCACAGGTTACATAGTTTATAACAGGTATACACCATTGTATTGGATAGGGCTTATCTGTTATGTGCAATGTAACTTGCGCCTTTTATCCTTTTTTCCAGCTTGAAGAGCTGCCCCCATGGCTACACAGCAGTTTTTTTTATATAAACTACAGTAGTCTTTCGTTTTGCCAGTCCATAGCAACAGTACATTATATTTTAATTCCTTTAATACACATTGAGTTTTTGGTGTTATTGTACCTTTAAAAACAGAGGAGTCAGAAGTAGCATAAAATGAGTAATCGGAGTCGAAGGATTTATGTAGCAACTCCACAGCCTTGCACTATACTGTCTACTATTGCCCTAAAGTGTTCCTATGACAGCAGCTAAAAACAAACATATGTGTCCTATACATGTGAAAGCAGGGGGGATGTATAAGTAACTCGTGAATGACACAAAGAAAGGGTTAAAGCTGTACAGCAATTGTAAATTGCATTTGTGTTTTTCTGCCAAATGCCATTAACCTTTGGGAGAAAATGTGCTATAAACTTTTCCCTAATTCACACAAATTGACTAAGAGAAGCGGGAATTCTTTGTACTGTCACTTTGCCATACCCCAGCAAAGCATCTTCTAGCTCATAATTCCACATTGCCAACTGGGCATTCCTATGCCACGTTCCTTACAGGGGTGAGGACAAACTACCTGGAAATGGAGCAATGGTGTGTATTCCACAGATGCACCTAGAGAACTATTTAAATGAAAGCACAGAAATGTGAACATACACCTGGTCTGATTGTGGAGCACAGATTTCTACTAAAAATATGCCTGTTCTAAATTGCCTATTTGGTGCTCTAGGATAATCAAATAAATACCATGTCAATATTGAATACATATTTTTCACATTAATACTTATTTTATTCTAGTGGCCCAGTTTGATGATTTATAGTTCATTCACTTGCTGTAGAAAATGGCCTGCCTCTACTTTATATTCCTCCTCTTTATCTTAACTTTCAGAACTGTAGCTTTTTCTTCCATTATTTAATACTATCTAAGATTGCTCATGCTCCTAAAACCTAAAAGCTGCTAAAGCTTTTCTTTGTTCTTCTCTCTCACTCACACCAGGCCTAAGCACATGAAGCAGGGAACACACATACAAAAACATGAGTGCAAACTTGCAAGGAATGATGCTGGATTAAGGGACTCCAGAATTTGACAACAGGTTTGGTTGCTTACAATAGGAGATGAGCAGGTTATTATTTGATCAATGTAACCATGCACTTTAAGGTGTAAAAAAATGATGCAGTAGTACAATGAAACTTTACAAAAGAAATGGCAACCCCAGCAATCAATGTGGGTCAAAAAGCAAAAAGTCATATATAATACACGGATACCAATAAACTGCATTTACAATAAAAAGTGAGCATTTACAAATGAGTGTCTCTGCCGAGGCTCACTCATGTGTCCTGCTGCTGTGCAACTTTGCTGCTGTGCAACATTGCTGCTAACACTGAGGGATAGAGGGAGTAGTGGCTGTAACAATTCACTTGCTACTGTGTTAAATTTAATAGGCCCATCTAGCTGGTGAACTGTTCCGGAATTGCTTTTTAAAATCCCAAGATTCGTGACAATACTTTTCATCTTCTTTCTTAAATTTTAGAGACACATTTCAGGTATTTCTACAAAAACAACAGAAAGAACCAGTGTGTCTCATTATAGAAAAATAAAGTCTGCCCAGCACTCACTGTTCCAATAAAACACAAAGCATCCTTCTCACACAAAAAGAAACACTGACATGCAATTAGTTTTTTTTTTTCAGCTCAGAGAAATTAAAATGAGCCAAAATTAATTTGTTTAATTAAGAGGACAGATATTTGAGTAATTTAATGATGTCTATGCACAAAGAAGCTCATTTTGAAGGGCAGACAACACACATGTAGACAAACAAACCATAAACAACATTAATATATGGAAATTGGCAACAAATTTATGCTGACAAAGTCCTATAAACATGTGAACTTGACACTTATTTCTGCCTGTGTTTTTACAAAGAACAAATGTTTACAAAAAGTAGACAGCTCTTAGCATTTACAAAGCCATTCTAATTTGCATGTTCCACCTGTTGTGGGAAAATCTACTTTAAAAAAAAAAAAATACTTGAAAAGCAGAAAATATGCTGCTATGTTAGGAATGATTATTATAACCAGTATGCACATGAATAATTACCATACTGTCTCACTTTACAAAGAAATTAGTAGCACTAATTACCGTTATACCAAATAACATTCAGCAAAGATACAGAAGTGTTTTTTTTTTTTTAAACAAATTAATTAGGGTTTCAGAATTTCTGTGCCGAGTGTTTTCTTTGGTGTCGAACAGGACTACAAAGACCAAGAGGCTAAGGACTATAATTTGATTTTCTGTCTAGATGCTGCTTTTGTACTACTTTTGGCTTGAATTCAAATCGCCATGTTTGAGTCACAATACTTAGAATTTCTTTTTGTTTTCATTATGCCTGTTTAAGCAATAAATCATTTTGCTACAATATATGCCTGAAACTGCTAAAAAAAATGTCTAACTTGGATCCAGCACACACATTGTCACAGAACAGCAATGCACCTTGTGAACTAGAACTATGTGAAGAGCTGCTTGTATAACCAAGTACATGGTAGAAGAAATACAATGTCTGGGAAAATCCAGCATGACTTGAACCTGTCATGATGTTGAAAAAAAATTGGATAAGGAAGCAGTATACAAATTAATTTCTTGACATTGTCACAATCAAATCCTATTACATTTGTTTACTTTTAAGGATGCACTGAATCCATACATTTTGGATTTGGCCAAATACCAAATTTATCACAAACAATTTAGCTGAATAAATCTGAACCCTGGCTTGAATATTCAATTTTTGGGGGAAAGATCTTGTTGACAATACTTTGTGCATTCAGTTATCCAGAGCTTTAACTAACAAAATCTGAATCCTGCAAGAAGTGTATTTGACAAGGCTGAGATATATTGAGGAGAACTTGTGAGGTTGCAGGCAGCTAGGCACCAGACACTGGATGAACACAACACTACTTAAGCAGAAAACCTGAAAATTTTATAGCAATAATGAAAAATTATTACAGGAAAACCCCACAATATTGCATCCCATACAATGCATTTCCGGTCTTGTACCTTGGTAGTCTCAAAATTGCCACCTGCATTCCACTCATGACTGGTGAGATCTGCATCTCTTTCCCTTATCTAACAATATCTCATTTTTCTGTGCAACACTGCCCCAAAGCTAGAACTCTTGTTTCAATCACCCAGTTAATTAAAATAGCAGAATATGCTTCTGGCTGGGTTTTCTTCCTTCCAGCATTGTTTTGTCTTTGCTTCCTAATGTATTCAATAGCACATTAAAATATCCTAGTTCTAAAGCAACTTTTCTGTGATGTTGTCATTACTATACAAGCAAAAGCATGAATTAAGCATATTACAGCTCCTCTGGATGGCCTTTATATGCCACTGTGTGCTAAAATTGCTTTTGAAAGTGCATGATAATCAAGTCATAAATTTATTATTCTGAAGTTAAGATTGTACATCAGTCACTTAACGATAAAGGAACCCTGCTGAAAACGTGAAGGCATGCTCCAACTTTATCACAAAGCTGGGTATTATTGACTTTTCCAGAAAAACATGAAAGCATGAATTGCTCCTAAATAAAAGCACAGACAAAGAAAGTTTCTAAACCATCACATTTAGAAAATAATGTAAACTAAGCAGCACTTTATACCATAAATGAACACACCATACAAACTACCAGTAAAAGAGATTAAAGGGGTTGTTCACCTTTACATTAACTTTTAGTATGATGCACAGAGTGATATTGAAACTATTTGCAATTGGCATTCATTCTTTGTGGGGGTTTTTTTTTAGTTAGGTTTTTATTAAGCAGCTCTCCAGTTTCAGAATGATAGGAGAAGGCCTAAACAGAAAGATGAGTAATAAAAACTAACCAATAAATTTGTAGCCTTGCAGGGCATCTTTTAGATGGGGTCAGTAACCCCCATTTGAAAGCTGGAAAGAATCAGTAGAAGTCGGCAAATAATTCAAAAACAATAAACCAAAAAATTGAACTGAAAAGTTGCTTAAAATTAGCCATTCTATAATATACTAAAAGTTAACTTTAAGATAAACCATTCATTTGGATTGAATCCTTCAAATCGAATTGAGACTTATCCCCAGAGAAGTGCATGTACATCATAATGATCATTATTGATATTGGTTGTTTAAACAATAAAAACTAAAAAAAAAAAAAAAACAAACAAAAAAAAGAACATTGCCCATAGTTCAGTATAGGATTCAAAAGTTATCATTATTCTCTTTTTGAGGTCTGAGGCATTAAATCTGTAAAGGCTATGGATTTTGATCAAATAATAAAATTATCTGTGAGGCATGGGGAAATTTTCTCAAAAAATACTCTTCTTGATTAAAAAAAAAAATCAGAGGTTTATTTAACTTTCCAGACCTCCATAAAAAACAATAAGAGACTCTTATTTAACAGTTTAGAAACTCTCAAAGCATACTGTTACAAAAAAAAAAATGATTTCTACATCATACAACACCACTTTAAACCAGCACATCCAACTTGTGCTTTCCAAATGACTCCCCTTCCTTTCCAATCACTAGCCTTTTATAGGAGTCAGAACTCCCACCATGCACTGCAGCATTCCCTTTAAATTCCAGGAAGTGCTTCTAGCCTGCCTCTTAAGAGGTGCAAGCCACCACACCAGGCTGTATCACAGGTAAAACTTTTAACTTCAAAGATGCATTTGCAATTACGCTGTATTTTAAAATCCTTCCCAATATAGTTAACACAAATTACATTTCCTATGCATATGTGTACACTGTAGCATTTAACTTACATATTTAAATGTAACACACAATACCAGTAAGGTTTTTTAACACAAGCTAGTTAATTACATGCATGGGTCACAGGTGCTGACAGATTTAGCGTAAAGAAAGGAAAGTGCATTAGGTGGCCAGCCTAATGGAGAAAAGGAAAAGTAACAGAAAGGAATACCATTCACCCAGCATAGGTCTGTCAGTCCATGTGAACACTTGCATTAAAACCAGTGTGACAGATTTTAGTACATATTATATACACTATGAAGCAGTACCATTCACATCTCCACATTAACATAACAATCCAAATACATTGCTGAATTAATTTCAACAATTTGATTTAAAAACCCAGAACATATCAGTATAATATACTGTATTTTATATTACAATTTTATACTTTTCTGAATCATCCCTACCTCAGACTTATGCATGTACAATAAACTAAAATCTGATTATTATCACCCCTTTTTCAGGAAAGTAACAGATCCTTTTTAATTCAACCAATCCAATTTTGCATCACACTGATCTCACTGAATGATGTATTTTTTACATGACTTCAGCTAATAATGCTAGTCAATGATGCTAGCTAATGATCGTATGAAGTAAACCAGCGACGGGCAAAGGAGAAGATGATGTAGTCCTGCACCCAGAGTTTGCAAGAGATTTTTGTTTTAATGAGACAAACAAAAACGATTTACAAAATACAGGTGGTTATTACTATATTCATAGATCATCATAGGAAGGCATTGCAAGTGTTTGGCTACAACACACTCAAAGTATAAAACCTCTACATAAGCATTCCTGTAAATTTGGTTGCTACACTGTTGTCAGCCATAACCCCTGTAATAATCGCATTAAGTCAAAAAAGGAGGAAAGGGGTTTAAGCAGCATGATCGACTGGCAAACAACCAATAAAAATTCAGAAGAGGTAGGCAGATAGGGAATACTGGACTAGCTGCAGGAAATAGATCCATTGGCAGTATACAACAGGGGCACAAAAGAGTCAGGAAAAATGTATTTAAACAAAGAACGGGGAAGAAGCAGAAATAGGACTTGTGGTAACAGCAGAATACAATATGGAAGCATGCAGGTAGTCCCTGTTGGGCATCAATATTTAGAGCAAATTTTCCTGTTTTAAAATTTGATTGATTTCAATTGAAAAACTAAGGTTTCCGTCATTGAAAGCAGATTCATTCTTTTAAAGACAGATTACATATTTCAATTATTAAACCTCAACACTCAACCTTTTGTTAGTACCATCAGTACCAGTAAAGCTTTATATTGTCTGAAAGAACCTACAAAACTGTTTTTTTAATTGACATTAATTGGTGTGGAGCTACCAAAATGTGTACTATATAATAAGCAGAGGGCCATAATATAGTAAATTCTCCACTCTATATGAGAGGACAAAGCCACTGGAATTTAGTTACGTTATGGATCCACCAAAAAGTAAAATAAATATAGTAAGAAATCACATAATGAAAAGAAAAAAATTGTTCTACTTCCAAAAGTTATAAAATACAAGGTTTACTATCTTACACCTAATAGACCCTGAAGAAGCAGGTATAATACATCTGCAAAACATGTTCAACATACCTACCTCCCTACATTCCTGGAGTAGAACATTGTAGAGCTTCCCCCTGATCCAAATGACCTAATAGCAAAGGGCAAAGTTGGGCTCACCACTATTTTTAAATTAGGAGGACCTAATAAGGTGTGGCAATATAATTTATACAAACAGATATAAAAATATCTGTAAACTATGGGGTTTTTAGCCCAATTCATTTTTTGAGCTAAACAATTATTTATAATTCAAAAACTTGAATTTAAATGCAATAAATCTCTGAAATTCAAGGTTTTTTTGGGGGGGGCGGAGTTACCCGTTGCACAAGATGGACGCTTGAAACAGTAGCTCCGTATACTCGAGCCATCTAAAGCTTAATTACAGCACTGACTCCGCACTAATCGGCATTGCTATACCGCAACTTTTAGCCTGGATCATGGCGCCCAAGCAGAACCCCAAAAAGGCTCCGCAACAAGTCACTGCGTACTTTTCCTCGCAATCACAAGCTGCGCAGGTACAGAACGACACCATTTCTGATAACCTGCTTGAGGAAGGGGACGGCGTGTTGCCCCGCTCTGAGGACGGCACTTCAGCAGACGAGATTAAGTCTATGCTGATTGACCTTCAGAAAACACTGCAAGCAGATATTAAGCAGCTTTCACGGGACATTCGGAAAGAAATACAAGACTTGGGCGAACGCACTGCGCACATGGAAAACAAAATGGCGGAGTACACCGAGGCCCACAATGACCTGGCTGACACACAAGTGAGTTTGGGGAAAGAGGTGGATCGTCTCTCTACCAAAGTAGCGGATTTAGAGGACAGATCACGGAGGAATAACCTAAAACTTCGAGGTATTCCAGAATCCGTTTTGCCGCAGGACTTGGAGACTTATCTTATGGGCCTAATGGAGGCGATTTTGCCAAATACACCTGCCATAGAGCTTACCATCGACAGGATCCATAGGGTCCCTAAACCCAGGTCAGCTCCGGAGGCGGCCCCCAGAGATGTGCTCACTAAGCTTCACTTTTTCAAGGTCAAAGAGAGACTTTTACAAGCGGCACGTAAAAAGGATAATTGGCCGGCCAAGTACTCGGATGTCCAAGTTTTTGCAGACCTGTCGCAAGCCACACTGATGAAAAGAAAGGCGTTTGCTGAAGCGACTACCATACTCAGGGAAAATAAAGTCCCTTATCGCTGGGGTTTTCCGGTAAAGATAATTGTCCTCAAGAACGGATCGCCGATCACTTTGTCCACACCAGATGAGGCCATAAAAGCTACGCAACGCTGGAATCTGGGCCCGACTAGGCCGCCATCTCCCAAGAACATGTCCTCGCAAGCTTCCTCCAGCAAGAAGCTGCCGACAGAATGGCACACAGCCTGAATACAGATCGGTGATGACAGATATGCCTCTACCCTCATTTAAGGCGGATGTCTTTCCTTTTTCCAAGAATTGGTTCGAGATACGGAGCGTTCACTTTATATCCTTTTTTTTTTTTCTCTTATCCTCTCCCCCCCCACTAGTCTACAAGCTGACTGCCTGCAGACGTGATTTCGGCACAGCCAAGATTTCACCTTTTTCTGTGCCACAGGATGGTAACTATGTCACAATTTTTCCTGTCCGACATTGATCACCATCTTGCATACTTACAATGTTGTTTCTATTACTACCTTTTCTCCTACTTTGTTTTGCTAAGGTTCAGCAATGTTTGCTTTTCTTTTTTACCTCAGATACATGGTCACCAGGTCACTGTCCAATTGCTCATTCTCTGTGTTAATTGTATGCATGTGTATAGTTATGGGGCTTCGCAAATAGCTGCTCATTTCGATGGTTAAGTTTTACTCCCTTAATGCCAGGGGCTTGAATACCCCGCAGAAACGTAATTTGGCCCTGAATGAGGCTTACAAGGCTAAAGCAGATGTAATATTTTATCAGGAAACTCATTTTAAACGGTCCAATCATCCTAATTTTTACAATAGGAAATACCCACACAATTTTCATGCATACTCCACTTCAAAAACCAAAGGAGTCTCTATTCTATTGAGTTCCAGACTGGCCTTCCAAAAACTTCAGCTATTTGCGGACCCCCTGGGTAGATATCTTATGCTTATTTGCTCTTTAAACAATCAGATTTACACTCTTATTAACCTGTATGCTCCCAACGACAACCAGTTACAGTTTCTTTCAAAAACCCTCACAAGTCTGTTAGAACACAAGACAGGGAGATGTATTGTCGCGGGGGACATTAACACTGTATTAGACCCCACCCAAGATACCTTTAAACCGTTTACGCGAGTTACTACACCCCAGCTCAGGATAGCTGCTAAGGTACGGGGATTGTTTCACAACTTGGCACTAGTTGATGTGTGGAGGGCTCAGCACCTATTAGATAAGGAGTACACATACTATTCCCCCAGGCATGCCATGTCATCAAGAATTGATGTTATGTTTACGGATCGACAGACTTCGACCCTGATCACCAAAGCCTGGATAGGCATCCAGTCCTGGTCTGATCACGCGCCAATTGGCATCCATCTTGATGCTTATAAGCACAAATCCCACTTAACGCCCTGGAGACTTAATGATGCTTTATTGCAAAATCCAGATACACGTCAACAAGTAGAATCGAAAATTAGGGAGTATTTCCAATTCAACCAGTCAGCGGAAATTAACCCTCAATCGTTATGGTTAGCTCACAAAGCCACCCTCAGGGGAGATCTCATTGCGATATCGGCTAGGTTACGTAAACAAAGGGATGTTAAGAGACTTGACTTGGAACAGAAAATACAGTCAGCGACTATTGCTTACCATTCCAACCCTACCAATGCACTATACTCCGAAATCCAAACCCATAAAAGAGAACTCAGTAGTTTACTAATGTATAAAACTGAATATAGATTGAAATTACTTAAGCAATTTTATTATACCAACAGTAACAAAGCGACCAAACTCCTGGCTACACAACTTAAAGTCAAACAAGCCCAGTCTAGAATAGGCCATATAATGGATCATAATGTTAAAATCACTGACCCCAAAGGTATAGCCGACCACTTTGCACGCTATTATACCTCCCTTTATAACTTATCCACGAATTCGGCAGAAGTACAACCATCACGGGATTTCATAGAAAGTTACTTGAACTCTTGTAATTTGCCACAGCCCTCGCTAGATCAGAAGGAGGAACTTAATGCCCCTATTTCCATCTCGGAAGTTCTCCAAGCGATTAAGATACTGAAAATGGGAAAGGCGCCGGGGCCGGATGGCTTTATGAACGCTTACTATAGGGCATACAAAGATTTACTCGCCCCTCATTTACTGACGCTTTTTCGGCATATTATTGACACAGGACAAATTAACCCTGAATTCTTACAGGCGCACATTTCAACAATACCTAAACCTGGCAAGTCGCCGGATTTCTGCCAAAATTATAGGCCTATATCGTTGCTTAACTCCGACTTAAAACTTTATTCTAAGATACTAGCGTTACGACTTAACAACATATTACCTTCCCTCATTAACACAGATCAGGTGGGTTTCATACAGGGACGCCAGGCAGCAGATAATACCAGGAAACTTCACAATTTGTTATACATTATCAAGCAAAATTCCATACCATCAGTCCTGTTGTCTTTGGATGCGGGGAAGGCGTTTGACAGGATTCATTGGGGTTATATGGAAGCCGCCTTGTGTAAGTTCAACTTAGGCCCTACATTTCTTAAAGCAATTTCAATGTTGTACACCTCCCCTACTGCTAGAGTTTGCGCATCTGGAATCCTGTCTGACGCCTTCCCCATCGGCAATGGCACTAGGCAGGGGTGCCCCATCTCCCCGTTGATTTTTGCGCTCCTTGTAGAACCCTTAGCGTGTAAAATTCGGCTGAATAAGGACATTTCTGGCATTCCCACTAACATAGGCTCTCAAGTGATAAGCCTTTTCGCTGATGACATCATTTTGTCGCTGTCCAACTCGCACGTAGCTATCCCTAATTTACTGAAGGAATTGGATGCCTTTTACAATGCATCTTGGTACAAAATTAACTCGAGCAAAACTCAGGCGCTGGCACTTAACATCCCTAACCGACTATTGACATGCCTACATGGTAACTTTCTCTTTGAATGGAAGCCTAACTCTCTTACATATTTGGGTATAAAACTCCCCAAGGACCCTGATCACCTTTTCAAGTTGAATTTTGTCCCTTTACAGCAAACTTTACTGACTGATTATCAAAGATGGAAAACCTTTTATACATCTTGGATGGGTAGGATTATAGCTACTAAAATGAATGTTTTACCCAGAATACTGTACTATTTTAGAACTATACAAATTCAGCTCCCTAGGAAGTACCTAACGTCTTTGCAGTCGCAATTGGCCTCGTTTGTGTGGGGGGGTAGGAGACCCGGGTCTCGGCCAAAGTCTTACACCAACCCTCGAGTAACGGCGGGGTGGGTTTTCCCAATCTACTGCAATACTACAGGGCTTCCCTCTTAGAGACTGCAGTGCGAATGCATAGTCCCCCTAATTATAAACGATGGCTAGATATTGAGAATGGTACCCTTTCTAATTTAACCGTTTCCCAATTGTTATGGTTGCCAGTTAAGCACAGACCTAGGACCTTACACATGTTACCCTCCACCAAGTTCATTATTCTTCAGTGGGACTCCCTGCACAAACACTGGGACCTGGGGAAATTCCCTTCACGGAATATGCCTTTGCTGAATGTTAAATTTTTAGTACAGGATCTAGATTTGCATGCTTGGGTTCAAAAGGGTATACAGACAGTTTCGGATTTGTACTTGATAAATGTCTACCACCGATTTACTGAACTTCAGAACAAATACCAACTGTGTCAGAAAGATTATTACACATATCTCAGACTTACACATTTTCTGAGCAAAACCTTACCATCGTATAGAACCTTATGTCAGAGGTCCAGGGTTGAATATTTGTGTAAAGTGGGAGGTCTGGCTAAGGGAGTTCTCTCAGACTGCTATAAATTTCTGCTTACTCTGTCACCAGACCATAAACATCCCCATATTATTAAATGGGAACAAGAACTTAATGTAGAGTTTACACCTGATCGTTGGCAAGAAATTCAGCTAACCCTCGTTGGTGCTACTAAGTGTACCAACCATATTGAAGCTTATAAAAAACTGCTTTATCGGTGGCACCTCACGCCAGTAAAGCTGAACAAAATGTCGGGGACGTACTCCCCTTTGTGTTGGAGGGGCTGTGGGTATCATGGGACATTAGTGCACTTGTGGTGGTCCAGTCCTTTGGTAGTTGACCTATGGAGCGCTGTTTTCGCTCTGATAAATGTTGATTTACAACTGGGGGTCCCACACACACCGGATGCTGCCTTATTGTTGAACCTGCCTGATGCGGTCACTAGATTCCAGAAGAAGTTCTTGTTCCATATTTTTAATGCTACAACGCTTTTGATTGCTAAGAACTGGAAAACTGCTGGTCTGCTGGACTTTCAACAAGTTTTGGTGGCAGTTGATCACAGGGCTAGTATGGAGTTGATGGCAGCCAAGAACGATCACAATTACTTAAAGTTCGATAAAATATGGTCTGTCTGGCAGTCTTTCCGACACCCGGCCCCACAGGCTACCTCATGACTCTGGAGGGGTGTGTAACTCTGAATTGATTTGATCTTGATATGTGATTGGCGGACATACCTGGTGACCTGGTTGCTCTACATGATCTAGTTGACCTAGTTAATGGTTGTACTGTATTCTCAGGTATTAATTGTACATGTGATGCTGCTGTATCTTCTGACATTTTGTGCTGTGCCGATATGGCTGTAATGTACGATATATGCCTTTATTTTGTATGGAGATTTACCGTGAAAAATAAAGAGAAGTTTCAAAAAATTCAAGGTTTTTTTCATTCTAATTGGAAATTGTGAGTTTAAACTCAAACAAATTTCTAAAATATTCCAAATTTATGTAGCAGTCATGTCAGTCAAGTTGTTATGCAAATGAAGTTTTTTGAATTTTTCTAATTATTTTCCATTAGCAGAGCCATTGAAAATGTTTAGAATACAAATTTGATGCATTCATATATTTCAGGTTTTATCCAATTTAGTGTATTATAAAATATTCCCCCAATTTTACAGCAAAATTATGAATAATTCTGCTTTCAAGACATTTTGTGCATAAAGCTATTAAAATGTCTTCCTCTTTAAACAACCAGGGATTATTTGTCCATAAACTGGCCAACAATGTAAAGCCACCTCTTGTCCAAACCCATCCTACTTTCATCTTTTTCACTGAGAATATTAGCATGTTTACAGGAACACAGGATTTAATATTCAGGAAATATAAATGGTAAATGCAGAAGGATTCTCAGCAGTTTAATATTTTTCCCACTTAACAAAACTTTCCTTACTGCTAGTAACATTTTCCCATTCAATATCATATTAGATACCTGTGTGAGTTCGTCAGAATGTGATCAACTTTTTAAGCAGCCAAACAATATTCTGTTCTAAGGGGAGATGCACAATTTATACAAATTGAAAATTATCTCTCTGCACTTGCATGAATCAGTTTTCTGACCAGTTAATCCATAAAATAGGTTGTTTCAAATGTGAAGAGTAAATGAATAAGGTGCATAACAAAATGTCTCAGAAAACAATATTTTTTTATTACAAGCTCCATCAAATGTATCTGTTCAACCTAGTGTAATCTTTATTATAAATTAAATATGAAATCACTTTGGGTCATATTTACTAAAAACAAAAACATAAAAGCAGGTGACTTGAGAGATGAATAAGTGAAGTACATGTAGATTTCCAGTTGGTAATATTCTGCTGGCTATTCTCATGATCTGGGCACAAAAATGGCTATATGCTAATGAAAGAATATCTCTTCCAAAGCACTTATGAGCTCTCCCTGGGCAGGCATTTCTTTTTTATAACAAAAAATGTAATGCATAAATTATATGGAAACATTTAATAGAAAATAAAATGAAACAATAGTGCTGCTGACATTTCACACGGACTTGTTTGTCTGAGTTCAAAAACAGGGTTTCTGCCAAAGTTAAATTATTCATGTTTTTTTCTGAACCTTTAATGTCCTAAGTTGTTTAAGCACATCAACAAGGGCATTCAATAAAGAATAGCTGAAAAGCCTGGATTGGGAATGAACTTCATTATTCTAACTGGACCCAAAACACCAACAGCTCTAAGCTTTAAAATATGTATTGGTTCCAAGATAAGAGACAGAAAAACGTAATGGAATAACAAATTATTTGCCACTGCACAAAGGGTAGCAAAAAAATTGCTGGTGCCTGGGGTATTTTGGGTTTTATTTTTCCAAGGGTGAACAACAGGGATAAAGTTATGGTGGAAGCAAGGTACAGAGACAAAAGGAATGTTTTGGAGAGTTAGTTCCTGTTCTGCATGTGATTAATAGCATTTTTATTATGCCTAGCATTTATTTAACCCAACCCTGCACAATAGAGGCTTCATATAGAGAAATCCGCACATCTTCAGCTGTATTCAACCAGGTCCTTGGTCCTGAGCTTAGTGATAACTCAAAATATACAGTATGCATAGAATATAAATGTCATAATATAAGGCTGATTAATTATTAACACAGATAATTACTACATGGTAGCTTAGAACAACTAGCATCAGAATTTAACAATCAGTCTTGTAGCATCAGCTTATATTACAGTTCAACCTCATTTTCTGTTTGATTTTTTGTCAACAACCCCTAAGCTTAGCTGTTCAGAGCCCACTGAGCATGTGTGTGTCACAGACACTTTCCAAGACCCCTTGTGACAAGTTTGATGCTCTGGATCATTGCTGCTATTGAGAAGCTAAAACTGGTGCAATAAATTCAGTATATAAAAATATGGCATTTTTAGCCATATTCATTTTTAAGGTTTAGTTCTCCTTTAAGGCAACCCACCTTTTGGTCACTAGAATATCTAAGTATTATGAATATTCACAGAAAAATTTCATAATGTATTTGTATGTATATACTTTTTATAAAAACACATATATGGACACATTTATATACAAACATGGTGTGCATCCAAAACTGCAGTGCCTCTAATCAAGCCACCACCAGGAGCACAACAGAAAAGGCATCATTCGTACAAAGAAGCAAATTTATTTTTTCACCTTGTACTCTGTGGAAATTCTAACTATTTTATGGTCTTCCTAATTGAGTCTAAACAGAATTACGTCCTTCTAAATTAGTCATATTCAAATGCAGGTATAAGATCCCTTATGCAGATCTAGAAAGCTTCTAGTGACGGAAAGGCCATCTCCCATACAGTCCATTTTAAGCAAATAATTCAAATTTTTTAAAATGATTTTTTTTTTCTCTGTAATAATAAAACAATAGTTTTTACATTATGGTAACTAAGCGGCTTTTTTCTCACTGAAAACTTGATCTTCTTGAACTCTTCGGGTTGCTTACCCCAAACTGGCTTATTTGAGTTTTTTCCATTCAAGTTTTTTTCTTAAGTTAGAAACCATTATGTATAATTTTGTGTTTTTTTAAGCAAACATAGGTGCAGAATACTCTAAAATATGACATTCATTCCTATGTTTATTCATCAATGGTTAAAATCCCATAGGTATGAAAATGGTTAAGTTTTTCTGTGGTAAACACTATTACATTTTGATAAGTTTGCCCCTGAATGCATGGTGATATAAATTATGGAAAAAAAATACTTATCCAGAAAATCCAGGTACCAAGAATATTGGATAATAGTCCCATACCTGTATTCACTATCAAACCAGAAATTCTAAATGGCTCCTTTGCAAAACATCTGCCAAGAGATATTTTATGGCTCATGGAATAGCTTAGGCCTGATTTATTAATTTTTACGATTATAGTTTGCAATGATTTGCAGCTAAAAAATGCATTAATGGTGTATTTTTTCAGTGGTTTCATTTATTTTTGGTTGATGTTTTTAAATGGAAAAAATAAAAACCTTGCCAAGATGCAAGTTTTAGAAAATAATCTGACTGACAACAAAAAAAAATCTCCTGACAGAGATAAAATTGTTAATAGCTGAAAAACTTAGTCTTGAAAGTTCTAAATCAGCCATCATTTTAATTAGTCCATGATGCGATTGTAAAAAAAATTGTGAAAGTTGGGTTTATTTAAATTAATTGCTATTAAAGGTTCCATTTTGGCTATGTGTTGGTTCTATTTAAATAAAAGTTGTAGCATAAGGTTGCTGTCAAGCAAAGTAATAAGGTGATGACAATTCCTCTTGATGTACCACCAACAACCATAAGTAGCTACTAATATATAAAATCAACTTTAAGAATTTACTTTCAAAAAGCATTTTTCATAATGTATCTGAAAAATCCAAAAAACTGGATTCGGTGCATCCCTAATCTCTTCTCCCCTCACAAACATCCGTGATGACTCCCTTCACACAGAACAATTAACCCTGATGTCGAAAAATCTGCTTCCTTTTGCAGGGCGGTATGAATGCCGTAACTAGGGGGAGATATCGTAACAACAGCGACCCAGGCGTAATGGTTTTGATTAGTGGGTGAGCACGTTATACTCAAGTGGAACTTTATCAAGGGGAGTTTAATAAATTTGGATTTGAATCAGCCATTGGACCTTGGGACTAATGGATATGTGGAAATTCTTAAAAGTTTTTAAATTTTTTGGTTTGATATGTATTTATTTATGCTTTATTTTTCCTTGCAATTTTTTATTTTTTGTTTTGTTAATTTTCCCTTTGCACATAACGAGAGGTATTAGGATACATTTATAATTACCATTTTATTTGAACCCCAGAGGGATCAAAACAGCAATAACATGTGTTGAATAAACACGCAGAGGGTTTAAAGCTTTCACACTGATGGGTTTGTGTATTCAATTTATCAGGATACGTGGCTTATTAATAAGACCGTACACTAGATTAAAAGGGGCACTTAGGGTTTTTGATCAATCTTTCATCACTAGCACAGCACGCTGGTGTTGTAATAATTTTGTTATTGATATAATAACTCAAGGGTACCATGGCAGAATATTTTTATGGGGAGAGCACAACAGAGATACCACGAAAATCAAAGTACAGTGAAGGGGATATGGAGCAGTTAAAATATTTTGAGGTGTTACGTTTTTTGTTGATTATGATCCACTATACAGAGAGGATACAATATATAAAGGAATTAGTTGGTCTCATAGCATTGGTGCAATCAGTGTCAGAGGTATTACATGGACCAGCTGGATTGTCATACTATTGATATTACAGAAAGCAAATATGGCCTGCATTATCTAATGACTGGGTTAAAACAATGACCGTGAAGGTGTGATTACCAGGGCAATTTTAACATACAGCTCAAGTCTATTGATATGGTAGCAATTAGTAACATTGTAAATAGGGGTATATTGAAACAAATTTTGAAACAACACTACTTTATATTTTTTTTTTAACTTAATGTATATTTGGGTTGTTATTTAAACATGATGTTTATTTGTCATATGGGCTGTATATGTTTTAACATCTTTGAAGTGTGATGCCCTTATGGGTGTGGACGCATGATGATGACGATGATGAGTTGTCATCATTATTCAATCTGATTTTTTCCTGCCAATGTATGTATACAAGGCATTTCATTTGTACACTTCTCACCTTAAGAAAGGCTTTGGAATAGGCCGAAACGGTGGTCCATTTTTATCAATAAACAAATCTAAGATTTTATAAGACCTGAGAGTGCGGATCTCTTCTGTTGGACTGTGATAGAAATATATGATGCTGCACCCAGGCAAGCTAAACTTGATTTTCAAGAGTGCCAGCTTTTCTATGATATATATATATATATATATATAAAAAATTTGGGATGCAATCGAATCCTTCTGCCCAGCCGAACTGAATCATAATTTGCATATGCAAATTAGGGGTGGAAAGGAAAATCACGTGATATTTTGTCAAAAAACAAGCACCCACCCCTAATGTGCATATGCAAATTAGGATTTGGTTTGTTATTCAGACAAATCTTTCGCAGAGAGAGAGAGAGAGAGAGAGAGATTTTATATATATATATATATATATATATATATATATATATATATATATATATATATATATATATATATATATATATATATATATATATATATATATATATATATATATAAATATGATAGATAATTTAAAAACATAATGCTATTTGGAATAGGCGTATCATGAACATTATTGAGTGTAAAAACAAATATATACTGTGGAAAAGTGTGATAGTATAATCTAATTAAACAGCACAGGAACACTGCCAATGCTGAAAATATAATTTACATTTGTAATTGTTTTTAAAAACTGTTCAGCATTCCTCCCTTCTTGGAATGAGTGACGCCTCATTAAGGGCTCTTCCCTCTGATGACTGCAGGTCTCTATAATAATATAAATACAGCCCATACGTAAAACATTGCTTCATATACATAACCCATTTTCATAAAAATATTTTCTAATATGTGCCATTGCATAATTCTTAATAGAACACTGCTATCTTAAAGGGGAACTATCAGAACAATTAACATGTAATATAAGCTTTATCATACTGAAATAAGAAACTTTCTAAACACAAATAACTAAAAATTATCGTTTCTGAAATATCAAGTTTATTATTTCAGAAACGGTTCAGAATTTTTAATTGATTATATTTAGAAAGTTTCTTATTTCAGTATGATAAGATTTAAATTACATTTTTATTTTCATGATAGTTCCCCTTTGAGTAATAAGGGCCGCCCCCTGGCTTGTGTAATTCATTGTGCTCACACACAGCCAATGAATGGACAAAGTTCTCTCCTTTTCTCCCATACTTCTTCCTGTTACAATTAGAGCTGCATTATTTCCGGTCAGGTGATCTCTGGGCAATCACAAAATGTTTACACAAGGGAGAAGATGTAAAAGGGCAATACTTAGTGTTATATACAGTACATGCCACTCATTTAAGATTCTGTAATATTGACTCTTATAATGACAAACATTATCTGTTGGTTAAGTATTCATTCTGAAGTCATAGTTTCCCTTAAAGTGTGATGTTGGTATCCTTTCTTTAGCTGTACTTGATTCCCCTGGGAAATAACAACTGAGATTATGTGTGGCAAGCTGCCACATGAAAATGTAAACCCTAATTATTTACTAACCATTGACGGTTTTAAAGGAGCTTTACCTACAAGTGAAAAAAATATCTCTACAGTCAAAGTGCAACAAGGGCAAATGGCATACAGATATGTAGCATAAAATTGTATGATATTTGTTATGATTGCTTTTGTTTTATTGTTTAAACCCCAATGATGTTATAGCAAGCCTCCACTCCTTAAGGGGAAAATCAGGATAGCATTGCTCCTTGGGCTATAAGTAATTATTACTTTGTGCCCATTAAAGGCAAGCTATGTTACCATTGTGTTTTTGTCATGTAAAAACTTGGATCTACTGCATTAAAAGGTCATGTGTTGAAGACCAAAGGCTGAAATGAATTAGCTTTTTTTCCTGCAGTTCACAAAAGCTTTACTATTTATCCATTATCTTGCATCTGCTCAGAGTTGTGTTTTTAGCTACATACTGTGGAGCTGAAAGCTGAAGATATTCAATTCCAAGCTGAAGAAATCCTTAAGATGAAAACCAATAGGCACATCACTCTGCATATGAATATTACTCATTCATTTGTGAATTCTCAGATTGCTTAAACATTAGAGTCTATGGGACCCTTGCATAATGCAACAGAGTATTGTGATGAAAAAATGCAAGTGACAATCATACCTACCTCAAAAAAGAGAAAGTGCAGAAGTCCAGAATCTGTAGCATGTCTCACATGCTAGATTTGGCAAAAGAATTAATTGAAAGTTTGATCAACTCTGCCTTATAGATTAAATTGTGTGATGAATGTTAAGAAAAATCTTACTTTATATTCCAATTTTATTACCAGTCAAAATAATCAAGACATTATTTTGCATTTATATGTCTTTTCAATAGCGACTCAGTTGAAAGACGTTTCTCACTGTGAGAAAACCTTTTGACTTAGTTGACAACCATCAACATTTTGCCTTTGGTTATCTATATCGTACTGCTCCATAAAAATACAAAAGTACTAAATGCAAGTTTTAAGTGTAGTGTGTAGTTTGCATATTTATAATATACGTTGATAAAAAAAACTGCTTAGAATTCAATTAATAATAGCTGTAGCTTTTGGCTTCAGCCTGTTTGTATCCATATATGCAACATCAAGGAGCAGATTTATTAAGGGTCGAATTTCGAGGTCAAAAAAATGTTGAAATTTGACCATCGAATAGGGTAGTTTTCATTCAAAGTCGAAGGATTTTTGGTAAAATCGTACGATTAAATCGTTCAATCCGAACGATTTATTCTTACAATCATATGATTTTACCAAAAATCCTTTTATTTCTCAAAACTTAACCAAACACTCAAGATAGGTTATAGGTGTTCCCCCATAGGCTAAACAGCAATTCGGCAGGTTTAAGATGGCGAAGTGTCGAAGTCAAACTTTTTTAAAGAAACACTACTTCGATTTTCGAAGTCTAAGTCAAATTTGGCCTATTCGATGGTCGAAGTATCCAAAAATTATTTCGAAATTCAAAGTTTTTGAATTCGAAAATTCACTTCGACCCTTAGTAAATGCCCCCAACTGATACTCTTTCTGGTAAAAACTGCAAGGACCATTGTTTCAGTGATAACTTTTGTAACTCGAGAAATGCTCTGCTATGTATGTTACTTTCTACTACATATATGAGATATGGGAAGTGCATGGTCATGCTTTTCTAGACGTCTGATGTTATCTTCAAGGGCAGACAAGAAGGACTATAACCTCTATATAAAGGGGTATATCTATCATGAGTGCGCAAACTCTGTTTTCCTACATATGTAAACACACTATAGTGGAAGAAGTGTTGGGTTTATTATTCCAAAGTGAATCTTTCACTACCAAGTAGTGATAAACTTACACCTCATTTCTTACAGGTAATGTATAGCCATCACTACTGTGATTCCGAAGTGCACATATTTGCACTTTTATTGCTAATTTAGCTTTCTTTATTCCCAATGTCTTCTTTATTCCCAATCTTTTCTGTCTTAGGTTCTACCTTCACTTTTGTACATTTTAACATCCTGTGACACAGATGTGTAAAACCTGTTCTTATTCTCCAGTTCTGTGTCCAGGAGTCTGCTGTTTCCCCACATATCTAAACAGTAAGAATCAGAATCTTACTAGTAAAACACTTACTGTAATGGAGTCATGGAAGCACAGTTTTTCTGGCTTCAGTCAATGTATGCTGCCAAAATTCTTTTGCTTTACCCTAAGAAAGAACCTATAACTCTTCTGTTAAAATCATTGTCATGCTCACTATCAAGCAACCTGCATTGGCCTTCACTCCTCCACCCCTCACTATATATTTGTACTTGTGCAACAATATGTTCCTAGCTGTCACCTCGTTTTCCTCTGATCTCTTATTTTCACATCACCCAGACCCAATACCACATGCCTTCTTTAAACTGTTCTTCAGTTAGTGCTACATAAAGATATACATACATACACACACACACCAAGGAGTGAAAAAAATAGCTTGCCATGGTTCACCTGAGGGCAATGTCAAAGCTTTATAGTCACTAGCATAGGATGTGTAGAATCAAAAATATCTCATCTGAATGACAAACACATTTATAGAAGACAACACAAACTTATTTACTAAATTTTTTACAAGTTCCTGAAGACATAAGCAAGAGTAGTATACAACAGTATACAAATGACCACACCGAAAAAACACAAGATATATTAGAAAATCAAAAAATGTAACTTGCAGCTAATATCAGATATATTCTGCAATATATTTATATATAACAATATATTTTAAAAATACTTCTGTTCCATTATATTGGAGGAAAATATGCTTTTTTCTATGAACTTTAAAAGAAATAAAAGTAGTATTTTTGAGACAAATTTTAAATCTCGAAACTAATAAGCTCTCGGTTTGCCTTTAAACACAGAGGGGTATATTTATAAAACAATGTAAAGGCTGGCACAATTATTAAGCCAATGCAAGAAGATGTGTAATAAAGTTGCATAGAAAGCACTGTTTGCCAATAAAACTGTGCAAGATGTACATTTGTGTGCAATTTTTGTAGCTACACTGGTTTTTGTGTAAGCTTACTATACTTGTGCCTGGTTCATCTGATTCATTTCAATGGAGTTGAAACTCCACAGAAATGCCTAATTTAGGTGAAATTTTCAGTGTAATGCTGCCATAAACGCTTTCATATTTAGGGCATCTAGAGCCTTTCCATATTCTGTTTTTGGCAGTGCTATAGTTAATGTCTTAACCAAGGCAATGTGGTACGGGCTCACATCCTTAACATATCCATTCTATTATATTTAAGTCACTGTTTGCTTTAAGTCCACATGTTAATCATTTTTATCAGGAGACTAAATTACAGAATTGATTCTGATGAGAATGAACCTTTACTTATTCTTGAGGTAGAAGATGCATAATCAGTCACTGATGCTTTATATGATCCCACAAGCCTACTTGAGTGCATACATTTCAGTGGCTTGTTAATTATTGAGCGCAGATACACCCTGAATTTTTCTCCAGCAAATGTATAAATGATAGGATTTAAACAGCAGTGGACCAGAGATAAGGTGTGTGTTAAATCTGTAGCAGTTTGCAACTGTTCAGCCTCAAGATCAATTGTACCAGAGCTTTGCAAGATGTTTAAAAAAACAACTACATTATAAGGGGTCCAAAAAAGGAAAAATACAATGCCAACAATAAGAATTAATCTAATTGCACATCTTTTCTGCTTGCATTTGCTGTTCTGTAATGTTTTAAGGATGTGAACATAACTGAATAACAATATAAAAAGTGGAATAACTAAACCAAAAATGTTGATTAAGAGACTGCAGAATATTTTCCAATTTTGCTCATTGTTCTCTGGATAAGAGAGGACACACTCTGTATAATTATCTGTCATCACTATTTTATGAAATATAAAGTTAGGAGTAGAAATGGAAAGTGCCAAAACCCAAACTATGATACTAATAATAAACCCCCATCTCACATTTCTAACTTTAAGGGCAAATACAACATGGACTATTGCAAAATAGCGGTCTACGCTCATAACAGTTATAAAGAATATACTGCTAAAAAAACCAACAAAATATATGGTAGATAACATTTTACACATGGCATTTCCAAATATCCACTCATTTTTGATTGTGTAGGCAATAAATGGAAGTGAGACAACAAACAGTAGATCTGAGACTGCCATGTTAAAGAGATAAACATCAGTGGTTGTTTGTAATTTCTTATAATATACCAGTACCAAGATGACCAAAACATTTCCCACCAGTCCAAAGGAAAATGCCAGGCAATAAAGTGCAGGCAGAAAGTGAAAAGTGAAAGTTCCAGAATTCTCAAAAGTTTCAGTGGACTCGGAATAGATATAATCATATGTTGTATCTAGTATGCTGTTGTCTGTAACATTCATTTTGGCTCCTTCTGTGCCAGAAAACAGATCTGTAAATAGAGACAGAAAACTTTTACAGAAAAGTAAAATGTGTATTTATTTTCCTTAATATTCTAATATACAAAACATACTACAGGTATGGGACCTATTATCCAGAATGTTCGGGACCTGGATAACGGATCTTTCCGTAATTTAAATCTTCATACCTTAAGTCTACTAGAAAATCATGTAAACATTAAATAAACCTAAAAAGCTGTTTTTTCTTCCAATAAGGATTAATTATATCTTCGTTTGGATCAAGTACAAGGTACTGTTTTATTATAACAGAGAAAAAGGAAATCATTTTTAAACATATGCACTATTTAATTATAATGGAGTCTATGGGAGACGGCCATTCGGTAATTCGGAGCTTTCTGGGTAACGGGTTTCCGGATAACGGATCCCATACCTGTACTGCCAGAGGCACCCTTGCAACTGCTGGGGGCCCAGTTTTATGTATAATGTCTTATTCTGAAAGTATAGAGGAAAATTATTTAAATCTGGGGTCCAGCACGTATAGTTATGACGATTCGAAAGTACTTGTTTTGTGGAAATACTGTAAAATAGCTTGATGCAATTCCCATTGGCTTCTATAGAAACTCCCATTGGCTTCTATAGAGCTTTTACTTGCAGAGTTTCTTTTTTTTTTTGCAACTTTCCGCAGTATTTTTCTTAAATAAACGGTGACTTTTGAATAAACTGTTGTAAACTGTTGTGACTACCTTGAATAAACAACTCGACGGTTTCCTTATTTATGAAAAATGTGAATGTAAAAAACTGAAATGAATGCAATCCGGTAGAAAAACTCAAATTGATCGAGTTATCGGCAAAAAAAACTTTATCAAGTTGTTGAATGCAAACCACCAAAAAAAAAATAAAAAAATAAAAATAAAATCATGAAAACTAAAATACTAAAAAAAAAAAAACTTCTTAAAATGGTTCAAGTGACCTCTGGACATTGAGTTCTACATGACCCTGACAGGTCTTAGTTTGGGATTCAGGCTTTTTGCCACTTCAGGGCATAAAAAAAAATCTGGAAAAATTTGAGGTTTTATCCTGAAAAATTTAATTTTTTAGTGAAACTCTTTTTTGAAAAATCAACCTGTAATAACCCCCTAAAAGTGCAAAGAATATTGTCACATATATTCATGTTTGCAATTTCCTCCCTGTTTTTTTACCCGTAATCTTGAATTTGAACAAATCTGCCCATGTCTACCCATTGCATGTATATTTTTCTATATGAGATTCCTGCAGCATTTTTCTTTTTTCTCTATCCTATATAATGTTTATTACTGTTACTATATTAAAGGAAAGTATTTTGTTTCCTAGTGAAATTCCCTGAGGTGTCTCCATTAGTGCTGAGCTGTAGCTGTTGAATTGCCTTAAAATACCATAACAATCAGTGCAAACAAGTATGTAGTGTAGATAAGGCCTAACGCTCCCGGTACATCACCAAAAATAAAACTGCAATTGAAATGGTTGAAATTTACAGCAGCTGAAAGAAACACAGGTTGGTAATCCACCTCCATATTGTATATGGAACCACCTAAACAACTTGGTAATTTTTTTTTTTTCATGAATGTAAAAACAATTTGAAATTGGGGAAACCACAAAGTGGATGATTAACTTGTGATTCTAATTATTTTTATCAACCAATTATTAATGAAGCAGCCATCATTTCAGATTTTACCCACAGTGGAAAAATAATTGTCAGAATAGTCACAATTATTACTCCAAATTTGACATTTTACATCAGGGATTAATGGAGAAGGAAAGTAATTTATACTTGCGGGGTGACAAAAGTTAGGCATCCCCAAGTGGTTGTATTTACTTACCTGACACTCAGGGCCGGTTCTCCAAACAGCAGTGAAGCACCAGTGAGCACCACGGAGCAATCGTCTTCTTTGCTTTCAAATTTCCCGGGGCAGACACATGCAGAGTAAAAATAAAAAGCCGGCTTTTTAAAGTCTGGCTTTTTGCTCTACTTTGCATGCGAAGCAGCGAGCTGAAGGAAGAAGCAGGAAGAAGCTTGCTTTGGGGTGCTTGCTGGAAGAACACCGGGCCGGTGCAGTTTTCTGGTGATAGGAGCAATGGCCTGGACTGTCAGGTAAGTAAATCCAATCACTTGATGGTGCTTAACTTTTGGCACCCCCAAGAAAAAAAGCACTTTCCTTCTCCTTTAAGGATTTACGCAAAGCACTTGAGCACAGACTGCCACAAACATATTTATCTGCTTTGAAAAATATCTGATTGCTAGGAAATTTTTCCTTAAATCAGGCAAATGCTTTGTAATTGTGCTAAAAAAGTTTTAACAGTTATCAATCCAGATATCTATAGCGAGATATCCCAAAAATTTCAAAGGAAAGTGAATAAAAATACAAAATCATTTATTTAGGACACAACACATAGACTGACGTGTTTAGTGCCCATTGGGGCTGTAACAGCCCCAATGTACACGTAATGCATCAGGCTAGGTTCTTGTCCTAAACAATTGAGTTTTTATTTTTAATTCAATTTCCTTTGCAATTATTGGAAAATCTTACTATATGTCTATTATTTATCTGTTGTTTATATGCACCCTCAGAGTGGGGTGAACAGTGGGATTACCCCTAGCCTTATTGCATAATTTAACTGGTGAATATACATGGTGTTGTGCCCTTACTTTTGATGTGGGCATTATGCACCGTTTTTCTCTTTTGTGCCCAGTTATTAATGCATCCTTCTTCCTTTAGCAGTTTCTCCAGAGATCCTTAATTTCTAATATTACTGTAATTGTTTTGGAATTAAATCCCTCTGATAAAATGCTCAGAATGTACATTTTTGAATGACAAATTTTATATAATGCATTCCTCCCAAATGTCCCTCTTTTGACAGCTCAACAGTCCCTCATTTGTACTGGAAAGTCCCTATTTCTCTGCAGGGAACAGCCAAAAAAGATACAATTTTTCTAACTTAATTGGCTCTTGGCAAAAAGCCCAGAATACATACTTAAGATACATTTGTAACAGTTTTTGGATAAGATAAGACATTAGACCCACAGCATAAAAGGCAATTCACCTTCATTAGTAAAACTGTAATAAAACATAAAAATACAGAAATGTTTTCAAACTTTTATAACCTGCCACATTTTGTAAAATGGGCATGTTAATTAGGGGGTGGTTGTAAAAAAGGGGTGTGGTCAAACATATTTTGCCGCATTCTGTTTCCAAAATTTTGAGAGGTATAATGTAGAAAAACAAATCTTTTATGCCTCCATAGCTAAGTGAATTTGGTGTGCAGTATTCTGAAACCCAAATGTAACTTTTTATGTACACAGGATGTATTTATATTTCGACAAAAAGTGGTGGGTTGTGGGCAGTTTTATATGCTGTTTAAAATATAAAAGTACATTTTAACATAGCTAATGAAAGGTCTGTGGCCAAAACTTTATAAAGCAAACCACAATGCATTTTTGAAGTGGAGTACCAAGTTTTGAAGCAGTCTCTGCAAAGTGCTCTGAATGATTAACTGATTGTGTTGTAGCTCATGTTGTACCTACCATAATAAACATTTTCAACCTGCACTAGAATACCTAAAAAAAAATTATAAATTTTCCAATGATTATTGTGTCTTGCTATGTACATTTGCTTTTATTTATATCGTTTTAACCTAGCTGATAAATATTATTTAACCGTTTCTTTGTCCTGCAGAAAACATTAAATGCTAAATCCTTAAATTGCTACCAAGGCTCTATAAAACAATGAACCAACCACCTTAGCATTCGTGACTATCCCTGATAGACTAGCAATAATACCTTGCAGGAGGATCCATAGTCTTCTTAAAAAAAATTAATGACACCAAAAAATTAAACTGTTTTCTGTGCATTGAAATCATTATCTAATGTTGTCCTTCAAACTAAATGTTTGCTATGTAAACTGCATAGTTAATACACAGAAGATAAGAAGCTATGTAGGAGGCAGTCATTCAAGTTAAAATAGGGCAAAAGGGCACATGCATGCAGGTTTGCTGTGGTTGCTGTGTAACCATGGAGTCAGTCAATCAAGTTAAAATAGGACAATCAGGCACAAGTTTACAAATAAGCGGAGTAGAATCAATTTTAGGGTGATGGTACACTGGGAGATTTAGTCGGCTGAGATAAATCTTTGCTACTGCGGGCAACTAATCTCCCAAATGCCTTCCAACCGGCAAAAATATGAATCGCTGACGGGATGGTATAAGTGTCACTTCGCTTTTCCAAAATGGCCCGAAGTTTCCTCGGGAGGCAACTTGGAAAAAGCTATGATTATGACATCCCTCCGGCAATTCACATTCTTGCTCGTGGGAAGGCATTTCGGGGAGATTAGTTGCCTCCAGTGGTGAAGATTTATCACAGACGACAAAATCTTCCCGTATGCCTCCACCCTTATGCTTATTACACACGCAGATGTTTCTCCCGAAGCAGAGAAATTGCTGAAGTATCCTCCCTCTGTCCCATGTGTGTGCACACTGACAGAACTGGAATCTGCAAATGGGGAGATTTGCATATGAGCATTTTCGGGCTGAAATTCATCCTGTGAGGTTAGTGACAATCAAATTCCAAACTTGTGAATGTGCAAAATATGGGCCAGAAAGTGGAGGAATCTGCATTTTTTCTGTCATATTGCAAGACATATAGGCTACTAAAACAAAACTTTATGGCTACACAAATAGAGCAGAGTGCTTCTGACTGGTTGTAAAATGTAATCCCTTGAAGATTAGTAAAAGAAGACTAAGGGGCACATTTATCAAGGGTGGAAGTGAATTCGAGGGAATTTTCGAAGTAAAAAAAATCGAAATTCAAAGTAATTTTTTGGATACTTCGAAAGTAAAGATCGTTCGAATATTCAACCATTCGATAATCAAAGTACTGTCTCTTTAAAAAAACTTTGACTTCAATACTTCGCCAAATTAAACCTGCCGAAGTGCTATGTTAGCCTATGGGGACCTTCTAGAGCAGTTTTCCAAGTCTTTAGAGGTCAAAGGAAAATCCTTCGATCGATCGCTGAAATCGTTCAATTCGAACGATTTAATCGTACGATCAAATGATTTTACTTCGATAGTTTGATTGCCAAACTCAGTAAAAAATCCTTAGACTTCGATATTCGAAGTCGAAGTATTTTAAGTCGATGGTCAAATTTCGAAGTATTTTTTACTTCGAAATTCGACCCTTGATAAATCTGCCGCATAGTATAGCCTGACAATAAAGAAAATAAAATATAAACTGCTCATGACAACTTTAAAGCTATACTTCTGAGTAGTGGTTACTGCCAAATTAGTTTACCAGCACTTTGCATTGCTAAACGCACAAATTGTATTTTTTACTAGAAAATACAGCAAATTGAAAGTAATTATAGGTTTGTATTATTATACACAAAATCATCACAGTCTGTCAATTATACTACTGATATGGTTACATACCAAATTGAGAATTGGATTTTAATCTTCTGAAGCTTTAATTAAGCTTTACAGCAGATGCTGTGTTCATTGGACATTTTTTGTAAATATATATATATATATATATATATATATATATATATATATATATATATATATATATATATATATATACACACATATACAAATTAACAGATAATATCATTACACAGAATCATAAAAATCAGTGCAATATAGTTATTTGAAAATGCTCTACTTCTTAGGCGAAATTGCTAAATTAAATATAATCCCCTAAATACCAGTCTTACCAAAACGTACATGTTAAAATTCTTATCTGTACATATATACTTCCTTTCTGTAGGTCTGTTCCACGCTGAAGCAAACTCGTTTCTGAGATGACAGAGGGACAAAACCTTCATCAAAAGGCTCTAGTTTACGTCAGATATATTTTTCTCATAAGGTGTGAAGATACAATAGATAGAGGTGCTATAAATAGCCACATACGACTCTTTGCAAAACACAAGGCAAAGACACCAAGTCATTAAAGGGACCACTCCTATAAAATAATAAAGGTTGTATTTAATAAAGGCAAACTGTGTACTGTCTTTTGGTAGTATAATTTTGAAATTAAAAATTCTCTCCTTAGGGCTTTTAACCCTTTAAGTGCCACAGATCGTAGAATCTACGTTCTGTGGATCAAAGGACCAAAGTGCCACAGATCGTAGATTCTACGATCTCCAGCACTTCCGGGTTCCAGTGCGCAGCGGTTGCATTTAAAACCGCAAGCGCACGTTAGATGCTGGCAGAACCCCCTAGGCAACGAGCAAAACCGGTCATACTCACCGGTCTCCCCACCGATCGTCGCTGGAACCAATAGGAGCGCAGGGCGCACGCAGGGCGCATGGCTGTGACGCGCTCCTGCTGCCCAAATAAATCCAGCCCTCCTGACGCCTCCCCTTTCACTCCTACTGCGCACTTGTGTCTGTTGGAGCCCTCCTTCTGCCTTCCTGCGGTTCTCCTGCTGGTTTGGTCGCCTTGATTGCCTGCCTTGGATTCAGTGAGCTGAACTACAACACCCTTACACCTTTTATTTTACTTGTTTCCTTCTAATCTCTCTAAATTTGGTTTTTTTTTTTTGAATATTTTTTTCTTCTGTCTTTATCATTTAGCACACTTTTGTACACTCACACACTTACAGGCATCTTTGCCAAGCACACACTCACACTCACACACACACTCACACACACACTCACACTTCTACACTTTTTCTTTCCCCTATACTTCTTTTCTTTTCTTTCTTTCTTTGCTTTCTTTAGTAGTTGGTTTTTTTTTTGCTAAAACTTTATTTCTACTCTTGTTCTATAATTATCTGCTTTATTTTATTGTATTTTTGCAGTTTTTTACCATTTTCATTGTTGCTTTGTGTTTTATATCTATTATATTGCATTTTCACTTTTATTTGCTGTTTGGTGCCTTTACAGTGACGTTGGTGGATCAAGGTTTCTAACCACCAATTTCATTCCAATAGCTGTTATTTTTATTGTCTTAGCTGATTTTTATTATATTTTGTTGTTTTATTCTGCTTTGCCCTTTGCTGCTTGTTTAGTGCCCCCAAAAAAGTTTGCCTTTGCAGTGACGCTGGTTGGTCTAGGTTTCTGGCCCCCAATTTCATTCCAATAGCTGTTGTTTTTGTGCTTTAGCTGATTTTTATTACATTTTGTTGTTTTATTCTGTTTTTCATTTGCATTGCCCTTTGCTACTTGTTTAGTGCCCCAAAAAAAGTTGTTTGCAGTGACGCTGGTTGGTTTAGGTTTCTGGCCCCCGATTTCATTCCAATAGCTGTTGGTTTTAGTGCTTTGGTTGATTTTATTCCAGACTGTTCCTTTGCCCTGTTTGCTTGTTTAGTGCCCCCAAAAGGTTCTTTTCGATTTTGGGCACGTGCAGTGTCTTGTCTGTAATCTATTCTGTAGATTTCTGGAAGGAGTTCAAGTTCTAGTTTTTTTTCTTATATTTTGTTGTTTTATTCTGCTTTGCCCTTTGCTGCTTGTTTAGTGCCCCCAAAAAAGTTTGCCTTTGCAGTGACGCTGGTTGGTCTAGGTTTCTGGCCCCTGATTTCATTCCAATAGCTGTTGGTTTTTATTGCTTTAGCTGATTTTTATTACATTTTGTTGTTTTATTCTGTTTTTCATTTGCATTGCCCTTTGCTACTTGTTTAGTGCCCCAAAAAAAGTTGTGTTTGCAGTGACGCTGGTTGATTTAGGTTTCTGGCCCCCGATTTCATTCCAATAGCTGTTGGTTTTAGTGCTTTGGGTGATTTTATTCCAGACTGTTCCTTTGCCCTGTTTGCTTGTTTAGTGCCCCCAAAAGGTTCTTTTCGATTTTGGGCACGTGCAGTGTCTTGTCTGTAATCTATTCTGTAGATTTCTGGAAGGAGTTCAAGTTCTAGTTTTTTTTTCTTCTTCTGATTGTTTGTATTAGCAGGGGTTAACTGTTGGTCAAATCTTGCTGCCTTCTTTTTTTTCTTCTTCTTGGTGTTTGTATTAGCAGTGGTTAACTGTTGGTCAGATCTTGCTGCCTTCTTTTTTTTCCTTTTTCTTCTGGTTGTTTGTTTTAGCAGTGGTTAACTGTTGGTCAGATCTTGCTGCCTTCTTTTTTTTCCTTTTTCTTCTGGTTGTTTGTTTTAGCAGTGGTTAACTGTTGGTCAGATCTTGCTGCCTTCTTTTTTTTCCTTTTTCTTCTGGTTGTTTGTTTTAGCAGTGGTTAACTGTTGGTCAGATCTTGCTGCCTTTTTTTTTCCCTCTGGTTGTTTGTATTAGCAGTTGGTCAAATCTTGCTGGATTGGATTTAGGAGCTTCTTGCTTTGCAGTTGTTACTAGTTTTGCAGTGGTCTGTATTTTTCTGGCACAATGGCCAAACGGTTTTATACCGCTGCAGAAGCGGCTAGGTATTGTGAGGACTCCAGCTCAGAGGAATTTAGCAATTCTGATTCGGAGTATGTCCCATCTGATGACTCTACTGATGAATCAGAGGTTGGTGATAGCAGCACTATTAGCGCAGAGGCTAGTAGTGGCGGCACACTTACTGCTGAAGAAGTAGAAGAAGAGGGAGAGGCTGGTGGCAGTGTGCCAGATGCACCCATGGAGGTAGAAGAGGGTGAGGGTAGTGGTGATGCAGCAGTTGGAGCGCCTATGTGGGGGCCTCCCTGTAATTATGCCCCTGAAATTCCCCCATTCACTGCAGTCACGGGCGTCAAGGTGGACACCACTAACTTTGAAATCCTAGATTTCTTCAATCTTTTTATCACAGAGGCCATCCTACAGGACATGGTCCATTACACAAATTTATACGCTGAGCAGTATCTTGCCAGCCACCCTATACCAGGGTATTCAAGAGCCCAGGCGTGGTATCCCACTACTGTAAATGAAATCAAAAGATTCCTGGCGCTCACATTGGCAATGGGACTCGTAGAACGCAACACCTTAGCTTCATACTGGGATACCACTACAGTCCTTTCCATCCCTCTTTTTTCAGCCGTTATGCCAAGAAACCGTTATCAAATTTTACTGCGGTTTCTTCATTTTAACGACAATGCAGCGGCTGTTCCCCCTAATGAGCCCGGTTACGACAGGCTTTACAAATTGAGGCCCCTTATAGATAGCCTGTCTCAGCGCTTCACAGAGGTCTACTCCCCCTCCCAAAATATATGTGTGGACGAGTCCCTTTTGCTCTTCAAAGGGCGCCTAAAATTTCGCCAATACATCCCTAGTAAGCGTGCTCGATATGGGATGAAATTTTACAAACTCTGTGAAAGCAGCTCGGGCTATACTAGTTTTTTCATGATCTACGAGGGAAAGGACACTAATTTGGACCCCCCCGGCTGTCCCCTTGACTTGACTGTCAGTGGTAAAATTGTCTGGGAGCTCATTACTCCACTGTTGGGCCAAGGTTACCACTTATACGTGGATAACTTTTACACAAGCATCCCCTTATTCAGAACCCTTTACTGGTTGGACACCCCAGCTTGTGGCACTGTTAGGCGTAACCGCAGAGGACTGCCCAAGGAACTGGTGGATAAGAAATTGAAACGTGGAGAAGTACATGCTCTAAGAAGCGATGAGCTCCTGGCATTAAAATTTGCAGACACCAAAAATGTTTTTATGCTTACTACTATCTACAATGAGAGTGTAGTTGTCCAACACAGAAGTGGTGATAGGCCCGCAAAATCAAAGCCACTCTGTTGTAAAGAATATAGTAAGCATATGGGTGGCGTCGATAAAACCGACCAAATCCAAACTTATTACGACGCCACCAGAAAAACCAGGGCCTGGTACAAAAAAGCCGCAATTTATATGATCCAAATGGCCCTTTATAATTCTTATGTCGTTTACAAAACGGCAGTACCAGGCCCAAAATTGAGTTTTTACAATTATCTGCTGCAGCTGCTCCCTGCCCTTTTGTTTGGTGATGTACAGGAGGTTCCAGAAATGCCTGGCAATGACAATGTTGCCCGAATGGTGGGTAAGCATTTCATTGCCCAAATTCCACCAACTCCTAATAAAAGATATGCCCAGAGAGCTTGTAAGGTTTGCCGTTCCAGGGGTGTTAGAAAAGATGTGCGGTATTTTTGTCCCAAGTGTCCTAGCAAGCCTGCTTTGTGTTTCCAACCCTGTTTTGAGGTGTACCACACTGTGGTACACTACGAGAGGGCTTGAATTCTGTGTTGTGTTGGTAGGTTAGGGCTCTCTGGGTTTGTTGGTGGTAAAAGGATTTAGTAAATCTGTATAGTAAACTTGGCATGCTCTAGGTTTTTATGCACATGCTAGCAGTAGCTGTTTAGGTGTGCTGGCAGAGTGATACTTTTCTTTTTTTGTTTTTTTTTTTGTGGAGTGGTTTTTCAGATTCAAGCCCCCCTATTGAGATCTAACATTTTGGCAGGTCCCTACTTCGCTTATAACTAGGTATAGATGTTAATAAAAAAAAAAAAGTTTGACAAGGCAAACAATGACAGTTTTTTTTCTGTATAGTAGTGATCTTTGATTTTTTTATATAGGATTTGGCACTGGGTGAGCAGTGCAATGTAGCAGTAAAAACTTGTATGTAGGTTTGTTCTTAGTCTAAATCAAAAAACCACACTAGCACACGAGACTTGTATCTGCAGGGCAAGCCCTTGCAAAGGTTTTTACTGCCGTGGTGCCACCGCAGTAAAAACCTTTGCTAGGGCTTGCCCTGCAGTTACAAGACGTTACTAGGAGGCCACCGTATCCTCCATTCACTGTGCACCGAGCAAAGCTATATACCTGCACAACGGGTGTGCGAGTGTCTACTCCAATTGTTCTTAGTCTAGGCATTCAGCTTTTGTGTTGAGCAATGGTGTTTTAGACCAGTTGTGTTATGGATAGCACTTCTATTGCGCTGGTGGTAAATAGCAAAATGAGGTGCTGGTTGGCGAGAGGGCACACGATAGAACTTGTGGTGCGTGATGAATACGTGGGATGATGTGCATCTCTAATGCTGATGCTACAAGTCTTTTATTTTACTGGCACCTCAAAAGCTCGTCTATCAGCGCAGTTATCTATAGTTTTGTCTGTATTTCTGAGCAACATTTGCATTTGTTTTTGTAGATTTAGGTATCTCTGGATTTGTGAGTATTTCAGCTGCTAATGCCCCAATCCTCATTGTTGCCACCTAAATTCCTAAACTTCTTAGGACACTTGCATAATTTATGGGCCAAATTTACTATGGTTTCTGTTGGAAAATGTATTTGTAAATGTGGTACAGATTTTGTCATTGGCGAAATAGTGTAGGAAGAAGCAAAGGAATTCGTATCGTAACACCACAGGACAGATGGAACTCAAAGACACTCCACTACAATATATCCGAATAGGTGAGTGAAATATATTTTGGGGTAGTAGCACCCAGATGCAGATCCATAAAGTGGTCCCAAAATTCCCTGGGAGATAAATCTTAACTTTGTATACTATCTTTTCCTTTATTTCAGACCAAAGCAGAGTTCTACAATGCAGAATGTGGCCAAAATTCTCCACGCAGTAAAGCATGAATGGCATCTCTGAATAGTTGAAGGTGTTTATTTTCAAGAAATCTTAGTATTTGGGGGTTATTTCATCAGTAAGGGACAGTTTCAGATGATATATGGATACATGCACCTAAATTCACAGCACCAATATTACGCATTGTCCCTGTTTTGGGATGTTTGGTGGCTGTGTCTCTATGTTTATGCATACATATGGGGTATCATTTTATTCAGGGGGACTTGCAGATTGTTATTGAGCAGGTTTTTGTTAGTTACCATGGAAACTTAGGGGGAAATCTAAGTTTGTATATCTTTTTTTCCTTTATTTCAGACCAAGTCTCGGATTTCTACGAAGGACTGCGGCCACAATTCTCCGTGTAGAAAAGTAAGAATGGCATCTTTGAATATCTAATGAAGTGTACTTTTCAAAAATATATGGTTTGTGGGGGTTATTTAACAGAAAAGGTGCAGTTTAGGATTAGAAAAGTTGAGAACCTCGTATAAATTCGCAGCCCCAATATTATGCATTGTCCCTGTTTTGGAGTGTTTGGTGGCTGTGTCTCTATGTGTATCCATACATAGGGGGTATCATTTCATTCAGGGGGACTTGCAGATTGTTATTGAGCAGGTTTTTGGTAGTTACCATGGATACTTAGGGAGAAATCTAGAATGGCGTCTTTGAATAGCTGAAGAAGTGTACTTTACGGTAATATATGGTTTGTGGGGGTTATTTCAGAGTTTAGGGGTGTTTAGACTGAAAAACCACAAGTAGTACACATAGAGCGCAGCCCCCAGTTTTTCAACTGCAATTGCCCTTCTGCATTGCTCCTGTTTTGGGGTGTTTGGTGGCTGCGTCTCTATGTGTATCCATACATAGGGGGTATCGTTTCATTCAGGGGGACTTGCAGATTGTTATTGAGCAGGTTTTAGGTAGTTACCATGGATAGTTAGGGAGAAATCTAGCTTTGTATATCTGTTTTCCTTTATTTCAGACCAAGTCTCGGACTTCTACGAAGGACTGCGGCCACAATTCTCCGTGTAGAAAAGCAAGAATGGCGTCTTTGAATAGCTGAAGAAGTGCACTTTACGGTAATATATAGTTTGTGGGGGTTATTTCAGAGTTTGGGGGTGTTTAGACTGAAAAACCACAAGTAGTACACATAGAGCGCAGCCCCCAGATTTTCAACTGCAATTGCCCTTCTGCATTGCTCCTGTTTTGGGGTGTTTGGTGGCTGCGTCTCTATGTGTATCCATACATAGGGGGTATCATTTCATTCAGGGGGACTTGCAGATTGTTATTGAGCAGGTTTTTGGTAGTTACCATGGATAGTTAGGGAGAAATCTAGCTTTGTATATCTTTTTTCCTTTATTTCAGGCCAAGTCTCGGACTTCTACGAAGGACTGCGGCCACAATTCTCCGTGTAGAAAAGCGAGAATGGCATCTTTGAATAGCTGAAGAAGTGTACTTTTCGGTAATGTATAGTTTGTGGGGGTTATTTCAGAGTTTGGGGGTGTTTAGACTGAAAAACCACAAGTAGTACACATAGAGCGCAGCCCCCAGATTTTCAACTGCAATTGTCCTTCTGCATTGCTCCTGTTTTGGGGTGTTTGGTGGCTGCGTCTCTATGTGTATCCATACATAGGGGGTATCATTTCATTCAGGGGGACTTGCAGATTGTTATTGAGCAGGTTTTTGGTAGTTACCATGGATAGTTAGGGAGAAATCTAGCTTTGTATATCTTTTTTCCTTTATTTCAGACCAAGTCTCGGACTTCTACGAAGGACTGCGGCCACAATTCTCCGTGTAGAAAAGCAAGAATGGCGTCTTTGAATAGCTGAAGAAGTGCACTTTACGGTAATATATGGTTTGTGGGGGTTATTTCAGAGTTTGGGGGTGTTTAGACTGAAAAACCGCAAGTAGTACACATAGAGCGCAGCCCCCAGATTTTCAACTGCAATTGCCCTTCTGCATTGCTCCTGTTTTGGGGTGTTTGGTGGCTGCGTCTCTATGTGTATCCATACATAGGGGGTATCATTTCATTCAGGGGGACTTGCAGATTGTTATTGAGCAGGTTTTTGGTAGTTACCATGGATAGTTAGGGAGAAATCTAGCTTTGTATATCTTTTTTCCTTTATTTCAGGCCAAGTCTCGGACTTCTACGAAGGACTGCGGCCACAATTCTCAGTGTAGAAAAGCGAGAATGGCATCTTTGAATAGCTGAAGAAGTGTACTTTTCGGTAATGTATGGTTTGTGGGGGTTATTTCACATTTTGGGGGTGTTTAGATGGAAAAACTGCAAGTAGTACACATAGAGCGCAGTCCCCAGATTTTCAACTGCAATTGCCCTTATGCATTGCTCCTGTTTTGGGGTGTTTGGTGGCTGCGTCTCTATGTGTATCCATACATAGGGGGTATCATTTCATTCAGGGGGACTTGCAGATTGTTATTGAGCAGGTTTTTGGTAGTTACCATGGATAGTTAGGGAGAAATCTAGCTTTGTATATCTTTTTTCCTTTATTTCAGACCAAGTCTCGGACTTCTACGAAGGATTGCGGCCACAATTCTCCGTGTAGAAAAGCAAGAATGGCGTCTTTGAATAGCTGAAGAAGTGCACTTTATGGTAATATATAGTTTGTGGGGGTTATTTCAGAGTTTGGGGGTGTTTAGACTGAAAAACCGCAAGTAGTACACATAGAGCGCAGCCCCCAGATTTTCAACTGCAATTGCCCTTCTGCATTGCTCCTGTTTTGGGGTGTTTGGTGGCTGCGTCTCTATGTGTATCCATACATAGGGGGTATCATTTCATTCAGGGGGACTTGCAGATTGTTATTGAGCAGGTTTTTGGTAGTTACCATGGATAGTTAGGGAGAAATCTAGCTTTGTATATCTTTTTTCCTTTATTTCAGACCAAGTCTCGGACTTCTACGAAGGATTGCGGCCACAATTCTCCGTGTAGAAAAGCAAGAATGGCGTCTTTGAATAGCTGAAGAAGTGCACTTTACGGTAATATATGGTTTGTGGGGGTTATTTCAGAGTTTGGGGGTGTTTAGACTGAAAAACCGCAAGTAGTACACATAGAGCGCAGCCCCCAGATTTTCAACTGCAATTGCCCTTCTGCATTGCTCCTGTTTTGGGGTGTTTGGTGGCTGCGTCTCTATGTGTATCCATACATAGGGGGTATCATTTCATTCAGGGGGACTTGCAGATTGTTATTGAGCAGGTTTTTGGTAGTTACCATGGATAGTTAGGGAGAAATCTAGCTTTGTATATCTTTTTTCCTTTATTTCAGGCCAAGTCTCGGACTTCTACGAAGGACTGCGGCCACAATTCTCCGTGTAGAAAAGCGAGAATGGCATCTTTGAATAGCTGAAGAAGTGTACTTTTCGGTAATGTATGGTTTGTGGGGGTTATTTCACATTTTGGGGGTGTTTAGATGGAAAAACTGCAAGTAGTACACATAGAGCGCAGTCCCCAGATTTTCAACTGCAATTGCCCTTATGCATTGCTCCTGTTTTGGGGTGTTTGGTGGCTGCGTCTCTATGTGTATCCATACATATGGGGTATTGTTTTATTCATGAGAAGTTTTTCTTTCAAATTATCTGTGGTTTCAACATTTATAACCGTGTTGTTTTGTCAGATTTACATTTGATCCTGCGTCTAAGTTTACATTTTAGAAAAAAACTAAAAATGCAACAAAAAAGCTCTAAATTTCATGATGCGCTGGTAAAATGTATTTCAATTTTGAGTAAAAAATACAGCACCCCTACAAACCTGAAGGTCTGTTGTTTCTAAAAATACCAAACTTGAAGGGATAATTTAAATTTACATATAAGTTATGCTGCATCAACTGTTACATTTGCTTATCTACTTTGTTCTAGTGTAAAATTCTAGAAAATGCTGATTTAGTTTGGGGGTTACTCCTGGACAAAAAAAGTGGGTTACTGATACATATTTGGTATCGTTGGACTTGGCAGGATCACGGCTTTTACAAACACAAAAAAAATGCTCGTAAAATCAACTTTCTGTGGAAAAAAAACTCAAGATATACTCAATTTTTTAATAATTTTATTTTTTTTTTACATATTTCACCCAAAATACACACTAAATCTCCTGAAAAGTTGCAAAATTACACTTGCATGTCAAAGTCCAATTTATAACGAAAAAAACAATATATAATTTTCCTAGTTTCATGGAGGTTTTCCTACAGAAAAACCTTGTTAAACTGAACAAGTACCAAATGCTTAAAAAACGTCTGGCATTTCGCGTACCAGAAATGTGAAATTCTGCTGGCACTTAAAGGGTTAAACATGTGTTTTTTTTGTGTTTGAAAACATGTTACATTAAAAACATATACAGTGGAACTCTAATTTTAAAGTTTTTTCACAGGACCAGGAACAAAGTAGCATAAAACCAGGAAAAATCAGCCAAATGTGTTAAAACAACCAATTCCTCAGGTACCCAAAGGATATAAGCACAGGAATCAGTTTTACTTTGGCTTAAGCATTGCAACTTCAATGTTACACTATGAAGGGGGGGGGGGAGATGCGAGTGCTGTGGTGCTTACAGCAAGTTTGTCAAAACCTGCTCTACTTTACAGTTAGTTTTCCCTCACTTTGAAGTGGGTGGGGATTGATTATTACACATGAACAACTGTATAAATAGAACCCCCTGGAACCCCATTGAAGCTTGCACTAGTGCAGGGGTCCCCAACCTTTTTCACCCGTAAGTAACATTCAGATGTAAAAATAATTGGGGAGCAACAGAAGCATGAAAAATGTTCCTGGGAATGCCAAATAAGAGCTGTGATTGGCTATTAGTAGCGCCTATGTGGACTGGCAGCCTACAAGAGACTCTTTGGCAGTATATCAGAATTTTATGCAACCAAAACTTACCTCCAAGCCTGGAATTCAAAAATAAGCTCCTGCTTTGAGACCAACATGTTGCTCAAAAGCTACTGGTTGGGGATCACTGCACTAGTGTTTAGCTGCTCTTAAGTGTTTGCTCTTTACGTGGGTGCTTTGTAAGTGTAGTTACAACCACAGGAGTTTCAAACTAAAGGAGGTTCAAACTAGGTCAAATGTTTGTTCTAAACCCCAATTTTTTTTTATTCCTGTTTTGATCTGATAATAAGTGCTAGCAAGATTGAAGGTCTGACCCAATGTATGCAGATTTGGAACAAAAGATCCTAACTGCTTACCTCTGTGGTGGTTGTGAGCAAATTGGCAAATTGCCACTTTGGAGGCTGTAGTTGGAGCACTACAGCAACAAATTGCAACACTGTGGTCGATTGGCAATCTTGAAAGGAGTCTCTTGCTCACTGAGCAGGATCTAGCTGGGTCAGATTGTTCGGGGGAAAAAGAACAGCAGCAGGATGTTGAGGCAGCTAGCTGGGTGACAGTTAGAAAACTGTGTGGAAAAAGTGAAAAAAGTGAGGAAAAGGAAAATGGAGGGTGCTCTAGGGTTTATACATCCCAATAGATTTGCCAGATTGTGTGAAGAAGATGAAAGTGTGAACTCTGGATTGGCAATCCTAGATGGGGCTGATCTCTCTAATAGCCAGGAGACAAGTTTCTCTAGTAGTGGTGGGGAGGAGAGCAGGGTCAGACCTAAGCAGATTGTGGTTGTAGGGGATTCAATTATTAGGAAAGTGGGCAGGGTGATCTGTCGTCCGTATCGGAACAGTTTGCAGTCTAACTGGTGCCAGGGTTCGGCATTGTGGTTGATCAGTTGACAAATTATTAGGTGTGACCCAACTGTTTTAGTACATATTGGTACTAATAACAAAATAAATGGTACTGTAGATGGAAGACCTTAAAGAGTGATTTCAGGGGACTAGGCTCTAAGATTAAGGGAAGATCTTCCAATAGATCATTCCACATGCAAGTTTAGGAAGACAGCGGGATCTTAGGGAGCTAAATATGCTCAATCTTGGTGTAGGAATGAAGGGTTTGGGTTCCTAGTGCACTGGGCTGATTTTTCCTTGAGGCACAACCTATACAGTCGTGACTGATTGCACCTCAATGGAAGGGGGTCCACTGTGCTAAGGGAAAGAATGGCTAAGAGGTTGGAGGAGTGTTTAAACTAGGAAAGAGGGGTGGGTACAATTAAGAATTATGGGGAAGCTAGGGTAGATGGGGCAGTGGGATTAGTAAGGGGACATGTTACAAGGAAAACAAGCGAATACTAACTTAAGATATAATTCTCCACTAAGTAATGCAAAGCCTCACTTGGAATATGCAGTGGAGTTTTGGACTCCAGTCCTTAAGATGAATATAAATGAGCTGGAGAGAGTGCAGAAACGTGCAACTAAACTGGTTAGAGGAATAGAAGACTTAAATTATGAGGGTAAACTGTGGAGGTTGGGGTTGTTTTATCTGGAAAAAAGGCACTTGCAAGCGGACATGATTACACTTTACAAGTAAATTAGAGGACATTATAGACAAATAGCAGGGGACCTTTTTACCCATAAAGTGGATCACCGTACCAGAGGCAACCCCTTCAGACTAGAATAAAAGAACTTTAATTTGAAGCAACGTAGGTATTTCTTCACAGTGAGGACAGTGAGCTTGTGGAATGCACTGTTGGATGAAGTTGTGATGCCTGATTCTGTTATTGCCTTTAAGAGTGACTTGGATGATTTTTTGGACAGACATAATATCAAAAGCTATTGTGATACTAAACTATAGTTGGTATACATATGGGTATATATATAATTTATGTGAAGGTTTGGAGAGGTGTGTGTATGGATGCTGGGTTTTTATTTGGAGGGGTTGAACTTGATGGACTTTGTCTTTTTTTAACCCGATTTAACTATGTAACTATGTATTTATCACTCCAAGAAAATGACCAAAAAATATCGTTCAGATGGTACTAAATTCTAGATAAGTTAGCCAAAATGTATTCCAATACCTCTAACTTGTACTTGCTGCTACTTAACCAGAGACATTCTACATTCTACATATCTGATACACTTCCCCTTCCCAACACCCTTATGCAAAAATTATAGTAATTTACAGCTTTACCTAAAAAGTTCCACCAACTCCCAAGCTAATTTTAGTTAACCTAGGTATAGAGTCTATACTGTAGTCAAATTCTGGGACTGATGTACCCTTGGTAAATTCCTTTTTTTCCCCCAACAAGTCATCATAGGTTGGCCCTAATGTCTGCCTTGCGCCACCTTCGTGTGCAAAGCCGCCCCCCCCCACACACAATGGAGCGCATGCACTGGGGATTAGCGCTTCTTAGATTGAGGCTGGGCTTCATGCCACCCCTAAAATCTTGCCGCCCTAGGCCAATGTCTTTGTGGCCTCCATACAAATCTGGGCATGCCTGGCATGATTTCTCCCCTCCAGTTTCACAGTGAAATCAAGAGGTGCCACTACTAAGGTATAATAAAGGAATGTTTCACATTTAAATGAATTCTTAGTATATCATATAATGGATAATTTTAAGCAACTTTTCCATTAATTTTTCTATAATTTTTTTTTAATCATTTGCCTTCTTCTAAATCATCCCAGCTTTCAAATAGGGGTCACTAACCCCATGTAAATAATCAATTGTTCTGTAAAGCTACAAATATAGTGTTATTGCTACTTTTTTGCACATCTTTCTATTCAGGTGCACTTTAATTTTTTATTGTAGTGTTGCCAGTGTAATTTGGACCCTATCAGCCATTTATGAAAATGCAAACTGGAGAGCTGCTGAATAAAATGTTAAATCAAATAATAAAAAAAAATGAAAACCAATAGTAAATTGTCCCAGAATATCACTCTCTACATCATACTAAAAGTTAATTTAATTTTGAACATCCCTTCAAACAAATACAGTTTCCTCTTTAAAATTTCAAATCAAATGCTTAGTTCATCACCCAAGATAGTTTTTCCTTTCTATAAAAACACTTGACACCTAAAAAAGAAAAAAAAAGAAAAAATGTTGAAAGGCTTTTCCCCCATACCATTATATTTATAGCCTTAAATGTGCCATCCTAATGGAACACTAAGCAGCAGAGAACCAAAGCCAAACAATATTTTTGTGTTTTACTGGGTAATTTACTATCCCTAAGCAGAACGACTGCTATAAGTATTGTTTTCACTACATTTTATCCTCATGCTCAGAAATGATGTACAAATGTTTCATACATAAATCTAACTTTTTGAGTCTGACCACACTAATCTTAAAGAACAAGAAAACATACAATAACAGATCTGTGTCAGCACTCCTCTATTAACAAATGCAGTGGCCCCCTTTTTGTACTGCATTGCTACCTGTTCATCTGTTCATCTACCTATAATTTTTAATATCATACAATGTATGATATATAGATATATAGATATATATACATATATAGATTATATATATATAGACAGACAGACAGACAGACATACATATATATATATATATATATATATATATATATATATATATATATATATATATATATATATATATATATATATATATATATATATATATATATATATATATATACACCATATTCAATAAAAGATGCACATCTGTATTCTTATACAAAAGCACAGCTAGGACAGGGAATCAACTAGATATCCTTGCACCATCAAACCTAAGTTTTACTTGTTGTTGAATGTTTAAATGCATAATTAGTTTAGAAGCCACTACTTCTGTTTATTCCAATATGTGTCATCCCAGAAAAAAAAAAAAAGCATAATTAATAACTCTCTTGCAAGAAAATTGGTCAAAGTACATCACTGTCAGAAAAGCAATTTGAGCCTAATAATGACTTCCAATAAATGGAATGATTTGATATTCCCTGTTAAAAGACACTTTTTATTTTAATCTTAGCTAGTCGCGTAATAAAAAAATAAAAAAATAAAAGTTTCATATAAATGTTCTGCTGTTGGTAGGAAACAATAAATTGCAATTTTGATTACCATGTAATTGGATGTAGAACACATTATTCAGGGATACTGCAGAATAAATGGTTTCATTATTAAGGATGGAGATCTATTGTATAGGAAACCATCTGAATTAGAATGTGCACTACACTATATTTTAACTATACATTACAAAAATATAAACTGGGTACCTTTTGCGGGTAGCACTGCAAATGGAGCTTTATGTTTCAGCATAATAATAGTAAAGGTCTGCATGTTTTCTAGCAGAGTAATGTACTAACTAATGTACTGTTTTTACATGCCAGACCTATGTAACCTATGTTTTATTTAATGTTTAGATATTGGAAATTTAGATATTTCCTTTTTATGTTGGAAGAAGATGCAATCTGATCATTTCCACATATAACTAGAAATATCATTACAGGTATGGGATCTTTTATCCGGAAACCCAATATCCAGAGGGCCATCTTCCATTTTAAACAAATAATTTGATTCTTTTTTATTTCCTTTTTCTGTGTAATAACATAGCATACATTCATATTAATGGAAAAACAATCACATTTAGGACTATTAACTTTTCCCTGTCGTGCTAGAGCACCAAGGGCTGCACTTTTAACAATTTCAAATAGTAAATTCTAAAAACCTTTGCACACCTCCTGGCTAGGTAGAATGGTTTCAACACAATTTTCTATAATTTGACAGCATTACACTTGGTACCAGACACCTTCCTGAATCATATCACTGGCAACTGTCTGAAATTAACTGTGCCCCTCTAGCTCACAAAGATGTGAAAAGCTGTGTAGTGGTCTTGACGGCTGTCATCTTGTCTGTTATGCAGCTCAGGTGGGGTCCTGAGAACCATGCAAGACTGCAATTTTTTTTTTTTTAAATCAGGGAAGTTTTAATTTCTCTTTAAAGGAAGAGCAACAGCAACATCAATTAAACCGTTTTAAAGTAATTAAAATATAATGTACTGTTGCCCTACACCGGTAAAACTGATCTGTTTGCTTCAGAAACAGTACTTCTGTGTAGCAGTGGAGACTGGATAATAGTTAAGCTCGGTAGAACACCATTATACGCTACCGAGCTTATTTATCTGCGATCTGCTCTAAAACCTGATACTTTTTTCCTTCAATGGCTGCCCACACGACAACAAAGTGGCTTGTTTATATAATAAACATATGGGACCTGTTATCCAGAATGCTCAGGACCTGGAGTTTTCCAGATAACAAAACTTTCCGTTATTTTGATTACAAGTACAAGGTAAAGGATAAAAGAAAATAATTTTTAAAAATTTAGATTTTTTTGGTGTTACAGTTTTTTTTAAGAGATGATATTCAAGAGTATGTTCTGGAGTGTGGCATTACATTTAGAAATCATCACTCCTTTATAAAGCACAAATCATGTCAAACAAATGTATTTACTTTCATAAAGTAGTCTACATAGATATCACCAAAGGTTCTAACACATTGCCACATGAAGGTTTAAAGCCTTTTGTTCTTGGTTATGCTGTTTTACATGGATAGCAAACTAGCTAAAAGATCCTGTATATGGAGAAGTTGTAAATTATACATTATTCAGTTCTTCAATTTTAAGTGGTGCACTACAAGGTTCTGTTTTTTTATCCACATATAGTTGTTTACTCAGTGATGGTCAATAAACAAACGGTATATGTGTCTGCTGATGACACAAAACTATGCAGATGTCAGATGAGATTCAATGCTAATAGAAAAGTTTATGCACTCCCCCTTCTTCATCTTCTGTACCCCTGATACTTTTTGTTATTGAAAACTTAATAAAAAGAGATTTAACAAGAAAAGTTTATGCACTTGGGATTTTCAAATATACAAGCTTCTTATTCCCTTAATAAGGCTACGGTAGACTAGACCTATGTTTGTAAACATACCTAGTTGTAGCAAGTGATGCAAACCAGCAGCAATAAGGTATTGTCCTACATTAAAATTGATAAAGATTAATGGAATAAAAGGGCAATTTCCACTTATAAAGCATTGTAAATGCTAGAATATGCATTACAGGTTAGGTCTCCAGCTCTCAAAAAGGATTACTGATATAAATTCCACAGAAGGCAGACTAAGCTTAAAAAGGATGTGGGAAAATAACCCCTTCTATCTTTAGGGGTATAAAGGGGTTTTCACAGTGAAAGATGTGAAGTTGTTGGATTTTCTCCCACAACAGATTAGACAGTTTTAATAAACGCAAGGCTACTTAATTAAAGGGTAAAAAAAATATACCCTGTTTGGTACATGAGCATATGCAGAAATGCAGAAAAGGTGCATAAACACGATCTGAGCTCCCAAAAATAAACAAATAAATAGGTATAGGATCCATTAGCCAAAATGCTTCAGACCTGTGGTTTTACAGATAAGGTATCTGTTTAAGTTCAAGGTTTACACCCAAAGAAATGAACAGTGCATAATAAGAATTCACTTTCTGTACTTTGAGATACAGGTATGGAACCTGCTATCCAGAATGCTCGGGACCTGGCCTGGGGTAAATCTTCATCCTAAAGTCTACTAGAAAAGATATTAAACATTGAATAAACTCAAATAGATTGGTTCTGCTTCCAATAAGGATACATTATGTCTTGGTTTAGATCAAGTACGAGGTACTGTTTTATTATTACAGAGAAAAAGGAAATTATTAAAAAAAAAAAAAATAGATTATTTGGATAAAAATGAAACTATGAGAGATGGCCTTTACTTAATTCTAAACTTTCTGGATTATGGGTTACCAGATAACAGATCCCATACCTGTATACATTTTACCATACGCTTGGCCATACTTGTACTGTGCCTTCTAAAGAAAAGTCTTAAAGCAATACTGACACGTTGCTATTAAAATCATAGGAACGTATCAGTATGAAGTAAATGCTGCACGGAATAGTTCCCCGCAAAGCCGCCCCCAGCCCCACGCACCTGTGTGCTCCCGACTCGCTCACACAGCTAACTGATCTTCCGGGTGCTTGATTACTTGTTACTTCCACCACGTGTCTTACTTATAAGTTTGGTACTTACAAACATTTTAAGACTTTTAGGCATTCAAATATAACCAGGGTAGTCTGCTCTGTGGCTGTTCCGTGCTGTCGGAAAATATAGAGCGCAGAAGGTAGTGCAAAACCTTTTTATTAACGTGTAAATAAAAACAATTATTCCACTCACATTTTAGAAGATATTTAAGGCGTATCGAATCTCCACTTGGGGAAAATTACTATGCTTGTTATTAGCCTGGTGTCAGCTCCAACCCGCGTTGCTTCCACCCGCTGTAGCTCCCCATGGCGCCTGGAGATGACGTCACTGCCCTCGCCTTACGCGTTTCGTGTCCTTGGGACTTTGTCAGAGGCTTCATACGAGTCTTAAAACGTTTGTAAGTACCCAACTTATAAGTAAGACACGTGGTGGAAGTAACAAGTAATTAAGCACCTTAAAGTAGAATTTTGGGAGAGTGAGGAACTACAACTACCAACAACCCTCTACACTTAGATTCTCTTTATGCTGCATTCTTATTTCTCCAAGCTTTTAGCGCTGACTCATACAGACTGTTATATTGTGATTGCCACCCGAGGAGAAAACGGGATAAACTGAGTCGGAACCAAAGGAGAATTCTGGGAACTGTAGTTTTACCACATTGTGTATATGATCTTCCGCGTTGCTTCAGTGACGCAGGGCTGGGAGCGGAGCGATCGTTCCATAGGCTGAAGTCCTGTTTTGATTCATAATTAGCCTATGTAAGGATCGCGCCTCCCCAGCCCAGCTTCACTGAAACGGTGAAAAGATCTTTTAGCAGTGTCAGAGGGTCGGTGAGTGTCGGCTTGCGGGGGCTGGGGGCAGCTTTGAGGGGAAATATTCCTTGTGCAGCATTTACTTTATACAGACACGTTCCTATGATTTTTATAGGAACATGTCAGTATCGCTTTAAGAAGGAAGCATAAGCAAAGGTTTCTTTATACTAGATGGCTTAATCATAACTATTTATTATTCATTTGGAGGCATACTTGCCTTATTGCTCATTCTGGAACAAAATAGTCTATACAACAGCATTGTGTCACTATGACAGCGTCATGTTCTCTAATATTGCAGGCTTGGAATAACTTTGTCACTGATCATTATAGTGTCACGGGGTTTCGATTAACGAGTGTATTTCTACTAAGAAAATATTTATGAGTCCAGCAGGTGTCAAAAATATTATACATACTTAAGAGATCATGATTTTTCTTTTCTAACATTCTACTCCAATAATTAGACCACTGAGGCCTAATTCATTTAACTTCAGTTTAGATTATAGACTAAGATTTCTGTAATAGACATTTACAGATAAGAATGTTTGCATTATGGACCCCATCTCCCTAGAGAGATGCATTTTCTCGGCATTTCACAACTCAACATTGCAGAAAATAAGCTAAACAAGAGAAAATATGATACTGGGTATAAAATAGACTAACTGAATGAAACAAGAATTTTACTTTTATTCACAAGCAACCAAGAAATACCTTGCCTTGTAAAATAAGGTATTTGACAAATCAATGAAGGCATTGAATACAGTGTATTCTTCTTGAAGGAATTCTCATGTCAAACCTGTTACCTGCTGGGATCCTTTGCCTTATCACTTCCCTATTCAGACAGGCGTTTCTACCTGAAGTGATGTTAGATTTAATATTTTTATTTAGAAGGTACATAAGGAAGTTACCAGATTGAGCAATTAGAGAACAAAAAAACATTTCACAAGACTTAAAGTGGATATCAGGTGCAGAGTAAAGAAAAAAAAAAGGCTGACCCAATAAGCATAAGTAGGTTATTTCAGAATTATTTCTCTCAGAAAAGTCATTATGTGAAAGTGCTAATACAGCTTTGTTCAGCTTCTCCAGTGGCCCATTAACCTTTTGGTCATTAGAAAAATAGCATAATTAATGGTGCCTTCTCCCTTGAAATATAAATATTCTGCAGTATTAAGCAATAGTGAAATACATTTTAGTTCTGAAACACCGACATAAGCAATATTCATAATGTAATGTTCTAGTTCAATATTTGTGCAACTTAACTGTCAGAAAATTCCCTGCACTGTAGAAAAATGTTATTAACATATGAATGTTACCAGGTGTGGAGCACATAAAAGTCAGAAATAAAACGATAAAACACTGCCAATTTTTGCATGATCTGATCATTTGGCCAATGATTGATTGGATTATGTACAACTGGCCAAACACACTGAAATGACAGTTGACCAATTGGAGCAGAAAGCAAAATTGTTTTAAAAAATAATATGTACAGTATAAGCAGTGTACTGAATGAACTAAAGTACAGACTGATAATCCATATTATTTTTTAAGTTATAAAAAAAAAAATGATTTGCAATATTAACACCCCATGTAGTAAATTGCATTAGCAGGAAAAATTTTGAAATGTGAACAATCTTTCATCTACAAGAATTTTTTTATGCACAGTTAAGACACTTTGTAAACACCTTGCACCTCTACAGACAACAGAAAAAAATTGTTCAAAATAACAAAATGTAATAAAATGAGTTAATGAAATGCAAATCTTTTGGGTGAAAAAGTAGGTTGCCCTTAAAAGTACACAACATCTATATCTATAGATATGTGTATCTAGTTAATTTTTAATAAACAAATATCCTATTTATTTTACATTTGATGCATGGAAAATTAATTGATACTGCCAATAATATAGAATTAACTAATCAGAGGCTTTTAAAGGTGTTCAGAGTCTTGAGCAGGGCTTTAAATGGGTTTATACTCAGACTGAAGGAAAAGTAAATACAAAAAACTATTAATATAAACATCCAGTTTATTGCTCTATAAAAGTAGTCCAAGGCAACAACTGTCCATTAGCATGGTATATATAGATGAATCTGAAGATGCCCCCAGTAGCTACCCATCTTCTTTTTTTGCTGATTCACAGTACATGCTCTGTGCTGCTATCGGTTTCCTAAGTTTAGGGAAGGATTCAATTTACTATATATTAGGGATGCACCAAATCTAGACTTTTTCAGCAGAATTCGTATTCATCTGAATCCAAGTGTATGGCTGAACTCAAAAAATTACGTGACTTTTCATCACACAAACAAGTCAAATTTTTTTTAACCATGCACTGCGGGCACACTTCTCTTCCCACCTCATTTTCCTAATTTACATATGCAATTTAGGGATTCGGATCAGGTTCGGTATTCAGCCGAATCTTTCACAAAGGATTCAGCCGAATCCTAAAATAGTGGGTTCTATGTATCCCTACTGTAAACAAAGGATATAAAAGTCACAATACAATTTAGTAATTAATTCATATTCTCATTGCATAGCAGTTCAGAAACCTGTACAAGTTGCATCAGGACATAATGATCAGCCCTAATGATCAGCCCTATAACATCAGCTTATATAGAATGCAAAATTAATTTTCTGCTTAAAGATTTGCAACAAACCTTGAGCTTAGCTTCTCAAGTTTAATAAACAAAAACAGCATTTCTACCCATATTTTTTGTTAGGATTTAGTTTGCCTTCAACATGTGCATTATCCAGAAACCCATTATCCAGAAAGCTCCAAATTACAGAAAGGCCGTCTCTCATAGACTTCGTTTTATCGAAATAATCCAAATTTTTAAAAATGTTTTCCTTTTTCTCTGTACTAATAAAACAGTACCTTGTCAAAGTAAACGTTGTCATCTTAGCAGTATACGAATATACAGTGAGACGAGACGACGTGGCTCCAGCTAGTACATATCACAAAAAGGCACTTAAAAATACACAATAAATATGTAAACATGAAATGTGCAATATATTGGCAGAAATGATCCAAACTAAGATGTAATTAATCCTTATTGGAAGTAAAACCAACCTATTAGGTTTATTTAATGTTTAAGTAGACTTTAGGTACAAAGATACAAATTACAGAAAGACCCATTATCTAGAAAACCCCAGGTCCTGAGAATTCTCGATAACAGGTCCCATACTGCAGAGCCATGACTTAACATTCACTCTTATATGTAGGCAATGGCTTTGCATTGTAATTTCTATAACACATGTTTAGCTGATATGACAAAGTTTATTCCAACCACAACTTCATTAGACGTTATCAAACCATTCTGCTGCATAATGTAATGGCTGAGTCCCCAGATAAGTAGATTGTTATACTACTTGTCCCTATGGAAGCAAAATTACTAAAAAAAAAATTCATTTTTTTAAAAATATATTTTCATAAAAAAACTGCAAGAAACTTTAATTAACTATTACTTACAGTGATCTATCAAATAACACATGCATTTTCTCTCCACATATGCTTTCACCTTGCAATACTTCCCCTTTATTCAAGTCTTTTGGTATCACTTTACCATAACACTACTACATTTTTCTGATTCACACTCTTCCTGTTCTCCCTGTATTGTGCCCTCCCTCCCTCCCTGTTCTTTAACTAACAAATGTATTTTAATCCCCATTTTTTTTTTTCTTCAGCCATTTAATCTCTTTACCCTAATTAATAAGTATCGTTGAGGCTGCATTTCCAAATGTTGGTCTCTCATGAAAGAAAAAGATGGTAGCGAGTTGGTATTGTGCTATCTACTTACCGTCATTCCAATTACATTCCTATTACTCATTCCCTTGTTCTACCCTCTTGCCAGGCTCATAGTAATTATTTACAGTACTCCTTTTACGGATTTATTTCTTTCACACTATAACTTCACTCATTTTCACCTTAAGAAGTCATCCATTAATGCGTTCAGATCATCGACTTCTCACCTTTCCCTCCCTTCTTACGCCCTCCTAGTTCATCTAATTCTCCATCAATCGTACTAGTTCAGACTTCTTCAAATCATGAAACAAAAACTCTTCAGGGAAGTGCAAAAATAAGTACTATGGTTCAGTACCCTTTATTATGTATAATAAAGTGCCAAGTGCAACACACTGTGCTATGTTAATATCATGAGGCTTGTTTAAAAAAGTGCCATGTGCTGTAGAGCCTTTAGGTGAGTTAGACCAAGTCAGCAACTCTATGGTAAAATTACCTATTCCCTAAACTTTCAAAGTACACATCAAGCAAGTCAATGGTTCCTCAAGTATTCAAGTTGTGAGCTCATTCAAGGTCTAAAAAACTCCAAAATTTGATCTTTGATAAATAACCCCCTTAACTTCCATGTCCTGTTGCCACCCCAATGCATGATTGTCACATAACTCCTGCCCCTGGCTTACCTCTGAAACAGGATTCATGAACTCAGCCTGCACAATGCACATAGAATATATCAAATGTGGGAATCCACTGAGATTAAAAGAGATCGGATTCCATCATAATATTCCAAAAAGGAATCTTATAGCAGCGAGAGCTGTGAAGTTGTGTTATTCTCTTATTGAGGTGATTTTACTCGGAGATATAATATATAGCTTTAAGAAGAGGTTGAATGGACTTTAGTAAGTGAAAAAATACAGGGCTACTGAAATAAGCCCTTAGCATAAAAGTTGACACAGGGTCTAGTCCTATCACCATCTTGAAGTAAGGAAGGAATATTTCACCCATCTAAGACAAATTGGTGAGGCTACAGATTTTTTTTTTTTTTTTTTGCCTTTCTCTGAATCAGATAGTAGATAGGAAGATTTAATTTAGCCAAAAAGTTCTTTTTTTAATCCAAAATTAGTTACATAGTTACAAAAGTTAGTTGACTACTCCCTGATATAAATAGCAGCATAGATTTATAATGTGCCAACATATTTCTCATTGCTAAACACAATATTATATACACCCATAGGGAACCTATTTTGTCTTCTTCTCATTTAACCATTTTAATGCTATAAAGAAACAAAATGCATGTTATAAAGTCTATAAACTGCAAATTAGATTTTTTATTTTTTTTTTAGAACACAGAATGCTCACATTTGAGACTCTAATTTACTGTTCTCCAGAGAAATAATGTCAATTGGCATTTTAAAAATGAATTCAGTGACCTAAAGTAATATGAGTTCCCTTATGAACAGTATTTGTCAGTGGGTAACAGAAGTTCAGAATGCATCTAGAGTATCTAGGGTTTACAACAGCAAACTTTTTCAGGATCTCCATAAAAGGTGATAAAATAATAATTTGTGGTTCCATGCCCTAAAAAATATTACTGTATGGTGCTGGTTTAACCTTTGGGTTTAAATTAATATCTTCAAAAATGCACCGTTTATTTGAGCTCCGCATAAATTTTCTCTGGTACCTGTCCATGTTTCAAAAGTGTGGGCATGTCGCAACAGTCCCTGCCATAAGCACTGTAGAAGGGGGACAGCCAATCACAGCCCTGCAGTCACACAAGCAAAGACAGGCTTCAGTTCACCTTTAGGGTTCTTACAGATGAGCGTTTTTACCTGCGCTCCCCTGCGTTCCGTTTTTCTGCGTTCAGCCGCAGGGGAGCGCAGGGATAGACGCATTACATTTTTTCCAATGGGGCTGTACTCACACAGGCGCGTGTAGGCGCCGAACGCAGGAAAAATGCAGCATGTTGCGTCTCAACCTGCGTTGAGGGCTCATACATGCACACTTTCAAGGCAGGTGCATGTGTACATAGAGTTAGACCTTTCCCAGGATAAGAATGATCAGGTTACATATACATAGTTAACGCAATTGCTGACCTCTCCCTTTTCTCGCCTTTAGTACAGTGCACCAATTATAGTGATCGTGTTGTATTCCCATAGCAACACGATCGCTTAGCCGCATATGTCCAGTATCATTCGCTTTACTAATATTGCTTTTACAAATACACGAATCACAGTGCTAAAACCTAAATGGGTTGAATTTGCAAAGAATTATTATAACATGCTCTGATTCCGAAAAGGCTTGAAACTTGCTCTTTGTTTACAAACAGAATGCCATGAAGCGAGGAGTAGGGGTCTTGAGGCAGGATCTTTTAGGCACATGCGCAGTGGTGATTGGAAGCCAGAAGGTAGTAATGCCAACGCAAGAAAGATGGCTGCCACAAGTAACATCGGGGGTGAAAAGAACTCAGGCTTGGCGCATTTAAACAGTAAAGGTGGCCATACACGGGCCGATAAAACCTGCCAACAGACCAAGTTGGCAGCTTATTGGCCAGTGTGTAGGGCGCTCCGACAGGCTTTCCCGATCTATATCCGACTGAAAGTTGGTCAGATGCAGATTGGGCAGAGTTAAAAAATCCCGCCGGATTGCGGCCACATCTGTTCGTTGATTCGGTTACGCGATCTGCCCGCCCGTATTGGCTACACTATAATCCGATCGTTGGGGCCCTAGGGCCCACAATCGGATCAGCCTGATAACGCCCACCTCAATGTGGGCATATCGAGGAGAGATCCGCTTGTTTCTCTACGTGTATGGCTACGGTTTACGAGAAAGACAAGCGGCAAATGTTTTAAGCATTTTAAAAACTTTTGTTCTTCTTTAAGTTGGTTTCTGATCACCAGGTGAGTTTAATGAAACCAACATTTTCTTTTCTATACTTGTGTTGTAATTCAATGCTCTGCTCCAATATCAGTGTTCACAAGTTGCTGTACAATATATAATCATGACATACAGCATTTATGCATAAAAACAACACCTTTGCTGCTGTGACATTTCAGTTTGTCAGGGTTCAGTGGCCTAAATAAATGTCATTTGAGTGCTCAGGACAAAGAATTGGTGAGCTTGTAACTTAAAAAGATGAAATAAGGTTATACTGTATGAAAAAAGTATCAAAATAGCATTAAAAAGGTCCACTATGGTCAATGAATGGGCTATAAATGCAAGGAGACTTTTGTTGAATTATCTAAAATTGCAATGCCAAAGAGACTGTTAAATGTTCTGTAATTATAGTGTAATAAATGTTCTTTATCTCCAACAATTACAATATTCAGGCTTTCCTTACAGGGTTGTTGAAAGTCTCTGTAGTTTAGTTTTTTTTATTGCCAACACATTTTTTTAAAGTAAATAATTGTAATTATGTGTGAATTATACTATATGTAAAATATATTTATTTACAAAAAGTTTGCCTCATATATTGGAGTTTTTTTATAAACAGACTTTGCAATTACTTAACACTGTTAGAAATGGTTAAAACATTAGCATAAATAAATCTAAAGAGTGAAAGCAAACAAATTAAGTGCAGACACAGTTAAATATATGGTAAGATTTTCTTGATAAAACAGCTGAGAGTTCAACAAACTACTTCAAAGAGCAAAGAAACAAAACACTACTAACAGCTCAAATCAATGAATTGGCAGATGCCAGTAAAGTTGTCTTGGAACAACAACAACAGTTTAACCTCAAAAAATGCATCAAACAGCACACTATTTGCATATACAAATTAAGGTTCAGATTTCATGATTTCACCAAATCCTTCACAACGGATTCATTCGAATGCCAAAAGAGAGGATTTGGAGCATCAAAGGATGGACAGTGCTCAGCATCTAGTATAAAAAGTAACAAACAGCACAGTCCCTCCTTTGTTGACTTGTTTCTGAGTGATCCACCATTCAGTCCCACAATGATCCCTGTAAAATGAGTTCAATCAAAACTCTTTACGACATACTAACAATTCATAAGCCCTAGCAGACCCCCTACTCAGTGTTCTCTTACTTCAATCTTGGCTACGGCACACAGATACAGTATATTTATCTAGCAGCAGATAAAACTGTCTGATAAAGGTGGATGTGGTGTAGGAGCTTATCTACACGGTTTGATTATTTTGGTATGCCAGGACTTTCTCCAGCTTGATGTCGGGTTGCTTTGCTTGTCTCAAACTTTTGTTTATTAAGTCTATGGGCTACTCCACACGTTTTACCCTTTCGATGACTGATTCTCACACACACACAAAAATATGATCTGATCGCAGATATGGAAGTTTATATGTCTCGCATTTTAAATACATTACTAAGCTCGGCCATTGATATATATTTTTAGGTTAGTTATTATACTTTTACTCGGATATCCTGCTTATTATTATGGATATTGAGGGGATTTATAATGCCATCAATGCCATGTACATATATATATATATATATATATATATATATATATATATATATATATATATATATATATATATATATATATATATATATATATATATATATATATATAGATATAGATATAGTGGGGGTTCACTCGCTGGTAGGCTGCAAAAGAGGCAACTTCACACACCAGGATCAGTTTAAGGGCTTCCTGCCCGCGTTTATTTTCCAGCGGCTGCAGAAATTTCCCCTCGCAGGGGGAAGGTAACAGCAGTTCAACAGAAAATCCAACCTTCTGGTTAACACAAAACAAATGCTTTTCTTTCTCTTCTGAAGCTGAGAACACCAGCAGTTTGTCTCAAACACATTCAGCACTGCTGCTCAGCATCAGGTGTACTAAATAGGCCTAGGGCCTCTTGAAAACGGGTTGCGGGTTCCCAGTAAGACCAGTCCCGGATCATCAATTACAAAAACCTTGCAGAGAGACCTAGGGGCAAATTCACCAAGATTCGTAGTTGCGCCAGGCGTAACTTCGCCGCACTTCGCCACACTTCGACAGGCGTAGTTTCGCCAGCGGTCTGCAAATTCACTAAAATCCGAAGTTGCGCACAGGGGTAGCGTAAGGTTGCGAAGTTGCGCTAGCGTTGATTCGCTAAGCGAAGCAAAGTTACGCTAGCGATGGTTAATTTGCATACGGCGCCAAATTCAAATATCAATGGAGGAATACGTAGAATCACTACAAATGCCTGGGAAACCTTCAAAACATCTTATAAAATTTTGCCCTACACATGTGCCCACTGTATAGTTAAGTTGCCATGAGTTAGGAAATGTAGGGGGGAAGGAGGGGAGCCCCAAAAATTTTTTTCAATCTTTTTCAGCCTATCACCCATAATATAGTTAACACGCCAGAAAAATTTTTTACTTTTTTTGAAGCAATCCCTATCTACTCTATTGCGCTTCGCCTGGTCTGAGGTGGCGAAGGAAGTCTAGCGTAAAAGGTAGCGTTCAGTACACTGCGCGCGTTAGTGAATTTGCGTAGTTACGTCCGTAGCGAAAATTCGCCAGGCGTAAGGGTGCGAAGTAACGCCAGCGTTCGTTAGTGAATTTGCGAAGTAACGAAAATGCCCAACGCTAGCGAACTGACGCTAGCGTTCGGCGCTTCGGCTCTTAGTGAATTTGCCCCATAGTGTTTCTCTGCTAAGAGCACTACTGGTAACAATATCTGAGAATCCGTGGCCCAACATACATACCATCAATCACTATATATATATATATATATATATATATATATATATATATATATATATATATATATATATATATATATATATATATATATATATATATATATATATATATATACACATATATACACATACATACATACATACACACACAAATGCATATTCTCACATACCTACATATCAGTCCAAAAATCACAATGCTTTTATTATTAAGAAAGTAAACAAAGGCTTTCAAACTAGTTAATCTAATTTCATGTTACATTTGATTTATGTGCTGAGTTCGGCTTTCTGACAGGACATAGTGAATCTTTCAATTACGCAGTAATTTCCTAATACAATTAGGGTTAATATAATTATAAGTGGTAGACATTACGCAACTGTCTACAAGAAATCTACTCTGTCCATCGAAAGAAAATTCCCTTAGCAATGTCTAAGTGATGCCAAAAGAAACAAAAACATACTTTAAGGTAATTTTGAACTAATACTTTTTATGCATCAAATTATATAAAAGGGATTTGGAAACCTCCATAGCCTATCGTCCAGAACAGCTTATTTGATTTACATAGTGCTCAATTAAAAGGTACTGAATTGTATTGCTGAATGGTATTACTGAACTGTATTTTTAAAGTGAATTTTCAAATAATCGCATGTGTATGTATCTTCAAAGGTAATTAAACATCCAAAGGTTTAGAGCTAAGGTTTTTTTTTTTTTTTAAAGCATACTGAATCCACATCTAACCAGCTATTCTCATCACTGGCCAAACATAAAACACAGGTTGTGCTGCTTGTATTTTTCACATAAAATACTAAATATACAGGACTGTCCAAATGTTTCCATGTAGCTGGATAATTTTCCAGCTACATAATTTTCCAACATTTGGACAGTCCTGTATATTTAGTATTTTATGTGAAAAATACAAGCAGCACAACCTGTGTTTTATGTTTAACTTCAGAGGCCGCATTAGATTAAATGATATTAAAAAAAAAAAAAAAAAAAAAAAAAAGGCATATGAAACCAAAAGACAGGCTAGGGGCCATAAACATCCCTTGAAGAAATGTACTTGGCCTCCTGGCCTAGGTTATACAGTGGTGGATGTTGAAAAAGAACAGGGCTATTAAGTTAAACCTTTAAACCGAGTAAATACTACTTAATTATTTATGAATAAATTATAATAAAACAATACAGAAACACCAGGAACACCAAGGTGCCAGGAAAAAATAAGAGGCCCCTATTTACAGTATATTTAAGAAAACTTAGTGAAGTTTTCAGCACTGATCTAGTTAAGAAAATAACACCATTTTATCCCCTAGGGTCCTTGTTTCTTGTGCTTATAAAACCGAGGGTGATATTTTGTTATAGTAGTGTGAATTGAAATGTATGTATGTATGTATGTATAACTTTATTTATATAACCTATTAGTATATGAAGGGCTGTAAATTGATACAATACGAAAAGTACAAATACATTTTACTAGTTTAATTCCCAAAATAGCTTAGTTTTTACCCATGAATTAAAACAAAAGTTAATAAAATAATATTTGATATTGTATCAAAAATGTTATTTATAGAAACATCAAAATAGGGTTTTTCCCATTTTTTGTGAAATATCATGGCAGACATTCTTCTGAAGATCCAGTATGTATAGGATTAACCAACCATGTGAGAGAGACCTCAAAGCACTAATTGTGTGTCTGTATAAATTTTTTTGGCAGAAACTTCACCCCATGCAAACACAATGCATTACTTTTTTTATGCACTATAAATAGCCCTAAACAAGTTAACCAGAAAAATGTATATCATTTGGACACGAGACTTTGAGAAATGCAAAATGAGCACATTTGTTTTTTTACTCAAAAACTACCATACTACAAATATTTTGTTAAGCTAGCATTTCAACAAAACTTCTAAAATGTGTCACAAAGCTTGTACTTTGCTGTATCTTATCACCAACATATGTTCTTGGGTGCAAAGAAAAATATCATAAATGGCAATGTCATGAATAATATGGTAACCAATATGCATAGGATTAAGTTGGAAGTTTGAAGATTACACAATCACCCCGAAACGTTGCATCGTGTGCAAATAAATCTTCGCAAGGGTTTTCCCTGCTTGATCGTGCCCAGTGTGCCATTGCCTTTCTCTCCTTTCTTTCCTTAAGTTTGAAGATTAGGCATCTGTAATTCAGTATAATAAAACACTGGGTGATGCCATTTTCAACAAAATATACTACAACGTATTAGTTTTTTAAATCTTTATTGCCACAGGCGCTGGTCTTGAAATTTGTTTTGGACTTTCTTTGGACAGTTGGAGAGACTGTAAAGAGACAGGCAATATAGAACACCTTAAAGACTGACTTTTCCTAAATAGGTTTTTTCCTTTTACTCTATGCATAGGATTACCCAACTACATTCAAATGTATTATTTGTACATAAAATACAAAAGTTTTGCAAAATGTTTCCAAAAATTACTCAAAATAAAAACATTGCAGTCTCATATATCACTTATCAAAATGAAAAGTGTCTTCTGAAATGAATAACCCGCATGAAAAAAATGAAAAGTGCATTTCATGAATGATGCTTCAGCATCTGTAACCAAAACTAAAATAAAACGTATGTACTTATCTGTGCATACACTTGCCAAAACTGTGCATGTGTTAATGTGAGTAGGTGAAAGAAAGTAACTTTTTTTATTCTGTTTACTTTGTTTATAAATGTGTACAATATGTTACCTTCGCGGTAGAAGACAGGACTACAGGAAGACTGCAGGCAACTAGTCGGCACAAATTGATCTATGCAAAGGGCTGTAGGGAAATGCCCAAATGGCAGTCACATGTCTGATGTTTAGGACCTCTACAGAGGGGGGGTTTAAAGAGCCCAGATGCTACTGTAGAGTCCCCTTTCCTCATTGCCTTTGGGGTTGTGCTGTAGGAAAAAGTACTTGACAAAAACAGTGAGGAAATGTTATGTGTCAAGAGGACTGGGGTATAGTAAGGAAAAATGTAGGTAGATAGATGAATAGAGGATATCATATATAGAAAGGAGGACTGTAAGTCATATATAGGAAATATAACTATTACCTGTATTAAATGTAGATTTACTAATGCAAGAAGTTTGGCTGGTAAAATGGAAACGCTTGATGACCCTAAAATGTCAGGAATGCAAACTTTAGCACTGTTAAAGTTAAATATAGGCATATAAGTCTGAAATATGTTCTGATCAAGCTATTTGAAGGTTTTTACAGAATCATTTTCAAGATTATGTCATGGATTTCATTTTAAGTATTTACCTGCACGGTTTAATGTAGTATAGATCATGTCAGTCAAATTTAATAGCTTTCCATGATTAGGTAAGTATGTGCTTAGACAGTGCAGCTGCAGTAGATACAGCAGGAAGAGCCAACAAGGTATTACATAGAGTAGAGTCATAGGAGGAGAGGGTCTTAAGACTGGTAATGCTCCATTTACAATATACGGTACAGGTTTGGCCTCCAAATATTAGAAAGGATATTAATGAAATAAAGAAGTCCAGAAAAGAGTTTCTAAGTTGATAAAGGGCATGGAAGATCTCAGTTATGAGAAAAGGGTGGCTAAGTTGGGGCTGTTTACACTGGAGAAGAGGTGCTTCAGAGGGGATACGATTACTTTGTATAAATAAACAAGGGGTTCATAAAATAAACTCTTGGATGCTTAGTCATTTTAGTGGACATGACAGCATCTATTCAGATTGAGAGAAAGGAGGTTCCATGTTATGTTGGAGAAAGGGTTCTTACAGAGAGTTCAATGAAGTTATTGAACTCTCCCCCCAACCTTTACAATTACAATTCTTACTAAACGGCAGTTTGTGCTTTCATCTGGAGTAGGTCAACAGAACAGAAAAGGATAATAAAACGATCCAAGAAAATATAAATTGAAAAGATTCTTAAGTTGTTTCAGTAAAATTATCAAGCTAGTGCCAGCATCTGTCAACAAATGCTTATGCAGAAAAAAAAATCAATAGTGCATGGACAGAAAATCATTAGGCGTCCTAATAAAGTTCATGATGAAACTTTATGCAAGCTATCGGAAAGGTCAGGTGTTGGTTGTATTAGAACTGATAGCATATTCCTCAGCGGCATGCAGACACCCATAAAATATATAATTTCTTTGTCCATGCAGAAGTGACAATAACTTTCCTTATTCCAAATATAGCAATAGGTTCCATTTGATATGTTATATCTGCATTGTTGATCAGGAGAAAATCAGAATTATTAAACGAGAGGCAGAATGGTTTCAACTACATAATTGTGACATGAGCAGTTATAACCCAATAATGAAAAATGCAGTTTCCAAATTACATTTGTGCTATTAGCCTAAAGGTGCCCATAGAAAAAACATCCTGATCCAGAACCATAACTGTTGGCTATAATACCATTCACCCACTGTTCTTTAATTTTCAGAAAAAATAAATGTCTAGTCTGAGCAGGGGGTACAATGGACGAAATCAGCCAAATCAACTCTGGGCATCTACTGCAATCATAAAACTGACAGAAGATCTTTGTGATTGAACAACACATGTGATTTTAATGTGGTCACACACGTATATTGTCAGAATGCAAGGATCTGCTAATCCAGCCTGTAGAAAGTGAGAGAAGTCGTGTCCCTGGTCTGGATGATGATCCTCCATACATATCTTTACTGGACAGATTGTCTGCATCTGGATGCGATCAAACAATTGTGAAAACAGCTTCCTTATAGGGCCACACAGGCAGTAGGTCTGTGAGCCTCTGATTATGAGGGAAGAGAGGGGGAATAAACCTCATTCCTGTTTTCTTTTGTCTAGCACATGCCTAAGGATGTTGACTTCATAAAAAAAGCTACTGTATTTTGCATGCGTTGTGCGATTAAATAACAGCAACTGTGTAAAAAGGCTAGGGGGAGTAAATATAAAAACAAATTAATTTGGTGTTTATTCATTTAGAAAAAGGATATAGGACAAAGGGCTTGTGTTGATAATGTATTATGCCTATTTTAGTTCATCCTCAACATGGGTTTTCATAAGATACCTTAACAAGACTTTGAGATAATAGGGATTGACCTGCTCTACCCCATGGGCAGGGTCAGACTGGCCCACTAGGGCACATTGAGCAGTGTGCTAGCGTCCGGTGGAGGGAGGGCCCAAACAGGTATTTGGCAGCGGCATGTTGCCGAGTAAGTAGTGCAGTGATAGCGGGGGGGGGGGGGAGTAGGGCTAGAGGGCTGGAGTGTGGCAGTGTGGGGGTCCTTAATGGCTCTGAATGTCCCTTGTATTTGTCTACATGAATGACACCTGCCATAAATCAAGGCAGTAAAGAAAATAGAGAGAGTTATAGCGTACCGAGAAATAAATTATTTTATGTAAACAATATCCTTTTTAAACATGTGATATACTGTCCGGCCTCTCAGGATAAACACTAATGATGAAAAGCAACCAGAAAATTTCAAAACCACTGACTTACTTAAGCAAAATGTTAGGACAGCACGGTGGCTCAGTGGCTGGTACTGCTTCCTTGAATTCTGACCTGTGCAGCACTGATCTGTTAATGGCCCAGTGCAAATGCTTTAGTAAACACCACGCAAAGCTGCAACTGTCTGAAAAATGATAGTCACCGATGACTAAGGTGTAATAGGGTGGGGGGGGGGCAGTGGAAAGCAATAAACCAATGGTAGACATGTGGGGAAGGGAGAGATGTTACTTCTAAGCCTTCTCCTTGAGTATAACCTTCATTTTATACACAGCCGCTGATTATACTCTAAGAACAGATTGAATGAGCGATTCATGTAAAATTAACAGGCTGTTTCATGCTGCAAGGGTGATTTTTGCATTCGCAAGCATTGAATCTCATTGTATTTGCTCAATACTTAAAGCTAAGCACAACAGCTACTTCCTAAATGTTTTAGAGAAGATTGGAGGCGACAGAATAAAATAGGAATCATTAAGTAAATAGAACTGATATCAGCACATTGTAATTTAAAGAAATTTGTGGAACTGATCAAAAGGAGCAGTGACAAGAACAAGTAATGGCACAAATGGGAACTTTACAGACACAATGAATAGCAAAACGAGTATTACCTTTCTCCGCATCCCTTGTTTGTGCCTCTGTTAGTTTTCTCTGCATAGCTGATCCCCTGCCTGCTGCTTGAATGGGTGTGCACTGACAAGCATGGGATAGTGCACAAAAAAAAACTTTAATGTGAAAATGCATAAGCTAGTATTTTTGTGCCAAAGTCAACTTTGTGTGTGAGCTTACGGTCTGATCTCGCATCTGTCAGTGTGCACACAACCTCAGTGAGAGGAAGCAGTGGATTGGCTTTTCACCACAGGCCATTAGCCTTACAGCTATCATTCTGTTTCTGAAACAGAAGAATGTGGAACTTTATAAAATCACAAGCACCTATAAGTTGCGAACTACTGCATATTACAAAATTAATGTGCAGAGGCTGGCCAAGAAAATACTACCAAACAGTTACATTTTAGTACATTAGTTAATATATTGATCAGTATCTTAATAGAAATATTGGCAACTAACTTATCCATTGTAACATGTTCTGTAACAGACAAGCAAAGCCCATGGAGCAAGTGCACTAGCGACTAAAGCTGCCACAAAAAAATATGAACTAATTTATTCGATCTTAACAGAAAAAAAAATTAGGTTTGTAAAGTTGCCTCTGGCCAACAATAAAAAAAGTTTAGCACCTAAGACCATGGAAAGCTTTTATTTTTTCGTAAAAACTTGACTATAAAACTATTGACTATAAAAAAGTTCCAGTCAAAGGAAAAGAATAACATCAATATAGCAGACCTCTTCCCCGAGGGGGGTATTCACTAAAACTCTAATCAATTTTTTTTTTTTATTAAAACCTCAGTCAACCTAAGTCCCATCCACGAATTTAACTCATTTATCAATAATTCTTCTAGAAAAAAAGTCTGCGTGGAAAACAAAATCGAACGGCAATTCGAATTGTGACTTTTTTGAATCGATAGTTACACAAAAATTATACTCCAAAAATGTAAAGTTCACTATAAAAAATCAATATTTATTGAATACAAAATTTAAAAGAGTAGGCATACTGACCCATTGATCCTCCGCCTTACGCGTTTCATACCCACTGGTACTAGGCCCTAGTGCCTGATAATTGGGCCCCATTGGACTGGAGGCTGTATTCCAGAAATGTTTTGGCCATTGGGACTGGCAATTGGGCGTTATTAGCACTATTTTTTGAATTGATGGTATCAGATTTGTCACTGCAACAACTCGAATTTATCAGATTATAGGTTGAAAACCAGCACGGATCACGATATCAACATCTGTTTTAGATATTCAAAGTATTTTTGGATTCTAATTTTTAGTAGCTTTGGGGTATAATAAATCTTTAAAAAAAAAAAAAAATCTTTCTTTACAAATGCAAGTTTTCCCCCTTAAGGACTTGACCAGAACAATTTCTACACAGATACAGTAATTTAAGAACATGAGGCACAGTGCCTACTGTGCATGCTCAACAAATATAATTGATACTGACGTGCCTTTATATATCACTTAGCAAGAACCACCACTTCTAAAACTACATCACACTTTCCAGAAATGCTAGATTTGCAGGTTGGCAGTTATGACAACTTCCAGTAGAGTAAAGTACTGATATGCAAGCTGCCTTGTTCTTTAGAGGTATGGGTAACTTGGTAATGGTTTACCAAAACAAATACAAATTAATGTAATATACAGGCAGTCCCCGGGTTACGTACGAGATAGCATCTTTAGGTTTGTTCTTAAGTTGAATTTGTGTGTAAACTTAAACATATACATTTACTAATTAAATGCAACTTAGACAGATGTCTTAACATAGTATTCAATTTTATGTGCATATTTATTTTTCACACACTAAAGGGGGCTGAGGCAGGTGGTTTATTAACGCTAAATGCTAAAAAAGTCAAGCAAACCATAGTATGTTACTGTAATAGCCTCTAAGTGTATGTTGTATGTAAGTTGGTTGTATGTAACTCTAGGACTCCCTGTATTGTTTTGGGTAACAATTTCGGGCTTCTCTTCAAAAAAAAAAAAAAACAGAAAATATAATTTCCAAGTTTATGAATAGGCAAAAATATTTAAAATTGAATCCACAAACAGTGCTCATGGTAAGACTATATTGGCTTTCATCCTCCAACATAGATGCAAAAGTTGGCACAGCATATAGATATGCAGGTATTAAAGTCATGTACACATACAACAAATCAATGAATGTTTCATTACATTTACCACATATGACATTTATTGAAGCATGATAATCATGAACCTTAGAGATACGTAACCTTTAAGATTAAGAGACTATCATTTTAAAATGGGACAAAATAGTGATAATTCCACATGATAAAGCTTTTGCATGTAATTAATCTTAGCTTGATGTAACTAGTAATTTATAATAATGAGAACTCAGAGACTGAGTTGGCACCTTCTCTGGTTTTTAAAAACAGCACTGCTTAACTACTACAACTGCCAGCCAATCTGCAATGTACAAAAACATTTTGTTGAAAACTAAAATTTGTTAAATTCCATTTCTAGTTTCTAAGTTTCTATTTTCAATTTACAGAAAATTCAGTGGAGAAAGAAAACCTTATCAAAGCATAAGTAGTGCTCAGAAAATGCTACAATAAAAAAAAAAAGCTTTGAATATCATCTTAGATTGACAAGATATGTTTTTACATTTTTTTTGGTGTGCCAGCAAATCATTTTCCTTGAAAGGTTAGCTCTTGATAGGTAGTCAGAAATGAATTGGCTTAACCGTAAAAAGGATTACAATCTACAACTTATACACCAATGAGATATGGATGCTGGTAGCATAGTTCAGAAATGAATATTAAAGCAAAGCATAGTGCGTGGGCTCTTTCTTTTTATTGTCAGTGTAAAGCATAAGGAAAAGAAGATTTATGTATTTTTTATGTGACTTGTGTATAACATACAACATAAAATTGTGTGAAGTACATGCTGCATTTATAAAGCTTCATTGTAATGCTTGGTGGGTATTAATTAACCCATGCATTTGAATTATAGAAATATTTCATGACAAGCCTGATTTTAAACAGAATACTGTGGTGTTACAGTGGCATTAAGCAAATCTCATTTGTACCTTAATTCGACAAAGAAACTTATATTTAATTAAATGATCAACAAACTTAAAGGGATCCGGTCATCGGAAAACATGTTTTTTTCTAAACGCATCAGTTAATAGTGCTACTCCAGCAGAATTCTGCTCTGAAATCCATTTCTCAAAAGAGCAAACAGATTTTTTTTATATTCAATTTTGAAATCGGACATGGGGCTAGACATTGTCAGTTTCCCAGCTGCCCCTGGTCATGTGACTTGTGCCTGCACTTTAGGAGAGAAATGCTTTCTGGCAGGCTGCTGTTTTTCCCCAATGTAACTGAATGCGTCTCAGGGGGACATGGATTATTACTATTGAGTGCTGTTCTTAGATCTACCAGGCAGTTGTTATCTTGTGTTAGGGAGCTGCTATCTGGTTACCTTCCAATTGTTCTTTTGTTTGGCTGCTGGGGGGAAAAAGGGAGGGGCTGATATCACTCCAACTTGCAATACAGCAGTAAAGAGTGATTGAAGTTTATCAGAGCACAAGTCACATGACTTGGGGCAGCTGGGAAATTGACAATATGTCTAGTCCCATGTCAGATTTCAAAATTGAATATAAAAAAAAATCTGTTTGCTCTTTTGAGAAATGGATTTCAGTGCAGAATTCTGCTGGAGCAGCACTATTAACTGATTAATTTTGAATTTTTTTTTCCCCATGACAGTATCCCTTTAATTTAATACTGACATGTTTCTTTATATATTTCGTTATATATCACTTAGCAAGAACCACTACAGCTTAATTTTGAAGTAGCTACAAATACCACCCTCCCATCAGAGTGTTTCCTGCTACTTCTAAAACATCACACTTTCCAGGAGAGCTGGATTTGTAGGATGGCAGCCAAGACATCTTCCAGTAGAGTGAAGTACTGATTTGCAAAATGTCACAGTTCAAAGCTCAGCGGGACCAACAGATCCACTGCATCTAGGAAGCTTGTTCGTTTGTGTCAAAAGAAGCAAGCAACACTGGAAGGAGGGAGGCAGAGTGGTTATGGTGCAATTTAGAAAAAAATAAAGCTGTGTTGCAAAAGAGTACATTAAACAGTGAATCTGCAACCAGAGAGGATGAATGCTAGGACACTGCATGAACAGCAAAGTCAATAGCGCTGTGACTAATAAAAGTACTTCATTAGCTCTCAGTATGTGCCTACCTGTGCTGTGGGAGTAGATGTGGGGGCATCATAGACATGAGGAGAGCCCCTTTCACAGTATCAGAAGGTCAGAAGCAATGTTCCAAAAAGAAATGACTGGAAGACAATTTCTGACCTACTGTATAGCAATAACATCTAAGTAAGTTCCGTGCTCCCTGTTGCATCTGTTATCCCTTCTGCACCTGTCTCCCACAAACCCTCTGTAAAGCCTTTACTACCAGTGACAGTTTTTCCCACTGGCTGGCTTAATGTGCTATCTTTATAAATCTGCTACTTCCTCTGGAGTCTGGAGACTTCTTCTTCATATTGCAATTAACTTGATGCAAACAACACTTCTCTAAATCCACAGCAGCCTCCCTATTGCCCTGGTCATGGTTTACACTGAACGTAATCTCTTTCAGATTTGTTGCTCAGTCCCAAGCTGCCACTGTCCCACCAATATGATGTTTATCTTGTTTTGCCTCTGCCATGTTTTTATGGACGCTATTTATGAAATTTGCACTACTTTTATACAGCTGTGTGTTCTGTAGCAAGAATCATGACGCTGGCATTGCATTTATGCTGATGTGTTTTCTGTGGGCAATACAAATGAGTCTGGCATATAAACAACCATGTATTCTGTGGGCATTAAAGCGATACCGACACATTCCTAAAGATCATAGGAACATGTCAGTACCAAATATGTGCTGCGCACGGAATAGTTCCCCTCAAAGCCGCCCCCAGCCCCGCGAACCTTTGTGCAGCCGACCATTGACACTAGTAACGTTATTTCGTATTGCTTCAGTGACACTGGGCTGGGGGCGGAGAGAGCCTTTCAAAGGCTGAAGTCCTGTTTTCATTCATAATTAGCCTATGGAAGGATCGTGCTTCCCCCAGCGTTACTGGAACAGAAGATCTTTTAGCAGTGTCGGAGGGTTGTGTTAATGCAGGTTCATGGGGCTGAGGGGAACTATTCCGGGTGCAACACCTACTCGATACTGACATGTTCCTATGCTTTTTATCCTTTTAAACAGGAGGTTGGTACTACATACAATAGAGATGCACCAAATCCAGCATTCCGTTCAAGATTCTGCATTTCTAAACAGGATTGGCCTCAAAGACCACCAATAGGACATTTTTTTCAGTGGCAATATAAAAAATTAACCTTGGATTCTTGCTATTAATGTTTGTAGTAATATGTATACAAATTCATTACATTGCAGCCTCTATGGGGAAATGTGAAGAAAACAAGGTATTCATTAGCACTGTGTTTACAGAAGGAATGGACAAAATGTAAATGTGGACTAAGAAAATGTTTGCAAGGTGCTTTGAACAGCTGGGGTTAAATATGGGAATCAATCAGCACAGAATCTCTCTGTCTCAGTGGGTGAGACTTTCTCCAACTTTTTTTTGGTTACGCTTCACTTGTACATGCTATCCATCCACTTTTTTTTTTGGGGGGGGGGGGGTTTCAAAGAACTACTCTGCCTTGGTCCCATTTAATCTTAAACTAATTCTTGCTTTACCTGTGTATATGCCAGATTCTGACATGCATTTCTTTTCAACTCATTCCTAGTAGAAAGCTTGCTGCAGAATTGAGATATTCCATGTTAACACACAACATAAAAACTAAATCTGTAGCGGCCTTTATTGAATATATTTAACATCAATTTGGTGCCCACCAAGCAACACTTACAGAGTACTAGGCAACAGTCAAGGAAAATGTTGAAAAGGGAAACAGGATAAATGGCAAGGTGCCATGAAAAGCTTCATGATAAACACAGCAATTCATCACTTGAACTGTGAACATTTAAGAACCACAGATTATTTCTCAGCATTTTTCGAAGAGTCCTTTGGCGCTGGAATGAATGCCTTCTCTTGCAACCATGTATAGCTAATATACAAAGTTTCATTTCAAAAAGTAAAATATTGTTAAAGGCTGCAAGTCGCTTGTTACAGCAAATCAGATTAAAAATAAAACAATTTCCAGGGACACCTTGTGCGTGAAACTTCTCACAATGTGAGACTCGTATCAATATAAATAAAAGTCATGCTTAGGGGTACCGGCACATGGTGTGCTTTCATGTACTTTGTTCTTAAGTAGCCAAGAAACATGGCACCAAAGCAATCAAAAATATCCCCCTACAGACCTGCACTGATAACGCTCAAACGTACCCGTTTCTACACAGTTACAAAGTCCACAAAGTTTTTCTTTCATTTCCATGTTAACACACTATAGTACAAAGACATGGAGATGTTACCATGTCATAAAAAAAGCATTTGAGGCAGGAAAAGGGTTCAGAGAAAGATAACAGAAGCCACAACTTTCAAACTTTTCACTTTCAAAGTCAGTTGTGATATATTTCTATCCCTAGTTATCAAATTAAAATGCCCCATTGGGACAACATTTTATTAAAGGGGATAGATTATATATATATAATGTTCCAATGATCGTTGAGAAAGGTCCCAACAGGGACCGAAACGTTGGAAATAAAAACTGATATTTTTACATATGGGAGTAACGCTGCACTGATAACGCTCAAACGTACCCGTTTCTACACAGTTACAAAGTCCACAAAGTTTTTCTTTCATTTCCATGTTAACACACTATAGTACAAAGACATGGAGATGTTACCATGTCATAAAAAAAGCATTTGAGGCAGGAAAAGGGTTCAGAGAAAGATAACAGAAGCCACAACTTTCAAACTTTTCACTTTCAAAGTCAGTTGTGATATATTTCTATCCCTAGTTATCAAATTAAAATGCCCCATTGGGACAACATTTTATTAAAGGGGATAGATTATATATATATATATATATATATATATAGATATATATATAGATATATATATAGATATATATATATAGATATATATATAGATATATATATAGATATATATATAGATATATATATAGATATATATATAGATATATATATAGATATATATATAGATATATAGATAGATATATATATATATAGATATATAGATAGATAGATAGATAGATATATATATAGATAGATATATATATATAGATATATAGATATATAGATATATAGATATATAGATATATATAGATATATATATATATATATATTCCAAGGAAGACCAGCAACACCAGGGTTTCAGTGTAACAAAGCAAAGTGTATTCAAATATGCATGAATAGCCCACGTCGGCTATTCATGCATATTTGAATACACTTTGCTTTGTTACACTGAAACCCTGGTGTTGCTGGTCTTCCTTGGAGTATCTACAATTCTTACCTTGCACCCAGGTAACACGTCATCAGCAGGGTGCTGTCCTAATGAGGATATATATATATATATATATATATATATATATATATATATATATATATATATATATATATATAACGTTCCAATGATCGTTGAGAAAGGTCCCAACAGGGACCGAAACGTTGGAAATAAAAACTGATATTTTTACATATGGGAGTGCTGGTTCTTCAGAGAATATATATGTATATATGTATATATATATATATATATAGATATATAGATATATAGATATATAGATATATAGATATATAGATATATAGATATATAGATATATAGATATATAGATATATAGATATATAGATATATAGATATATAGATATATAGATATATAGATATATAGATATATAGATATATAGATATATAGATATATAGATATATAGATATATAGATATATAGATATATAGATATATAGATATATCATTTTTAATACTGTGCTCATAGATAGCATTTCGTTTGCAATACAATTCATCACTATTTCTAGTATACCTTTGGGGTAAAATTTATTTTTAAAAACCCCGAAAGAGCTTATTTCGAGTCTCAACTCATCACAGTGCCTTTGTGAAACCACTGGCACTTTCCCATTTAGGCACCAAGGTATTTCCAGTAAGTGAGGTTGGGGAGGAGGAGGCAACAAACGTTTGAAGGAGTCCTCTGCTTATACCTGCACTGCTGAGAAGTCTGACCAGCCGCTACTCCTGCACCTGCCGGTTCTAACCACCCCCCTCCAACCATGGAAAATATGCATATAGCTTTAGTTCAGCAACACATATTTTCTCTTTTCTTTTTAATGGATGTAATTGTGCTAGACAATGATACATTTAATATTAAGATGATATCCTTTGGAAGCAGAGAAATCTGGGCACCCTTCAGATTTAACTATGACTAGCTTATCCAACATTTTTTTTTGAAAATACATTTACATAAATAGTATTTTAAGATGTCAATTAAGTAATGGGCCATAGCATCCTGAAAATAAGAAACAGGGCTCTTCAGCTCTTGCCCTGGCTCATGTTGGGCTGCATAATTATAAGGGATGAAAGTCTTAAATAGCATTCATCACTGAAAAAGTATTTTGAGCATTTATTTCTGCAGTTGTGATTTTTGTTTAAATGGGTTCAAATTCGCAGTACACCACATAAACGATAACTAATTAAAAACAAAGGGAATTACCTCCACATTCCAGTCCAACAGTGCAATCACATGAAAATGCTTTCTTCTGCAAAAAACACATATTGCCCTTACAGGACACACCACCCCTCAACTTATCCTTTAGCTTTTCATTCAAACCACTGGTCTGGTTATGGTTTAGGGTAAGGCCAGACGAGGAGATTCGGGGAGATTTTGTCGCCTGGCGACTTATCGCCACGTCTTTTGCGCGACTATCTCCCCGAACTGCCTCAGCGTTTTTTCCCCATAGGCTAGAATGAATAGTCGCCTGCGCTAATGCACACGCGGCGATGCGTTTTCAATAGTCGCCCAAAGTTGCCTCACTGAGGCAACTTTAGGCGACTATTGAAAACGCATCGCAGCGTGTGCATTAGCGCAGGTGATTTTGTGCTGTAGCCTATGGGGAAAAGACGCTGAGGCAGTTCGGGGAGATAGTCGCGCAAAAGACGTGGCGATAAGTCGCCAGGCGACAAAATCTCCCCAAATCTCCTCGTCTGGCCTTACCCTTAGAGTCCCTATCAAAAAAGACATATGATAAAATACCAAACTGGAAAGATACAGCAAAAAAAACGGATAAACTAAGAACATTTGCACAGTATGTTAAATCTACAATATCAATGGCACACGATTTAGTTAAAATAGTCTAACTATTATGCTTCATGTATTATTTCTGAATGACTGGGGGTTATAAAAAGCTGTCTAAACTCTGTCTTTACATTGTTCATAAAGAGCTTTTTCACAATGCACTCTCTAATTGCCTTGAAGAACAAAAAGGTTCAATGTATCTTCAGCTGAGTAAGCAATGCTGACAGATTTCCTCAGACTAGTTTGAAGATATGACAGTTATCTCTGAATATCCAAGAAGGTCACAGAAATCAACAGTGACTGTAAAGATTCAATTCAGTATGTTTACTCTCATGTTATAAATTGATAAAAATATTTTACACATATTGCGACTATGTACGTGTACATTAAAACTATTACTTCATCATGTCAGGAAGATTAAGAGACATTTTAGTTTTATTAGACAGTAAAAACAGGACATTCATTACTATATATAATAATCTTTGCAAGATACCAGAGCCTGGGTTTACAACTCTATGTTGTGATTAACAATGCAAGATTTAGAAAGCACTCATATTCATCAAGCTATAAAAAGATATAGCATCATTATACTCTAACAAAGACATAGGTATTTCCTTGACAATGTTCTGTCACCTTTCTCTCTTATAAACCCATACTAGATGAAGTGCAGACTGGAGATTAATAAATGAAAATTATGTTATAAATAGCATAGAATACCAAATCAGAGAAGTGAATTAACCCTTTAAGTGCCACAGATCATAGATTCTACGATCTACAGCACTTCCGGATTGGGGAGAGAAGGACCGGCTTTTCAAGCCGATTGCTCCGTCTCCACTCATTCCCCCCGCATCAAGGCAACAAGCAGAGCAGAGGATCAAGTGGCCCCTGAGGCTCAATTGCCCAGGGGCCCCAAGGCAGCGGCAGACACGTTAAATTTACATATTCTGCTGCTGCTCCCACTTCCTGCACTCCCCCAGCTCCACCCACTCAACAGACCTACATTGAAGAGGACCTCTCCTGCCTTCTCCACCGGATTTCCAGCCTTCTTGTCCAAGTTAGCAAGTTAGTCTCACACACACACTCACAAGCACACACTTTTAACACTTATACACACTTACACAAACTCACATACATTTTAGGGGGATAAGGGGAGTTTCACCACACACTCGCAGCACTCACACACACTTGCATTTTAGATTAGTCAGAATATGTACTTTCTGAAAATATATGGTTTTCTAGGGTCTCCATACTGTTAGGGGCTTTTATGGCGCATAATACACAGACAAGGTGCTGTATATTGCAGCAACCAGAGTGTCAGGCATAAAAAGTTATATACACTATTTGCATTTGGGGGTCTTTGTATGCCCCATATTTTGTTAAGACTATACATATTCGGCATCAAACTGTCCAGTAAACGCCTGGCATTCATATTTAGGATGTTCTTCTTGGTACATAATACTATGTGGGAGATATAATGCTAGAAAGTGAAAGCCTTGAGGTGATTTTCAGGTATTTCATCAAAACCGACAATTTTGGGAAATTATTGCAACTCAATTTGTCTGAACATGTACTTTACAAAAATATATGTTTTGGGGTCAATTCATCTTTTTGTGTTTTTACCCTGCAAAAAAAATGTTGTAAATGTATTGATTTTTCAGATAACTTCCATTTTTGGGTTTTCTAAACATCAGATACTTTGGTAAGCCTATGCACAATGGATATCAAACTGTTAAGTGGACCCCCGGCATTTTTATTTAGGATATTTTTTCTTGGTACCTAATGCTACATGGGAGATACAAACTTGCAAAGTGAAAGTTTTGAGGTGATGTTTCCGAATTTTCATACATTTTTATAGAAAACTACTAAGTTAGCTAAGCAAAATGTTTGGTAATTATGAGTAGAAAGACATGGTTACCCATTTTGGATTCAACAGAATCTGTACTTTTCAAAAATATATGGTTTCCCGAGTAAACCTACCGTTTCAGCATTTTTTGGCTTTGGAATCCAATGTATGCCATATTCAACTGTAGTGTTTTGAAATTCAGTAATATAATGCTGGGAGTTTTTGATCTATAGAAGTCTTGTTTCTTATAGTGTTGAAATATTTTGCAGTGCTTTTAGAATGATTATATCTAACACACATCAGCCCCTGTCCAGTGAAACTAACAATTTAAAGTCCTTATTTCATTGCACACAATAGGATATTTTTTTTATATCATGAGCCAGTTTACCTGCCTGTCCATTTTTGGAGTGTGTTATAATAGTAATAGTGCATTTCTCATTGTACCTAAATCTTAAATAATAAAAACTCTCCGTCAAAGTGTCCATTAAACAGGAGGCAGAAATACGGCAATGTTTTTTTTTTAACTGAAAGGGCTTATACTCTGGTAAAAAGCTCATAGCAGCATAGCTGTATAAGCTATATAGTAAACATTGGCATAATTACCATACAGCAGAATGGGGACTGTATGGTTCAATCTTGCATGGGATTGAGATTGCCAATGTGCACCTCAGTAGTTGAGGCTGTGGCAGGTTTTCAGTGAGGGTCTGGCTGACTCACGTAATGGATACAAAAATATAAATAACAATACACTACTAGTGTGAAATTTTAACATGTATTCTTTAGTTTTGGAAATTTCCACTTGCAATGCCTTCTATAGATTGGTCACCAATATACTGAGAACTTAGTTGTTGATGGAAGCTTTTACAGACCTAGGACTGATGTCACAAAGAATGTGTGGGAGGGGAGAGTTTAAAACTTTCACCACAACCATTTAACAAGGAAAACAGATAGAGTATAATATATTTTATGCATACATGGTACTTTCCCTGTAACTACTGGGAAATAATAATAACAGTGCTGTTTGCCTTGTCTAAATTTTAAAATGTAATTAGAATATATTGCAATAATATAATAAGAAGCAAGATCATGGTTTGGAAACATGCCTGTCCTGTAGACCATTCCAAAAACTCTTCACTTGGTCAAAAACAACACAGTATAAGGATCAATTAAGGAAATATTATTCAATATTGGCCAAACAGTTTCTTAAACATATATATATATATACTCTTACTGGAGAAAAAGCCTGGGTGCACACTGCAGAAAAGTCATATAGAATATCATATAAAACAGGTTTTAAAATATGGTGAAAATAGATAAAGTTTATCTCTTATTCCAACGTTCCGTCTTCCATGACTGGGGCAACTGGGAAACTGACAATATGTCTAGCCCCATGTCAGATTTCAAAATTGAATATAAAAAAAATCTGTTTGCTCTTTTGAGAAATGGATTTCAGTGCAGAATTCTGCTGGAGTAGCACTATTAACTGATGTGTTTTGAAAAAAACATGTTTTCTGATGACATGATCCCTTTAAAAAAAGCAAACTTTTTTTTTTTCTACATTTCGTCACCTTCTATAATGAATGCTTAACTTTTAGGTGTAATTTTCTGGAGCACATGCTCAATGTTAGTTTATAGTAAGTAGCACTTGTAATGAAATCTATGAATTTAGATATTAGGAGTGAAAAACTAAAAACAAACTACTACTATATAAGTGTGAAAAACAATTATTTTTACAATACTTTTCCAGTTCACACTTTGCCTAACCTCTGTAGAGGAAAAAAACACTGTATTCAACATTTTATATAAAATGTTTAATTCACTGTTAGCAATGAAGATTGTAGCACCCATTTATTGTCTCTCTCTTTATTGCCTACCATAATTTTATGAGCCGTTACAGACTTCACTTGTACCACATTTGTTACTTGGGATACTAATTCTGCTGCGCTAGCAGGTACACGTTTTTTCTCAGGATCTGCAAAAGTTACAATTTAAAGCCACTAAAATCTCATATTTGTCAACAACCATTGTTCTGGATAAAATTTAAGTTCAGATGCAAGTATTAGTGCATTTATAGAAAGGGAACCACTGAAACTGGAGTATAAAGTATTTTCTCACCTAGTTCCTACTAGAATAAAGCAGTAAACACATAATAAATGTAATTTATGTTGCCTTTTTATTTGTTACAAACCAAATGTTGCCATTAATGGCAGCAGGAATAGCATTGGTATTGCAGAATGCGAATATTCATTAAGAATTTTTAGGACTGTCAAGACTTCCCTTAACTGTGGTGGCACAAATTAAAACATTATGTTTGACGTCAATCTGTGGGGTTTTCATAAGAATTGTAGGTCAAGTGCCCTAGAAAAATGGAGTACTAATTTAATTGTGCAAGATAATCTTAGCATTACTTAAAATGCACAACGGCAAAATGAGCATTATAACTGGAAATTCTATTAGTTTATATACTGTAAATGTCAATAAAATGTCAAATGAAACTGTCCTATATTACCTAAAACCATTCATATTTCTCAAGTGCTTAGATTCTGTTTTATCTGGGCTGGGCTTTGAGGGAACCGACTGGTTATTCAAGAATGACCGTGTTTATAAAAAAAGGATCATAAACTGAAAAATATTATGCAGTCAATTTTAGAATAACCTCTTAATATAATTTAACTTTTTGGCACTCCATATAAATGGGTGGGTTTAATGTGACACCCCTAGTTGCCTTTTATCCTCATTGACCATACATGATTGGCATTCTCAGACCTGCAAAGAATTACTAAATATTTATTCACAAATGCAGTAATGTAATAAAAGGTGCTGCTCACAACTCGTAGCAACTACTCAGCTGTTTGATTTGGGTAGCTGGATCTAGTAACTGTATATGTAGCAAACTTTGTGAATTTTATTACATTACACCATATGAGCACAGAATAGCTGCAATACTATCGGTAAGATGCACCCTTTTCCAGGTCAATGACTGTAGTGATGACTCTTTTGGGCAAGCCATTAATCAAAAAAATAAGCAGCAATATAATTCACCTTATAATGCAATTAGATGGTGCATCATAAAACACAGAACACAGGTTAAAAAACCATACTTCTAGAGTAAACGGCATAGGCAGAGTATGCCAGACTGAATGCAAGAGCTGTTCACCTTAGATAAAAGAAAGCAAAGCATACCAAAGTCACACGAAGATGCCAAAGCAAGTGTTTTGGCACATGATTTTTCCCCTACTCAAGCACCCTTTATTTAACTACATTTTTAGGTATCTACATTATATATAAAAGCTACGACTCTGCAGGACTAGCTTTCCCACCCCTAATAATCAGAAGAACTACTAGAATATTCATAGATATATCCACCTGATATTTTTCCCTACTCAAGCACCCTTTATTTTAGCTAGATTGTTAGGTTTATGAATTATATATAAAAGCTACAACTGTGCAGCTCTAGCTTCCCCACCCCTATTACTCAGAAGAGCAGCTATGAAATTCAGGGATTATTAGTAGATGTGCAGAGTATTTACAACACAGCAAAGTAATTGGAGAAGTTGAAAACAAAATAAAAGAACATTTTCAACAGATTCCAAAGATCCTGTCCTCTTGGCATCCACCTCTGCAGTTCTGCATATAAAACAGTTTAACAAAAGCAGGCAAGGTCAATTCAACTAGCTTCAGTCATATTATTATCTCAACCTGTGCTGAAGTAGAAATCAAGAGGGACTACAAACACTCAATACAGAAACTTGGGAGGCAGGTATTTCCTCTTGTAACCTGAAGTGGATTCACAGCACGTCTTCAACCAAAGACATGAGAAACAAGTGTAATAACAAATTCTAACATGTTTGCCCCAGAGCCAAACTAACCTTGACCAATCTGCAAAACACTGAATAATAGCAATATATCATTTTAAGAATGTGTATTGAAAATAGGAAGGGATATTTGTCAAAGCTAAAACTGATTTGACATTCAGTATAGATCCAAAGTTCTAGAAGCACCAAACAAGCTCTGAATACAATTGGTCTTTGCTCTGGTTTGGCAGCTGGCCAGAACAGTATACTTGTACATCCAACTAGAATCCACAATTTGACCTTATTTATTATTAAAAAAGCACAAATTAATCAGTTGTGGGGAAAAAAACTAAAAATCATATTGTAAGATTTTTTCGGTCTTTTGCCCGAAAAAGTCGGATTTATGGGGCGAATCCAGTGCAAACCACAGAAAGTTACAAATAGGATAGGGACCTCTACCATTGACTTACTGTATTTGCAACCTCAGGAGGTGCGAGAGTTTTTTATCCCACTAAAAATTCTGAATTTATAGTAAAAAAAAACAAACTAACATTTTTCAAGTTTTTGGCATTTGGACTTTGATAAATAATCCCTAAGAGTACATCCTCTTACTCTGTACCTTAGCTGTAAATAAAACAGCATCCAGTTTGCAGCCCTTTAAGCTACAGCTTAGATATTTCAGATAAATATAGAAACTGCTTAGAAATAATGATCTACCTATAAGGCCAGCAGTAAATAAAAAGGATATTAGATAATAGAAGTAAATAAAAAAATCACAGAAAAATTCCATGTTGATATAGGTTACGCAACTGTAAAATCAAAAAGTAAAAATGACTCCTAATATAGTTTACACTACTGGTAAAATATAACCCATAAAATACATAATGTAACCATTATTCGTGATTCAAGAAAATAAGTAAAATACTTTTCATGGATAGCTGTACTATAATGTTTAAGTATTTTCTCACTACAAGCCGTTTCTAAGTTTTTTTTCTAAAGAACATGTAAAACCTACATTTTTTTTTACCATGCATATAAGTTGGACATATCTTCCCCACCCAAGCACATCATTTGAACTGCATATACCCCCTCCATTTGCCAGCACCATCACATTTTCAGTAACACTGACATCTACAAACAGAACATGTATGCTGTCAAGTTCATGCAATGCAGAATGCAGCTTAACAAAGGCACAACATACTTTGATAAAAAGTTCTGCTGGGGTTGAGCACTGTTATGGTTAAGCTGAGCTTAGGAGAGCTGGTTAAAGGAGAAGTCAACCTGTACGGGGAAAAAAACCCTCCCCCTCCCGTGTAGGCCCTCCTCCATCCTCCCCCCCGGCCTACCTGCCCCCACGGGCAAATGCCCCTAACTTGTTACTCACCCCTCGGAGCAGGTCCTCTGCTGCAGAGTTTATGGGTGCCATCTTCTCCCAAACGCTCTTCTTCCTGCTTTGACCAGCGGTTTTTGGCTAATGCGCAGTACAAGACATTTACCAGTAAGGATCTTTTGCACATGCGACGAAAGTCACAAAGTTTCCAAAAAAAGATTGAAAACTTCATGACTTTCGGGCGCATGCACTGTAGCTCCGTACCGGCAACTGCCTCCAACTTCGCAGATGGCACTCATGAACTCGGCAGCAGAGGTCTTGTGCTGAGGGGGGAAGGTAGGCCAGAGGGGAGGAGGGAGGGGGGCCTACACAGGGGAGGGGGGGGCGGTTTTTCTCCACGTACAGGTTGACTTCTCCTTTAAGAGAAAAAAAATAGGATCAGACAGCAAGAGCAGAGCTTCTATGGGAACCAGTAATGCTATCTCTTCATTGGCTGTTTAGGGTGTGGATAGTAATCTGAGCAGAGATGAACTGAGCATGCTCAAAAATCCAAAATCAATTCCTCTGAGAGAGGGCAGAGTGGATTAGAGGAGAAGGAATTCTAATTGATTAAGGGTATGCTGCAGCCTGTTAACCTTTAACAACCAGAGTGGCAACTATCTAAAGATTTAGAAGAGGCTATTCATTGAATACATTTTTGTGGAGGTGGTTAACATGTCCTTTAAGGTGGCCTGTTACTTTTATCAAACAGCTTTTTATGGCTGGCTGACCGGTCCCCTTTTAGTTTAACAATATTTCTGCTGTTTTTAAGCACGAAATAGTTGAAATGTGCCAGAGCAAATAAGTTACAAATAATTCTTATGCCAAGTAATTTTAAGGAGTCTTGCAGTAATACCCTATAGCACTGAAGTTCTAACCTACCTACTAACTACATAGACAAGGGACACTTAAGACATTCTCTGAGAATGTTGCAGCCAACGAGACTTACTAATGTCCAGTGCCAGCCTATGATCAGTGTTGTACTTTTGACTTCTCAGGGTTAAAGAAGCCCACAAGTTGCTGTGACTATTACGAGACTACGGATCTTGAGGCCAAGACTTTGCTACACTGTAAATCCTAAACACCAGATTATTGTGCCCAATGATATGATTTGATTTAAGCTCCTTCACCGTCATTAATAATTCAATATGTACCCTTCCCCTGATTGGCATTCAAAATATTGCTTCAGCCATGCTTGCACTAGCATCATAATTTATTTCAAATGCTGGACCCCTAAGCTAGGCCAATAGTGGAAGTCTGGCAACTGTAGAAAGTCTTGGAAATCTGTATGCTAAAATTTAGCAGAAATATTATGCTGACCTTGTTTCTAATTGTAGAAAGGAGAGTTATGTTCCATAATCAGAATAACTCCTTTCTTACTACATGAAATCAATTAGGCTTGACCTGTTTCTGAGGCCCACAGGGCAAATCTCAACTCTATTTAAAAATTTCCTTATGAAAGATATCAATTAGGGATGGGCAAATTTTTTTGTCTTGTTTCGCCGAAAAAATGTTGCCTATAGACTTGTATGGCGTAGTGCGGCAAATTTTTGGCGAAACGGGTCAAATTTGCCCAACCTTAATATTAATGTATATATGCTGCTCTTTTGTTCAATTCCCCCTTGCTTGACTCAGTTAGCAGTTTGGTTTAAGCAAAACAATTTTTCTTGGTATCTTCCATAGCCTTCCAACGGTGTGGCCTAGCAGGTTAAGGGGGAGGGTCATAGAAGGCACAGTGCGTTAAACAGAAGGATGTAAGTAGAATTCTTCACAACAAGGACAACTGCTTAGATTTGCTTGTATCTTGCACATGCACAGAGATCAGCACATGTATTTCCCAAAGTACACCTTTGAGGGAATATCTGAGCCTATAGTACTTGAACAAGTGCTAGAGTAGACATGCTTATGGATAGATTTCTCAAGTGAGCTGGCAAAAACACAGGGAAACAAAAGCAAACATTATATGGTGTATGCACATCAAGTAAATTATGAGCGACATTGTTACTACTGTATCAAAAATATCAGCATACATACTATAAAACATTATGTGCTCTATATGTAATACACATTGTATCATGTAGTTATTTTAATTATAAACTTTATGCAACATATAGCTTAAAGTATTTTCAATTTATTTTCAACATTCATTTTTAATCTGCCCTATTTAGTATATACGGCGACCTATATTCCTGAATTAATTCTGTCCCTTATTATACTCTTATTTATAATAGGAATCCTTGTCATTTTTATTGCTGGCAATTGTTATATGGCTTCATCATTCACTGGCAAGGATGAAAGGGAATAAAACCTAAACCCCCAAAAATGATAAGTGTAAACTTATTTAGTGGGGTCCATTAGTAGTTTTGCAATTTACATATTAGCCCTTATTATTGGTATAAAACGAATAATAAGTTCTTATGCATCACTGACACTTGACCATGTTTGACATTGTCTTTTCTATTATAATTGTAACTTATTATTTGGGAAACAGTGCCATCTTTTGGTCCTGACCTTAGATGACATAATGCAGAGGGCAGAGGCATGTTTCTGTTATTTTATTTTTTCTGTTATATGCAAAGTTAACAGCAAAAGCATAGCTTGGTTTAATTTTGCCTCAGAACATATGTTAAGTTAAATTAAGTTATACAACCACACATGAATTCACAAGGAATGTATAAAAATTTTCTTTGAAAAATTCTCTAAAACAATAAAGAATGATTACTAAAACACCATATATAAATCGTAAATAATTATTGAAAAATATGTAGTTTAATTAGAAAATATATATTTTTTTCAGTTCAAAAAGGCAAGGGTGCAAGCATACCTCAATAATAAATCAAGTCTGGGCACACATGAATATGAAAAAGTAGGACTACTCATCAGCAATCCAGCAAAGAGCATACAAAATGCAATACGTGTTCAGGTGCACTTTGCAATTTATCTTTTTATCTTCAAAACGACAAAAGGAAAATGAAAAAGGCAAACTGCAAAAACAGCAATTAGTAATGCATTACTGCTATGCCAAGGGTCTCAAACAATAGCTTAACAGGCTTCTTTTGCCACACTAATACTTATTATTCGTTTATTCCTAGCACAGCCAAATGAGGACCTGTGATAGGGATATATTGTGGGAATATCCAGGCAGTGCTGCTAGGAATTATGTGCATAAGACACAATACAGGCATGCAGTATTTTCAATATATTCCATTACACCACCCTAAAGTCAATCAATTCTGCTAAATAGTGTTTTTTACAGCTAGCAGAGCTGGATCAGTTTTCTACTAGTATAGGAGACTTAAAAATGAAATTGTTATGGTTTGACAGTCAAAAACGATCTCACATTTCACAGTCAAGTATGGATAAATTTCAGTCTAATAGGGGGCCACTTAGAACCCAACAAGTTTATGGCAGAAATCAGAAATACAATTTTGAAGACAGAACTTGTATTTACAAAGTTTCACTTACACTAAAGACACAATATCCCCACGTTGAACGTCATAATTTCGAGCGCGCCATCGGTTTAAGAGTACTATATCTGATTCACCTCTTGCATCTGGATTCAAAGATGGCTAGAAATAAAAGCAAACAGTTTAATACAAGGACCCAGATAGGTTTTCCCCTTCTTTTAATCTACTGTGGATTTATATAAAACAATTAATTATATTATTTACTTTAGATCTACTGTACGCTACTACATGTAGTGGAAATGAAGAAAGTATTTGAGGTAATAAATGCAGCAGTGTACAGATGTCAGCTTGAGTTTTTTCCCATCCACTGACAGCATTTCAGGTAATAGGGATGCTTATGAGTGTGGAGGAAAAAACAACACTGCAAATTAAAAAAGGTATAAAACAAAGCACAGGATGTATACTTCATAACCAAGTAAAGGAAATAAGATTAAGTATTTCTAGTTATTTTTAAATTCTTTATTTTGAATTTTCACAAAGGGAAATGGGGTACAGAAAAAGAAGTAAGTAAGTAAGCAATCATTAACAAAAAAAAATAAAGAAAGAAAATACAGTACAATTGGTGTCTCAACCGCAGGATATAATCAACCATCACCTCTTAAGAGTGTTAAGTATCCCCTTTCGCATGTATATCCAAATACAGTCAGTGTTTTCGATGTTATACGCCTACCCAATTATACTTAAAGGATTACGAGTTTAAGGATTCCACGAAATATATCCAAGGGGACCATATTTCCCAAAATATAATGCTTTTATTATGTTTTATATAAGTAATTTCTTCCATATGTTTAATATGCTCAACCGCGGAAAGGCAATCTATCATTGTGGGAGCCTCTGGTGACTTCCATTTTTTTGATGCAAGGCATTTAGCCTCATGCAACATGTGCAAAGTAAGGGGATTAGAAATAACTTTGTCCTCCGTAATTGAATAATTCAGTAAGATATGAGTTTGATTATTAATGTCCAAACCAGAATAAGTAATTCCGTTAATAGTAGTGATTACCGATGACCAAAATGTTTTAAAACAGGACATGTAAGCCATATGGGAGTGTGAACCTTCCTTGTCATTACATCTCCAGTATAATCTAGACATGGTTGCGCTCATTTTACTTGACCTAACAGGGGTATAGTGCCATCTAGTAATTCATTTATATGCAGCTTCTCTAGCCCCTGATGCCCTGGAAGGTTTAAATATGTTAGTAAAAATTTTATTCCATATTATTGCTGAGATTTTTACATTTAGTTCTGATTCCCATTTGTTACAAAATTTCTTCTCCTGAATAGAAAATTGGTATACAAGTAATTTATAAATCTTAGAAAGAGATTTAGTGATGTGAAGTGGAGACATTAACATCTGTTCCCATGATGTTAAACCCTGTTCCAATACTCCATTTCTTAATATATAAAAATTTAATTGTCTGTACCCCCATAAATCCCGAAGGTGCCAACCCCACCGTTTTTGAATATCCGTAAGAGAAATAATTTATCAATTATAAAATCACTAATACTTGTTTGCCTATTGTCCCAAAATTTCCATCTATCAAATTAACCTAATTCCATACTTGGAATAAATTCTGGATTATACAGTACATCAGAGGTTGTAATATAGAAAGTGATTGGAATAGATGAAATTTAGTTTTAGAATTCATGCCAAATTTTTAATGTTGTTTTCATTAGGGGGTGGGGAGGACCAGCCCCTATTATAGAATTATTCTCTATCCATAAAGTATTTTCTATAGGGTAGGTAACGAACGCTTGTTCGAGATTAATCCAGTCTCTCTTTTATTTTACAGAATACCATTCGAGAATTCTAGATAGGTGAACCGAGAGGTAATAAAAGGTATGTATCTGGTAAACCCAGTCCCCCTCTATCTAGAATAAGGTAGAATTAAAAGGTTGTGTTTTAATCTAGGGGTTTTCCCTTTCCAAATAAATCTGGAGATTAATGATTTTACATTGGTGAAAAAATTTGGGAATTGTTATTGGGAGCACTTGGAGCAAATAAAGCAACTTTGGGAATATTAACAGTTTAACCGCTTGGATTCTTCCAAGCAACGAGTGTCCCAACTTCTCCCAATTACCCAATATGGTTTGTATTGAGGTTAACAAAGGTAAATAATTATCCTGATAAGCATTGGAAATATCAGGATGAATTTTAATACCCAAGTATGTGATGCTCAGGTTAGCCCATCTAAAAGAAAAGCTTTCTTTCAAATCTTTGTAATCATGTAAGGTGAGCAGCTTATGTTTAGGATTTCTGATTTAGAGTAATTTACTTTAATGTTGGACAAATCCCCAAATCTATTCAACAGTGCTACTAAATTTGGCAATGAAATCTTGGGGTTAGTCAGACATAACAGTAAATCATCAGCAAACACAATAAATTTATATTCTTTTCCTGATATTGTTGCTCCCGCTATATCAGAGTTATTTCTAATATGACGGAGTAATGTTTCCATTACTAGAACAAATAAAGTAGGAGAGAGTGGACATCCCTGTCTTGTACCATTAGCTATTAACACCTTAGGAGACAATATCCCATTAACTCTTATTCTGGCTGTCGGTTTATCATATAAGGCCAGAATTCGATGTCTTGTAATTGTACCTAGGCCAAAGCCAATCAGGGACCCGTCTAGGAATTCCCAAGAAATCTTATCAAAGGCTTTCTCTGCATCGGTGGTAAATAATAAAGTGGGAGTCTGCTTTAACTGTGCATGGTAAATTAAAGATATAACTTTGGAGGTGTTGTCCTTCCCCTCTCTTTGAGGGACAAAACCTGCCTGGTCTAAATTGATTAATTCTGGGAGGTATAATTTTATTCTATTACCTTAGATTTTAGCGTAAATTTTCATTTCAATATTAATGTGTGAGATTGGAACTGAGTATATTTACCAGGCTTATGTATAATGGTGATAGGGCTTCTTGAGCTTGTTGATAAAAGCTGTTGGTGTTGGAAATGTAATTAAAATATTTAAAGAGTAGTGGGGATAATTCTTCCTTAAAAACCTTGTAAAATAATGCTTTGCAACCATCTGGTCCGGGACTTTTACCTACTTGCAGAGAGTCAATGCATTCACTGATCTCAGTGATAGAAAATGGAGATTCTAATTCTTGAGCTTGTTCTGGTGTTAATTTGTTTATGCCTGCTTCTTTAATACAATTATCCATTTTGTTTATTGAGTTTATCTGTGAGTGCTTTGAATTTAGCTTATATAAGTTTATTCTTAATTGTGTTAGCAAAATATTTGTTACATTTATTCCCTAACTCATAATGTTTTTGTTTACATCTCATATATACCTTCTGGGTTTTCTGATTCAGTAAGTTTCTCAGATGCATTCTCTTACTTTCAAGGGCAAGTAAAGTAGATTTAGCTAATGTTTCCTTATGGGATTGTTCTAGGACCACTATTTTGTTTATTAATGCAGACATATGCTTTTCTCTTTTTTCCAATGATTACTTAATGAGATTAAAAAACCTCTAGCAACACATGTAATGGTCTCCCAAATAGTTGCAGGGAACATCCTTGGGCTTGAATTTCTATAATTTGTCCAATAAATTATCTAATCTGTTTTCTCTTAGGTCCATCATGCAGAATCATCTCATTCAAGCGCCACTGAACTGCAGATCAAGAGTATGTGGAAGAAGAAATTTGATAACCATTGGAGAATGGTCTGAGAGTGGATAAGTGCATATTTCTGCCTTTGTAAATAAATGTAATAGCTGTTGATTTGTAAAAACGTAATCGATTCTTGAATAAACCGAGTATGTTTTTAAGGGCCTTCCATATATCCATAACTTGCATATCTGATAAAAGTCTTTTGATTTCTTTAAGGCCTCTATATGAAATATTGCATTTCTTGGAGGTGGAGTCGGTTTAGTGGGTTAAGTGTAATATTAAAATCGCCTTCCAGAATTAAAAGACCCTCACTTCTTTCTTCAAGAAATTTCAAGAATTCTTTAAGATATAAAATTTGCCCTATATTAGGGACATAAACATTAGCAATCGTAATTAAATTATCTGCTAATTTCCCTTTAGTAATAATATGCCAGCCTTCAGGATCAGATATAGTTTCTAAATGTTCACATGGAAGGTCCTTGTGAATTAACATCATTACTCACAAAGACTTTGTTACAGGATTATTCAACATAAAAATATGAGGGTAATTCTTAGTGCCAAGCTTTGGTATATGTAAGTTTTTAAAATGAGTTTCCTGTAATATGATCATTGCCTTATTCTTTTTACATTCCTGGAATACCTGCCCTCTTTTGACTGGTGCATTAATCCCACTCACATTATATGATAACACATTACATTCCATATTCGGAGAAGTCATTCCCAAAATAAACAATAATCGAAAGAACACCAATTGTTCCAGTAAATAAACAAGCTGATACTATACATACTAAGAAAACAGTAAAGGGAGACGTAAGAAAAAAATTGAAAAAAAGAGCAAAAGGGGAGAGTTTAGTGTGGATAAATAAGAAAAGTAAGAGTGCCGCCAAAGACTTACATGGGGGACCTCCCATAGCTTGGGTCTCGCAATAGTGGTTCAGGTGAATTTCACCTAGCCACTAGCGTGGGAGAGGGGGAAAGATTTGGATGGTGCATGGCCTAGCAAAGATAAACCCATTATGATGCCCAGCCCCAGCATTAATAACATTTATATACATCTAAATTATTGAAGGGAAAATTGCCCTTTAATATCGGTATACATATTACGTATCCATTCATATTATATACCCAAAGTGTTAAATAAAGGCGGATATCCATATTCCCTTTTTTTTTTAATCAAATTTAAAGTGACGAAGAATCAAAGAAGAGAAAAATACCACAAGAAAAGATAGTGATTAATGAACTATTTTGTTCAATTATTCGAGTATCTATAAGTTAAATAAACAGAAAACAATGATACAATACATATCAGTAAATGCTGAAACCTAAAAGTTCTTTGGTTCAACATGGGTATAAAACGGAGTTCTCTCTCCTATAACAATAATATACTCATCATAAATGATAAAGGTGGTAATCCCTTCCACGAGGCGGGTTCAGATGTCCAATGAAGACTGCCCCTAATTAATCAGTACTCTTTTCAGGAGTCCATGTGTCCATTCACCCTGGATCAAATGACAGAGTAGGGAGTCCAGTGGTCGATGTGGACCAACCCAGTAGATCAATCACTAAGAGTTGTAGTTTTTCTAAAGAAGTTATCTGTCTCAGACGGTACGCTTAGAAATGCCGAAATCCCATCCCTAGAGGCACATAGAGAGAATGGGAATCCCCATATGTAAAAAAATGTTTAACTTTTGAGCAAATCAGAATTGCTTCCTTCAGGGGAGATACTGTGCAGACAGCAAATAATATCCCTTGAAGAATGAGGGGGAGCTGCCCTTAATTTATTTTATATAATGTCTTTTGAGAATGCTATTAAAGATTTGCAGAAGTACTGGACAAATTCCTTCGGGTTGAATTAGCTCTGGCACACACCTCACTCTTATGTTATTTCTTCTGCTTCTGTTTTCCTGATCTTTCATTTGCCTTTGAAGATCATATATCGTAGTTTCCTGTTGCTTGACATAGTTATAAATGGTACCTTGATTTTTAAATGACTTACTGAGGTTTTGTTCCAGATTGTCTGTGCGTGAAGAAAGCAGTGTCATGTCCCTTCTCAATTCTTGGATGTCTTCTTTAATGAAGACTGCAACCTCCTGGAGCATCGACTTTCTATCCACTTTAGAGGGGGAGATTTGCAATATATGTGATCAGTTCAGAATTTTCCTCCTCCTCGCTTTCAGAGTCTTGCTCCAAGTGTGTCTCATAATCCTTTGCCGACGCTTTCCTCTCCTTGTTACCAGCCACTGTACCAGCGCCTCCTCGAGCCAGACCTTTCTTTACAAATAAGGGTGCCAAATTGGCCAGCATCATTTCCCTGAGGTTTTGGTGTGGTTCTGCTGATGGTGAAATTGCTGGAGAATTTGCGTCCATTTGCATTGGCGTCCTTACCACCAGCATGATTACCTCAGGAG